>NW_023270158.1:16525180-16781375 GCF_011800145.1 Mirounga leonina
TCTTTCTTTCTTTCTTTCTTTCTTTCTTTCTTTCTTTCTTTCTTTCTTTCTTTCTCTCTCTCTCTCTCTCTCTCTCTTTCCTTCCTTCCTTCTCTTCCTCCCTCCCTCCTCCCTCCTTCCCTACTTTTCCTTCCTCCCACTAATATTTCATATATCAGCATCTAGGCCCGCAGTGGTGAAAAACAAACTTCTACCTTCTTGATGTTCACAGCATAATAGGATGAACAGAGAGAGAAATCTCATAAACAGGAAAGAAATCCATTTGTACATATCATTTGCTCCCCATAACCAAAGAGCACCCCCCCACACCACATGTGCACCATTGTTTTCACCACAGCAGACATGACATACTATAAAAGTATTTGAGAATGATTACCTGGGGGGGGGGGGGGGGGCAGTTTTCAGGGTAAATGGCAAAGGCAGCAGGGAGAGAATGGAGGCAGGAATTTAGCTGACAGGCTCCAAAACCAGGAAGGAAGGAGGAGGGATCACCAAGTGCTCATAAATTACAGAAATAGCTGCACGTGTGACTCACTTTCATCCTTCCCTCGGTCTCCCTCTGGAAGGTAGAATTAGGCAAAGTGATAACTGTTCACCAAAGCATTTTAAAGGCAGAAATATTATTTTAAGCTTCCTTTCCCCAGGAGTAAGACAAACATTATATATGCTGTGTTTTATTTATTTTTTTTAAAGATTTATTTTTATTTATTTGAGAGGGCAGGGAGGAGCAGAGAGAGAGAGAATCTCAAGGAGACTCCCCACTGAGTGCAGAGCCCTATGCGGGGCTCGATCCTGTGAACCATGAGATCAGGAGCTGAACCAAAACCAAGACTCTGGTGCTCCGCCTACTGAGCCACCCAGGCGCCCCTGTATATGCTGTGTTTTAAACACACATATACACACACTCACCCGTCGGTACCAAGTAAATTACAATGATAGGGCAAGGGCACAGACACCAAAGCTGCACATAGTTACATAGACACAGGAGATTCCCACCTCAAATACAACTCTGAACTCACACCTTTCATGATTTTCAATGGCTCCAAATGAACAGAACACATTCTTATTCTTAAAATAGTCAACTATCTTTCCATGGACCAATACACATCTGGTTATATTTATCTATACAATTTGTCTATATTATATGCAGAATTGAAAGTTAGAAAAGCTCCTATTTCCTGAATCTCTTCGTCACAGAGCTCTCTCTTTTCTCTCTAGAGAATCTGTGTAGTTCAAGACTATAGTAGAAATAAGCAATTAGTTGATGTCAAGTCTCATCCTGACAGCAATATGTAAGAAGAAGGCAAGAACATATGGCAAAGTGCCATAATTATTTTTGATAATACACTAGAAATCATAACAGCCATGTAGCTAATTTCCTCTGGCTCATTTTAATTATGAATGTTGTAAATGCAGAACAACTTTATTCCATCCCCCACCCCTCCAAAGAAACCCCTCCTAATATCCCAACACGAACACAAACAACCCGACACTGAGGCGATTGTTTGGAATAGGTTAATGACATCATAAATCTAAGATGATTTTACATCTTTTCACTTTAAATAGGATAGTTTCCAAATAATTCACAAACACACATTGGACATGACCGTGTTCATTTGTGGGTATTCATTCGTCAAAAGCTTAGAGATATTACCTTTAAAATGAATTCTAGGTATCCATAAAGTGTGAATGTTAAAGAAGGTTCTAGTATCATGATGTTAACTAAAGTCCTACTGACATAATTAGGTCTGATTCTCTGCTGTTCTTTGGTGAGTTAATTTCTGTCTACTACCAAGTAGAGCAAATTGCTTTTTCTGGAGAGTGTAATGGGTTTTTTGTGCCTAGGGAGTTACTTCCCCCTATTTAGCTTTTCTTCTCTCATGGAACAGAGTGGATGGTGATTGGGAAAAAATATACTCTCTTTCGCAAGGTATAAGGAAAAGGAAGAAGAAGGTATACGCATATGGACATTAATATAAGGATAGGTAACACTGGCCTAGCTGCCAAAGGAAATGCCATCATGAGAAAACTGGCAAAATAGCATCTGGCAAAATATCCAGGATGTTTCTTCATTCCTAGAACCCACTATGCTGAATCCAGAAACCCACTCATGAGTCTTCTGTTGCATACCCACCAATCTTTCCCAAAGCATTCAGTTCAGTTTGGAACATCCTAGAGACCCCGGACCACCCTCATTGAAACAGACCCAGGGCATCCTTGGCCTTTGGCCATGCGACGATGCTTCTTTCATCTGAGAACAGGTACATCTGAAAAACTATCTCCAGTAGAGTAAGGATTGGAAAGGCTCAGGTTTTTCCATGCCCATGAGATAAATTATATAAGTTTTAATAAAGGACTAGAACAGAAAAATGGAGGTTTTGATAGATTATTTTACATCATAAGAATTTTTATGTGGGAGCTACACTGGAATATGTCACAAAACAGCAGAAACCTGCCTCACAGTGCCTTGAGTAAGGAAGGAAAAATGAAAGTTGGATTTCATCATTGTCACTGATCTGGAGTATATATCGGTCACCCCAAGAAAGAGAAGCAGTAAACAGATTATGTCCATAGTGCTTTACTGTGGACAAATGCTTTTGTTCTACACTTCTCAGATAGGGACAGAGGGACTGTACAGTTATCATGAATTTCTGCTGAAATTGCTGATGTAATTGAGTGTTTAATAGAGAAAAACCTCAGCAGCAGGGGACTAAGAAACCAATGTGGATGATACCTAATTATTAACGTTATCTTGAGTAGAAAATAGAGGGGCTTGCTGAAAAACCCTTCTGCCTGGTTCTGTTAGAGTTTCGTTCCTTTCTGACTTTCTGATTTTTTTCCCTTTGGTGGGTTGACAGCAAGATGGGGGTCTCGCCCAAATCATGTCTGAAGACAATTGTAAAACCACAAGAGATAAGTTTCTTATTTCAAGGACCCTATAGTCTCCTGAAAAACTCTTCAGTGATAATGGTATACAATAATGTTAAAGTGGACACAGCCCAATGGGAACAGAGCAATTAGCCCTGTCACCAAGATTTGCAGATGCCATCACACCCGTGATGATAGGTGAACAGGATCTTGAAGGATGAGGAGGAGCTGACCAGGAGAGAAGTGAGAGGATAAAATTTGAAACACCGGGAAGGGCAAGAGTAAAGTTGAAGATGAGCTGAGATGAGACAAGAGTATACGTCAAGCTGAGCAACTCTATGTGGCCAGAGGGAAAGGTCCATGGGGGGCGGGAGAGAGGAACTTGTTTTCTCTGTGTCATCCACATGTACCTGCGAACATGAACTTTTGCAGCATGTATTGGTAACTTGTCTAGCGCAGTGGTCCTCAAAGTTGAGCGAGCTTATTAAAACACAGGCTGCTGGGCCCCAACCCTGGAGTTCATGATTCTGTAAATCTGGTGTAGAGATCAAGAATTTGCATTTCTAACAAGTTTCCAGGTGATGCTGACGGAGCCAGGGATGGAACCCCTTTGAGAATGAACACTGGTCTCACATAGTGGGCCTTAACCTCCTGGCGGTCATGAATGCCTTTATGAAAATGATGGATCCTCTCCTGAGAAACCTGCACAAGTACTCATAACCACAAAATATGACCTCTAATTTCATGGGCTTCCAAGACCCACTGAAAGGAAATAGAGGGACAGTAGCCTGCCGGCAGCTACCTCCACCTGCAAGAAATACAATGAATTAATGAAGACAACAGATCTTTCAAGTACTGTTTTAACAGAAAACTCCTAGGAAGAAGAACACATTGAAAGATGTGATTACAATACGGTTTTGCTGACTTACGCATCTTGGAATTAGTCTTACTGATCCTAGGCACAAAATGACTACATTTGGGGGGTGGTGGTGCCCGGCAGAGGACACCCTTGGGTGCTACAAAATTTTCATCACTCTAGCCACATTCACGTAACCTGGCCCTTTTCCATTGTGACCCACCATCTTCTTGGGAAACAACACATGAAAGGGGGAGGAGGAGTGACATAGAGGAAAAGGGTGCATTGAGCCAGGGGCCTGTGGAAAGGCACAGAAGTTGGCACTCTGAGTTAAAGGTAGCTATGGCCCTAGAATGTCTGTCTGGTAGCTCAGGACCGAAGAAAGAGATGATCAAGAACATGCTTAAAAGGAAACTTCAAGTCAGTCACGCTACACAGATAGGAGACAATCCCTATTGTAGAGAAAAGAACATTTGACTTTACTCTTTCCCTATGAATCCTCCTCATGTGCTTTCCATAACCCAGCAGTCTAGATATTTTTAAATGACCTTGAGAAGAAAGCAGAGGTGTTCTTTATTTCATGAAAAGAAAGCCATCTTTCATTTCAAGAACCTCGGGCCTGCTCTGCATGCATGCATGGAGTCCAGAACACAAGGCAAATACCGGAGGATTCAGTTTGGCCACTAGAAATTCAAGCAATGGTTCTGAGGTTGGGGAGAAAAAGTCCGGCCAAGCTGGAAAGCAGAACTCTTCCTCTGGCTTCTGGAAGAAGAGCTAGTGCCACAGGCACAAGTGCCCTGTAATAATCAGGAAGTTACACCTTCTGAGTCCATGGTGATGTTCTGTTACTGCATGGGACGTTTTGCCTAAAGCCAGGAAAACTCCGAGGATAATGTTTTAGCTGCTGATTCATCTCCCTCGGTCTTCAATTCTTCTCAGCAAACTTTTATTGGGTTTCATCATGGGCACATTTACAGAGCAATTTCCATAATGATAAAATCTCTTCAAATGAGATTTAGAATGTAATTAAAGGGCAGATCTGATGTGGTAGCGACATTGTTGCACGGCGGCCATACATCATCGTGCCACAGAGCACTCACTCAGCTAGCCTATGGCATGACCCCAATTTTGCTCTGGTAAGATTACATGTCCTTGTTTCATGCTAATGGCCTGATTCGGAAAAAATAAAAGAAGATAAGACAGCCTCTCTCCATTGGAGAGATAAGCCCAGGAATATGAGTTAGAGTTCTGTACCCTCCTCTGCTCACTCTGTATCTTAGACCTCAGAGGTTGCAAGAAACTCCTCGAACGTGGAGGCTAACACTGACAAATGGACTGGTGTAAGCCGAGAGGATTTGCTGGCCCGGAGAAGTGGATCTCCATAAATCCTATAGCCTCTTCTCCCAGTTTTAAGTGCCATCACTAGAAAAGTGGAAACTACATGTTATGGTTCCCTGAATGGATGAATGCTTGCTCCTGGAAAAAGGCCTGGTGCCTGCAAAAGCAAGAAAATGTTCCTTGGGCAGGTCCATTTTTGAAACCTCAAGAGTAACTTGGCCGATTCTTCACTATAAAATCAATGTGACTTTCAGCTTTGCAATTTCCCAAATATCTGGCCTATCCAGATCCTCACTCATAAGTATCACCAATTACAGTATTTACTGAGTGATAGGAAAGGATTTTGTTACTGGGCTACTGGTTTACACATGGAGAGCTAATCATATCATACGATTTGGAAATCACATTTTCTACCACTCAGGACACATCAAGTCCTTTAAAAGACCAGACTTTAGATCTAAGATCATAATTAAATAATGGATTCTGAAGCATTTAGAAGAGGATTGGGGCCTTTTAAACACCATCTATTCATTACCTTCTCTTTTCAACATATCATGAGGAGCTTCACAGGATGAAAAAGCCTTATGATGTCTGACTTAGAGAGAGCATTGAGAATTCCACTAATTTTTTTTTTTTTCTGTTTTTCTCTTTGACTATAATTCGTTTGGCACAACACTTCATCTATGGAATCAAATTTATCCTTGTGATGTTGGGAGTTACAAAATAGCTCATGGGTTTTAAAATATCACTGGATGTATGAAATTAAATTATAGTCAGTAAAAAATAATTCGGGGGTGTTTAACTAAATGATGATGACAAATTCTCATTCAATAGCTACCGTGCTTTTCAGAGCAATAATGTGTTGATAGGTAGAAGTAAGACACCAAGTTCAAAGAAAGTCCACTTCTGAAGAGAAAACGAACCTATTTTACCTCTGAAATGAACACAATTTATGTCTCCTTTATTCCAAAGAAAGCTCACAAGTTATCAGCAAAACTCACCTCCCTTATCAAAGATGCAATGCTACTTTCGATTTGCCTTAATAGCAAACAACTCATGCAAAGTTTGATTTCACTGTAACAATACCCTCTTTTAGCTAAATAGCCCTCGTCAACCCTTGGATAAAGTTTTCTGCCAAAGAATTCCCCTCCTTCCCACTCAGCACCAGAGATAAAAGGATGGAAGAGACGGCCCCGTTCTCTGTAGGACTGCATGCTTGCCCTCACTCAGCCAGACCTTCCCTGCCTGATTTCATTTCCACGGAAAGTCCTACAGGATAACGTGGAGGGCAGCTCCCTCAATTACTTCTCCCAACATCCCACTGCTTCCAATTACTCCTGATTTTCTGTTACAATCAGTAGCCTTGAAACTTGAACTACCCAACTGTTTTAAATGCAGAAGAGAAAATCCTAGGGAAAATGGGGGAACAGAAAAGAGTTCCCGTGTTTCTGAAGAGCCGCATCGTGCGGGCGTGATTGTTTTTCATCAGCCTTGACTTCTCTGAGAGGCAATATTTCTTTTCATGCTTGAGGCTGACATTTCTTCTCACTAAATAGTTAATTAGCATGGTGCAAATACAGCATTCTTCCTTTGGAAATATGTAAACGCAGTCCCCAACTTACAGAGTTCTGTAACCCAAAGTCTTTTGCAAGTCAATGGTTCAGAACCCAAAACTCAAATTTCCACAGAAACAGTAGTCATATATATTTCAGGCCAGAAAATATACAGCTATTTGATCTCTAATGTCGACGATCTATGTCATTTTGATATCATTACTTTGGGTTATGTGGTTTGGGAGGCATGTATTTTGGGGGTACAAAAGGGAGAGGAAGAATGGAAAGAAAATATTTCTCTTTGAATCCTGAGTCTGCCCAATGCAGAACAGTAAGCAAAGGAGATCTGAAGGGGCACCTGCCCATTTCGCTCTACCTCCTGGTGCCCAGCCCTTTCTACCCCCACCTTTCCTCAGGTCCTTGTAAGCCTTCCTTCTCTCCCACCTGTTGAAAACCGTATTCTTCGAGCATAATCTGACCACTTGCACATCCTGGGAGATTTGTGCATTTTAAAAAGAGGAAGCTGCGTTAAACCAAATGAATCGCAAATGGGTAGGATTTCAGAGAGTATGAGAATGCAAAGGGAAATATTCAGATGGTAGCAAAAGTGTCTGGGGGCAGAAAGGCTTCAGCCATTCTTGCGAGGAAATCTACACTGGTTAATGCTATGGATTGGCTCACTGAAACCTCCACACTGCTGGACCAGCTGGAAATCAGAGACTGCATTTGACAGACTTCTATGCAGCCAGGGTTATGCAGAAGAATTAAGTTTCAGTAAGTTAGGGCTGTCAGATAAAATATGGGGTGCCCAGTTAAATTTGAATTTCAGACAAATGATGGATTTTTTTTTTTTTTTTTAGTGTAAGTATGTTGCGTGCATTGTTTTTGTTTGCTAAATCTGGCAACTCTACATCAAGTAGATGTGCTTGTGAGGGTTTTGGAAGGTGGAAGTAGGTCCAGGCCATCTCCCCACTCCTTTGGCTACTTCTGTTGGCGAGCTTAGTCATAGAAACATGGGATTTCCCACATCATAGTTCCAAAGTCTATTCTCCAGCTTCCTGGTTGAAGGAAGGCAGCTACGGAAGTGGTTAGCTTCTAGATTTCAACTTCCTGAATCCTAGTTTCCAGTTGCAGAGAACGTTCTTGAATTCATTGCTTCAGGGGTACCTCGGAGATGGTATGTATTCCCTAGTGAATCAGTTCTATCTGGCTTTAGAATTCTATTCTGGAAACCAAGTCTAAAATCTGCTCCTTCAGCCTTTCCTAAGATTTAGTATGCAACTCTGTACTGACTCATTCTGTGATGATCATACCTAGAGCGGTTTCTCTTGTCTGTGCTGAACTCCAACTTCTACCTTGACCTTCAGAGTTAGCTTCTCCATTTGTTTCTAGTACTGGGAGTAACTTCCTTTAGTCACTTAAAAGTCAACAAATAATAAAACTCTGGTCCTTTTCAACATGCTTCTCTGTCACAGCCATGAAATTTCCCATCAAAGACGGTAGAAAGTGAGGTAGGCACTGGGTCAATGTCTTGTGTTATTTCTAAAGGAAATAGCTCCTACAATACTTGAGGTTGTGGCAACACATTAAAATACCCAAACGTTATATCTTTATCCTTTATAAAAATCTCATTATTATTTTCCTTATCTCTTTTGTTCCTCATATCTAGATGTCAAATTTTCACTGACAACACATTTGATGTCTAGGGAAAACATCTGATTCAACAATTTCATAACATGATGTTCTATTAATTAAAGCATGATACAATGCTATTAAAGCTCCCCCCAAATAAATAAATAAAAGCCCAACAGTGGCATATCCCAAACCTGATTCACATACCAAGTCATGGGGAAGAGTGAAGGAGTCCTAAGGAAAGACAGTGTGCTTCCAGGGCAGGCTTGCACGTGGGAGGTGAACTCTGGAGGATACAGCTGACCCCTCTGCTTCAGCACCTGGTACAGCACTGAGCACATAGTAGGCACTCAATAAGTGGAGTTAAGTTTTTCAGTTATCTAGCTTCATTCACCTGCTCTGCATACGTCTCACGCACAATTTCATTTCCCTAAAGTACCACGTTCTCACATCAGGGCATACAGACAGGATTTTTCTACTCCTGGGTCCATGTAACTGGGGGGACTTTATAGTTTATTGTCCAAGCGTGAACACTTTTGAGAGTATACGGGGGTGCTATTAATCATCACATGAGAACAACAGACATAAGCTGGGACCATCTTGAGCAAACCGGGATGGGTAAACCTATAGCCATCCATAAAGTGGGGGAAAAAGTTCCTGAGTCCTTATATTTTCTCAGTATCAGCTCAAGCAGTCTTTCTTCGGACTCATTCTCTCCAAGGAACAAAAGGTCTGCGACACACCGGTTCCTTCCTGCCCGTGGTTCACTGAGGGCGGTGAATTGATCACTGCACCTGTTCCTTACACTCAGGGAATGACAAGCAGAGAAAAGCCAGAGGTTCACACCACTGTGTGTGCACCCAGGGGCCTTCTCACTATGGGGAGTAAACACCTTCAGTTCTGTTTACTATGGGAGGAAAAATAAAAAGAGGGCTAATAACAAAATGCTCTTCAAAGAAAATAGTTTGTGAGCCTGTGTGTGGCAGAGATAAGAACTAGGACGCTGTCAAGAGAAAGATCCTAGAATAGCTTCTTGAAATAAAGATATATTTTTCCTACAAAAAGGAATGTAAGTGAGCATTATTCCAACATCTACTGTGTATCATCTGCCATATTCCTCTCAGCAAATGAAGATCAAAGTTTCTACGCTTGTCGGCAAGGCAGACTGGAAAGAATTCACTTTCCTGAAATTTATTAAGTTCTCTTTTATGGAGAAGTAATTCGTCCCTTATGTATTTCATACCTGACATTTAATACCAAGTTTACATGTACCAAAATGACTTTGTGGGGGCTCCCATGCCAAACAAAGACTTCTTCCAAAACATTTCTATTCATAACCAAGGAGAACAGAAACATTAAAAAAAAAAACAAAAACCAAAACCCCCCCAAACAACAAGAGAAGACAATAATCAAGAACATGAACAACGAAATTCAAAATTTTGACTCATAAGTCATGGATTAAGAATGGGTTTCGATCTAAAATCCCTAATCACAGAACTTCAAAGATATCTGGAAAATTATACATATCAGCTGACCAGTTATGAAGAAGTTGGATAAATTAATGATAAATTAATGAACTCATCAGTTATGAAGGAAGTTGGGTAACTGCAGAACATCCAACGAGGGCTAATAATGAGAGTCAAGTAGTTGGTAGCCTTGACAGGTCATTCCATGATGGACCAGTGGCTTCTCCTGACAGCAGTCCCATTTACTATATGGCTGTTCTAACTCCTTCTTGCCTTCAATTCTCCAAGTCACAACAGCTTTCTCTCACTTCCCCTGGGACGATGGCAGGATTCTCATTTGCCACGGTCCAGTCCATTCATTCATTCATTCTACAAATACTGACTGAGCCCTTATCAGGAGTCTGGCACTGGGCCAGGCCCCAGGGAGGAACATGACAGACACGACCCTAGCCTGGTCGAAGGGTTTCTCTTTTAAAAGAATGATATCATGACTTAGATCAGGTACTCTGAAAACAAAGCACTGTGAAAGCTGGACCACTCTAACTCAGTGGAGATTCTAGGACATGATGAAAAAGCCTTCCGGGAGAATCTTTCTTAATTCAACACTAAGGAAATCAGCTAAAGGGTAAAACAGTTTGCACAGAAAATGAAACCATTTAAGAGGAGATGGAGTAATTATTGGGTTCTTTTGATTAGGTAGAAAACCTACCCTGGGAGTTAAAATCTCAAGGTAGACTTTTTGTGGCCTTTATTATCTGTTTGGACTAGCCACAAGGTCTTAAATAAATGAGATAATTAAAAACTATTCTTCTCTATTATAACCTCCTCATTTTATGCAAGACAGCTTTGTGGGCTAGGATTAATAATAACAAACAAGACAACAAACCAAAAATCGAAATTTATTTTGTAGTGTTTTTTATCAGCAGGTATTTCATGGCAGTTGGTGTACATTTAATTTAAAAAATAGAAAGGTTTGGGGCACCTGACTGGTTCAGTCAGTTCAGTGACCGACTCTTGATCTCAGCTAGGTCTTGATCTCAGGGTCCATGAGTTCAAGCCTTGCACTGGGGTCCACCCTGGGCGTGGGGCCTACTGTGAAAAAAAAAGGGGGGAAGGTCTAAATTGGGGAGGTAAAAAAAAAGGGAAAAGAGGTGGAAATAAGAAATGCAAAGAAGATTCTGAAACAGTTTTCATAAACTTTTCATAAAGTTCAGAAAGGGACTTAAAACTGCAAACAAAGGGTCACCTAGGTGGCTCAGTCGGTTAAGCGTCTGACTCTTGATTTTGGCTCAGGTATGATCTCAGGGAGGTGAGATTGAGCCCCGGTCAGGCTTTGTGCTGGGCGTGGAGCCTGCTTGAGAGTCTCTTTCTCCCTCTCTCTCTCCCCGCCCTTGTGCACGTGCTCTCTCTCTCTCTCTCTCAAAAAAATGAAACAAAACAAAAACCCTGCAAACAAAAAGAATTTCATTGCTGATTCTGTAGTCAACACTTACTGTAATATCACAGAGCAACTATTGTAAATTGCCACTCTGTTTGAATCTCAGACTCTAACACCATCCCCATCACTTTGCATTTCGGTGCAGCTTCCACTTCAATGAGAAAAATACATTCAATAGAAGAATGCTACCTTAACCTTTCACTACATTTACAACACTACCAGCAGCTACGTCTATCCTTCCCTCCTCGCCCGTCCTTGCAGTAGAGATGTGCCTTCATTCCTTCCAAGGCTATTGATCCTCCCTCATTTCTTCTAAATCCTCAAAGTCACCCTCTCTACTGTCTCCTTCCCACTGGCATTTAAACATGCTCAAGTCTCTCTCTTCTTTTTTTTAAGATCTATTTATCTGAGAGAGAGAGAGCACGCAAATGAGCGTGGAAAGGGGCAGAGGGAGAGACTCTTCAAGCTGACTCCCCACTGAGTGCGGAGCCCGACTCAGAGCTTGATCTCACGACCCTGAGATCATGGCATGAGCCTGAAACCAAGAGTCGGCCACCTAACCGACTAAGCCACCCAGGCGCCCCCAAGTGTCTCTCTTCTTATGACCATGCTTTTCTTCTTGCCACTACATCCATTTTCTGTTGCTATGGTCTTTCTCTTTCCCCATCACAGTCATGAGTCTTGAAAGAATTGTTTTACACTTGCTCCTTGATTTTCTCAATTCCCAATCATGTCTCAACCCATTGCAATCTGGGTCCTCTATTTACCACTGAGTAATTACCAGGTTCTCCAAAATCAGCATTGAAATTACTCATATCAAGGTTATCAGTACTCTCTTCGGTTGCTAAATTAATGGAATATTTTTTTGGTTTTATCTTTTCTGTCTCTTTGATAGCTCTTGACAACTCTGAAGGTTTCGTTTCTTGAAAGCCTCTCTTCCTTTGGATTTTGTGACATCACACGCAGCTGGTTTGTCTCCCACCCACTGAATCGCTAATTTCCCTGTCTCCACTTCAAGTTTATTTTTCTTTGCTTTTCCCTAGAATGTTGGTGTTATTCTGGGTTCACTCCTGGGCCCTCTCTTTTCCATCCACAAACTTTCCCCTAAACCATTTCAAACCCTTGAGAGGTTTTAATTACTTACCTACTGAGAAAATCCAATGAAATATCTCAAGCCCAGAACTTTCTCTATCCGTACAGTGTGTCCACCCTGCTACTTGGACATATCCCTGTGTATGCTCCATGGGTAACTCAAACTGCACATGTGCAGGATGGAACTCAGTACCAACCTTCCTGCTTCACCACCCTCTATTCTCTTCAAACATGCTCCCTCTCTTGTGTAAAGGGTTTGAATAAATGGCACCACCACCCACCTGACTGTCCAAATTAGACATCTGACTTAACTCTTCCCTTCAAGTCCCCTACCATAACCTAACAATCAAAAGCATTGATTCTAACTTCTACATAGCTACGAAAACTACTTCCTACTGCTCTGCATCTCCATCACCACAATTTCATCCACATCATCATCATCACTCGCTTGGACCCTTCCAGCTGTGTTCTGAAGCTGCCTCCTCATCTTCACTTGACTGACTCTCCTTTGGTTCCTTGAGTTGCTATGACATGTCTCACTTCTAGGCCTTTATCTATACTATCCCCTCTGCTGGGAACGCTCCTCTTCCAAACCCCCAAACTGACTTGGCTAACCCCTGTTCCTCCTCTGGTCTCAGCTAAGGTGAGACTTCCTTGGAGAAGCCGTCCCCATCCCACCACACCCGAGTCGGGTTATCTTGCTAATGCTCTCACAGTACTGCTCTTCGCATAGAGCAATGCTTGTTTAATTTCCGTCCTCCCCTGTTAGGCTACAGATCAAAGAAGAGATCAAACTGGTCTTGTTTATTTTTCGATGCATTTCTAGTGTCTGGCATAGTGTCTGGAACATCAACAAATATTGATGAAATAAATGTATAAGGAAATGCATGCTCACATCAGATGACTATTCCACCATACTCCTTCTAATCACTGGCAGTTTACATTTTTTGTTGTTATTTTTTTATATGCAAGGGCTAATGTCCTGTGAGTTCTCAGTACACATGTTTCTGTCTAAATCAAGAGAAATAATTTTATAAAACCCTATTATAATGAAAAGCATGGAATATCAAAATTTTCCCCTGTAGTGATATTTTTCACAGTTCCTAAGTCTTCTAGAAATAATATATAAAGTCATGCAATTTAGAAGCCAGGGAAGTGAGGTACAGCTATTTAGAAATGAATTTGTGGAAGCAGAGGGCCATGAACAGCTGTGCAGGTTAGGCACTGAACACACTGAAGAAGTACAATCCACATAGTGACTTGTAGACTTTACAACCTGAACAACTTTTCATGGTGGCCCTGAGTAGAAGTAAAAGAGAAGGGTTATTAGTTCTCTTTATTTTTTTTCAGACTGCCTCTAGATGGTGAGGAATGATTATTATTGAACTCTTAAATTTCAATCTATTTAATAGAGCTATTAGAATTCTAAAGCTAGAGAGCATCTTAAAGGTCATGTAGCCTAGGGATGACAAAGAGGTTTCATCTGTGTGTGAACTACATTCATCAGGGGTAGCTGCATGGAGCATTGTCTTGAAAAGTCTTCTAATACAGCACTGAGTGATTAGTGATGTCTCCCATGGGCAAATGAGGGAGAAGCAGAAGACATCCACTGATTTGTCTTCCCCGATCTGGCTAATCCTTTCATTTTGAGAGATGAGAAAATTAAGGCCCAGAAAAGTAAGGCAACTTGCTCAAACTTAATAACAGTGCTGGAACAGAAGCCAGGGTTTTGTGGGTTTGTTGTTGTTGTTGTTGTTTTGTTATTTTATTTTATTTTTTTACTTTTAGCTCATGTCTCTTCCTTCACACCCAGCCTCTAGGTTCCTTACTGAGATAAATTATAAATCCCAGCCCTATGATTTACTACCTTTCAAATTTTAACTTATTTTCAAGGTTAACTTCCTGCCTTGGGTCACAAGCATACATAAATCTAAGTTTGCCATCTGAGAACACAGCATGATCACAGGAAATAGTCTTCAACATCATAAAACTATCACATAAGATGTAGTGACAAGTGCACCCCCTGAAAGGCCAATGTTATAAGTAGTAGGGGCCATTGTCAATCAGGTTAAGCATTGCAGGAGGCGGAGGAATTGTGAGTAGGACAGCAGAGATAACATCTGTAATATCATTACAAGCCATATTTGGCTTGAATCTACACAAATGGTGGCAGAATACTTGCAAAGACTTTTGTCCCAGTGTGAACAGGTAAACGATGAAATTGATTCAACATCTGTAAATGTCCTAGTCATGGTGCTAGGCAACTGGGGATATAGTGGTAAACAGGACAGATGTGGTCCCCATCTTTGTGGTTATTACATTTGAATGGAGAAGTCAGATACTGAACAATGATATAAGCATTTCAGAGGAGCAAGTGCAAGGAACTTATTGGTATTGGTGGGGGGTAAACTGCTAATCCCCAATTTTTGGCAATTGCTACTCAGAGACACACTATAGAGATTTGTTTGTAATAATGTTCTAGAGTCACTCTGTTTCCAAATTTAATATTCAAAATAAACACTAGATTGCTATGGAAAACTTACAAATTTAATATTCACAAATTGCCGTTTTTAATTAAGTGAATACAAATAGAGAAGACAAATTCAAACTGCATAACAGCCATTTACATCCCAATATTCACTAGTTTAAAAAATACAGACCCTTAAGTCAATCCATCCTCTGATGTCTAAAAGATGCTTATCACTACGCACTAAGATGATTTCCACTTGCTTTTCAAATCAGTTTAAACATACCTGGTAATCAGGGTTCATTATTTTTATTTACTTGGAAAGTCAGAAGTACCTTTTCCCACTGAGATTTTGAAGGAAAAGTAAAACACCATTCATTTGGAGATTTTATGGGTGTCTTAATGTGTGCTTTTATAAACAGGAAATGATTTGAAACTTATCAAAAGGTATGCCTCTGAGTCTCTTACCTAATCTCTAAACCCAGCTGACTTTCCCCATTTCTTGAACACTGAGCGTAGCAAAAGGAGATGCTCTTGATTACCCAAGAGACACTGCTGCCCGTACACCGACCGATACTTGACTCAGGGTTGGGGAATTGTGAAATAACCCAAATGCAGCACTTCCAGATGAAAAGTGCTCTGAGGATTTTCCATTCTGAGAAGTAGAAAAAAAAAAAAACAAAACAGGTAGTTCTTCTAAGTCCATAAAACTTAGAAACCCTTGGCCAATATTACACTACCTATAAAATATAATTTCTACAGTGTTTTCACATGGAGGAGCAAGAGAAAGGGGTTGTTGGTACAAATTTGAACCCTACAAAAATGTTGAGTCTGGACAATTGAAAAATCATTGCAATTTATAAAACTGCTTCTGTCCAGAAAGAAAGAAGTATCATTTAGTGATATGAAACGTGGCTCTCTGGAGAGTGGGCTGTGGAGTGCATGGGGAACCTATCAAGTATAACAATTTTCTACGATGTCACTGATTAATGTCATTGATTAATGAACTAATAAAAAGCATTGATTTAGAACTAAGTTAGGCTGATGTCAAACACGGCATCCTAAAAGAAGAGATGCAAGCCTGAGTTGATTCCTGAAGTTTGAGCGGGAGCTAGATGAAGACAGAGGAAGGGCATTCAGGGAAGGAAGAAAGGAATGGCATGTACAGTAACTTTGGGAGAAGCAAGATAATACAGTGAGTAAAAATCCAGAATCCCCACCCTTTGGGTCGTACTCAAGCTGTACCATTTACAAACTGTAGAACCTCAGGCACACTACTTCTCTGTGTTTTTTCCTCTATGAAATGGGAATAATACTGTTGTCTACTTTATAAGGTTATTGTGCAAAATGAACAAGCTAATAATATACTGGTCAGAGCTGTGTCTGATGTCACATCAGTGTTTGCAACATGTTATTGTTATGGATCAGAAAAAGAAAAAATTCCACTGTGGTTGGAGTAAAGGGTTTGTGTGAGGGGGTCGTGGCAGCTGGTGCTACAGTGGGGGATTGGGCATTATGCATTTACCTAAGCAGGTTGACCTTTTATCCTTAAAGCTGTGGAGGATTAGTCACATCCAAAAACATATCCCAGGCATAAGTGTAGCAGAGAGTTGAGGGGGACTAAGGGTCTGGGTAAGAGATAAGAGGCCAATGCAGCCAACTAGTTGAGAGGTGATTCAGGGTCCGTGTGAATAGAGGGCAGGGCATGAATAACCGGGCGGTGACTGCTAACTGTTCTTGAAACTTCTTTATTCTTCTTTTTAGGTACCTGACTAGACTTCATTTCCAGCCACTCTGCTATTACCTGTGGCCACAGGACTGACCTCTGGCCAGAGGGAGATGAATGCAAGGGATGTGGGCCACCTCTTGTGACAGCCTTCCTGTCTTTCCCCTTTTGGCTCCAGAATGTCTGCAGAAGGGCAATTTGGAAACTGGGCTTTGAAGATGGAAGAGCCTTGTTGGCCCCTGTGGATTGCTACTCCCCCTCCCCTCCGTCACACCTAACCCCAACTAACATGAAATCACCTTGGACTGTTTACATAAGAAAGAAATACACTGCTATCTTTTTAAAGCCATTTTACAGTCACACATTTGGAGGAATGTTTGCTATAGCAGTTAGCCTATCCTAGCTAATATAGATATGAAAAGTATTTAAAGAGCTAAAAGCATTTTTACGAAGTAAAAAGACTCAATGCCTGATGAGATATGGGAGTGATAAAGAAAACTGTCACCAAATTCTTTGAGTAGCACAGTCTCAAATGTTATCTTGAGTGCAAATATAAACAGTGAACCAACAAGAATTTTCTTTGTGACTTTGTCGAAGTATATTTTAGAGCTTTAAGTCAGGGTCGGGACTAGGAGTTTGATTAGGCTAACGAAATTACACATAGACCTAAACTTAGCAGAAAATAGGCCACGTTTGAAAAGAAACTGAGAAGTCTGGGTGATGCTCAAAAATCTACAGGGGAAGAATAAAGTAGAGAAGTTGGCTGGTTAAGACAGTAAGAGTCAAGTTGATTCTAAGATTCCAGATAAGCAGTTTGGGATTCCCAGAGGACAGAGGGTTAGCAGGAGAGGTTCTGACATACCCCAAACTATGAAAATTGAAATCTGATCCAAGGCAACAAACAGTATTGTATACTTCTGGGTGAATAGGCAAGGGCTTCCAGAAGGAAGGTCAGAGCCTGCCAAAGTCACTAGGAACCTAGATGTGGCTTACTCTTAGAATGGAAAAGGCCAAGTCTTTCCAAGCCTCTAAGGACTCTTGCTTGGTATCATGGGAAAGGTGGTAAGTCTTCAAGGGATTTTGCAAAATATGGTGGTTCCATAGAATCAAATCCAAGACCAGAGTCAGAGGCCATGGTCAGACTCTGCTTTCCCCAACCATATTCAGCATCAGGCCCAGAGCCTTCAGCCCATAGGTGCTCCCTCTGATGCCCACACCAATCCTAACCGGGGAGACAACTGAACACTCAGGACCAGCATCGAAGAGATGTAGGATGAATATTGTTGCTGCCATTCTGGTGACTGATGCAAGCTCTAGACTTCATCGTGATTACTATAATTTCTTCCACCTTCGGTGACTTCCTTCTGACACTTGTTTTAGGTTAAGAACCTTACATCTTTCTGCAAGATTTCTCATATCATTGTCGCTGTTTCTTCACAGGAATGATATATCTTCCTCACCACAATTTTTTTGAAAATATGTTGTGAAAAAAAACCACTGCGTGCTATCTGCAGTAATTATTCTTCTCCTCTCCTTAAAAAAAAAAAAAAAAAAAAAAAAAAAAACTATTCTAGGGGAAAATAACAAATAATATAAAAGTTGTTAAAGTGGGCATTTATGATTTCTGACAAGGCTTTGTTAGCTCTTGGCTGCTCTGGACTTTACCAGCCACAGTTGCCAAAGGCCTGCAGGCTGAAAGATCATTCGTTCCCAGCTCTAAACCAGTGAACTTCTTTTTTTAAAAGATTTATTTATTGAGAGAGAGAGAGAGCATGCACACATGCGAATCAGGGGAGGGGCAAAGGTAGAGGGAGAGAGAGAATCTCCAAGCCAACTCTGTGCTGAGCATGGAGCGCTGCACGGGGCTCGATGATCCTGACCTGAGCTGAAACCAAGATTTTATTTTATTTATTTGACAGAGAGAGAGAGAGACAGCTAGAGAGGGAACACAAGCAGGGGGAGTGGGAGAGGGAGAAGCAGGCTCCTGGCCGAGCACGGAGCCCGATGCGGGGCTCGATCCCAGGACCCCGGGATCAGGACCTGAGCCGAAGGCAGTCGCTTAACGACTGAGCCACCCAGGCGCCCAACCAGTGAACTTCTTAAAGCTAGCGCAGAGGGTATCAGGACCCGGGCGCCCACTAGCAGACACAGTCTGAGATTTACCTGAGCACTTACTACGTGTTAGATATTGTCCTAAATGAATCCAGCGTATTCGTTCCCTTAATTCCCAACACCAGCCCGATCAGGTTGGTCTTATCTCCATTGTACACACAAGGAAATCGAAGCAGAGAGAGGTCGTCCAGCTAGAAAGTGACAGTCCAGCTACAGCAAGTTATTATTCTTTGCCTGTTCTGGAATTCTTCACAGCTGCTGCTTCTGAAGTAATGACTATGTCTAATCTTGGGTCAATAAAAATCAACCAGTCAAATGTTAGAAGCCCTAGGCCCGCCAACAGATTAACTCCTACATTCGATTAGCTTCCCGAGTCTCATGATGACACAAACAGCAGCAGCGGTAGCACTGTCGGCGTACCGAGCACTTACTCGTGTCGCGCCACCCAGCATATTGAGCGCTTTCCGCCCGGTGCATCAGCTTAATGCCCGTAGCCAGTGCGCATGCCCTGAGTTTCCTCGGGCTACAGCGTCTCCCATTAGCAACTACCTTAGGTCCTCAGTCCTTTAGGCTGGACTGCTCTGGTGGGGGTTCGTACTCCAGGGCCCTGCGTTAGCTGAAGTTAGAACTTGGCTTTGAACCCTGGGTGCCTGACTATGCTTTGCCAGTTTTCTCGAAGGAACTGAACCCCGGCTGTTATCTAGATACTGCTTCTCTCTGGATAAAACCTACCTTGCCTTCCCTTCCCAAACCAAGGTGTTGCCTGACACCTTCCTCTCGTTCTACCAGATCCCATCCTTTAGTTACTCGTCTCTAGGTTATTAGACCTAAGTTTACAACTTGCGTTTGGTCATTGTCTTCAGAAGAGCTGGTCCCTTTCTTTGGGGACTTGCTACATCAACGGCTGGGAAGTCCCCCTCGCCTCTTCTCTCTGTTGTCACTGTGCCTCCTGTCAAAGCCACTGTGGGTCACATCTCACCTACTAACAGAATAGTTCCCTATCTGTGACATAGACTGGGAAATGCCTGTAGGCAGGGACACAGTCTTATTTTCATACCTCTAATACTCCCCCGGTGCCTAGCACATAGAATTCCTAATACGGCTTTACTGAAAGAATGAGTGGATACTGAAAGATACCAATCTTCATCTTCCCATCCCACTATTAAAAATCAAGGAGTTAACTCAAGTTTTTAGTTAGAATAAAACACACCAGTTCCGGTTGACAATACGACAAAAATTTACACTGCACACTCTATTTTTACAGTAAAATTTTTCATCTCATAACTGGAATTAATTTATTCCAAGAGAATAGAAAGGTATTGGTGCAGTATGAGATAAAGGGGATTTAAGGAACATAATAAAAAGAACATTACAATCTGGTTAATATAACCTAACCCTGGGAAGATTAATAGCTTTCAATTCATACAAAGACTGAAACCTACAATGTGATATATACATGGTCTTATTAAAAATGAAGGCTGATTATAATGAACTACTAGCACCATGCAAAAATTAACATGGTGTATAAAATAGACAAACTGATGGTGTGACGAGAGTTGGAGCAAACTCCTCTAAGTGGAATTCCATGGGACAGGTTTTTAGTTCCAAAATGGTCAAATCACATAATAGTTGGAGATGTAATTAAGAATTATGTTCTAAAAAATTCTGCAACAGAAGGTAATTAATACCTATTTGGGGGAAGGTTAGATTTTTAATGAATCAGACGTGACTCTGCAGAGAAATGCTTGATGTTGCCATCTACTCTCTTTGGTCTGTTTAGGTAAAAACACATCAGACAATGGGCCTCCTGGTGTATGGGATCAAGTGTTACATTCATGGGCAGAGAGAAGGCATTTGCTGCCTGCTCTTGTAGTACACTTGGGATGCCTGGAAGGACCAGAGAATTTCTGGAACTCCACTAAATCCAAAGTCTTCGGTTCTGTACATTTTAAAAGCAATGAGTCATTTTCAGACTTAGGATTTTTCATTTCCTTCAAATTTGAGTTACACAATCTCTTTTTAATGATACCACACTCCGAAGCAGGATATATGAAAGAGATAAAAGATAAAAGTGTTGAAGTGGGGGTGGTCGGGAGCCTTGAAAAGAAAAGAGCTAACTGGACCTCCTCCTCCCACCTCCCCTTCTGGCCCCTGAGGCACCCCGCAGTACTTATGGAATGCCTTGAACCATGGTTTGAAAGTCACCTGATCTGGAGCCACCCTCTTGCTTTTCAGTCATGGTAACTGAGATTTAAGAAGTTAAGGAACTTTGGCAAAATCACACAGACTAAAGAATCTGCAGAGAGAGAAGAAACCAGAGGTGTTTTCGCAGCACCTGAGCCTGGTGTCTGTGACCTCACTCTCCCACTGCCCTGTCTCTGGGAACCGAGGGACACGTGATCCCTGGTTGGGCAGCACGAGCGCCACCTGGGAACTCAGTAGAAGCGCAGTCTTAGACCTTGCCCAGACCTGCCAAATCTGAATCTCTGGGGTGGGGCGCAGGAATCTGCATTTTTTCATACGCCCTCCAGGTGATTCGCAAGCCCCCTGATGCTAGGACACCTCTCCTGCCTGGCCCTTCCTCCTGGCCCTCACTCTCCCACTTCTACGCTCAAAAGGAGTGAAAGTTGACATTCTTAGGAGGAAAAATGTCGTCGTGAAGGAAAAGAAAAGCCAGTGCGAGGAAAAGAGGAGAAAAGGACTCTAGAGCTGTTAACCCCTCACCTCAGGTTCCATTTAAGTCACTTTGCAATTTAATTATCTTTTTTTAATGGTGGCATCATGAAAAAGGCTAACAGGATCAGCTAGTCTTCTTTTTTGTTATTTCAGCTTTTTTGTAAGTAAACTAGAAAATCGCTTTTTGAACTAAATGTCTTCATGTTTCTTATGTAATATTTTTTATGTAACATTCTCATATAAATCCATTGTTTCAATAGGAGGGCTGTGGCATGCAGCTAGACCACACACACAACACAATGTGCACATACAAGAACATCTAAGTGGAGAACTTTTCAAAAAAGTGTCTTCTACTCTACAAAAAATATGCCAATTAGATTTTGACAAAGTCATTTATGAACTTGCTACAGGAAGGACACAATTTCAAAGTAATTTCTGGTAACTTTTTTAATCTTTAATTTTTAAATTATTTTTCATTCCAGTATCATTAACGTACAGTGTTACATTAGTTTCTGGTGTGCAATGTAGTGATTCAGTCTGGTAACTTTTTTTTTTTATATCAGCAGGCCCATGAAAATGAGAAGGGTGGAGATTATTAAAATTGTGTGAAATAAGGAAACCTGGCCAAAACAACATTTTCATGAATGCAAAGAGGGAGAGCAACTAAAGGTAACCTCTTGGACTCCTCTTGATCTGTTTGTCTTTTCAAAAAATCTATATTTCACTCATCTGTATTTTAAGTTAAAGCAAATGATTTTCTTTTTTTTTTTTTTTAAAGAAAATGATTTTCTGACTCTTCTAAAAAATCTCTGGAGTAAATTAAAGATGATCTGAAGGGTCACAAAATCAGGATTGAGAGTAACTACCCTGAAGGAATGGATTATTTGAAAGTGTGAAAAAAGAGCCAAGATCTATGCAAAATTATTTTTGCTTTGAATAGAAACCCTAAGTGCAATGTGTTAAGAATATAAGGCTATTCCCAACATGCTAAATTCTGTAGGATTTTTCAAATGAACGCTCAAGTCAGTATTTTAACTTGGCTACTATGTATGTGTTAGGTTTCCCAAATGGACTTCACTATTCCCAGAACAATCTTTTCTGAAACTCCAAAAAAACAAATAGAATTCAAAGTTCTTATGCCTGATACACTCTATGCCCTCTTTCATAAAATGCATCCCTTAGTTTTTACGTTTGTCTGTACATTACATGTTGACTCAAAAGATATATTTCTCCCAATTTCACCGAAAATGCTTAGCTGAAAAAATCCAAATGAAAATTTTAAGCCCACAATGTGTTTATAAGTTCATACCTATGAAATTATGACCCAATACAGCATAAGTTCCTCTAGATATTTTAAAAAATCACTTATGAGTTTTGGACTTCATAATTCTTTGACAACAACATTACCTTTGAAAAAGAGATTGTGTGGAGTTATACGGTATTGTCAATTACAGGCTACAATATTAGACTTAACACATATACTATAGGTTACACTGGGGATTGTTTTTAAATCTCTAAACTGCTCAGCACACAAACACAAGTCAAGCAGCCCACTTATAGCTCATCAGTCTTTGGCTTTGAATTATCTAAGGTGTAACTCAAGGAAGGTGAGAAAGAACATTTGGCACTCTCCAGGGTGGCATGTGAACCTCAGGAATCCCCTGGAAATAGAGCCAATTGATGCTTCAGAACCCCCACCCTGCTCTGCCATCAGCTCTCCACTGCCATGGAATACACAATGGAAATGTGCCCCACTTTTCTCTGCAGTCCTTTTATAGACACCCGCCTTCTTCATATTCTCCTTGGAACTGAATTAGTTACTGTTTCAAAGAATGGGGGCCCTGTGCTAGGGAAGGGTGGGGTATAATGACAAGCAAGTCCGTTTGTTTGGAATAAAATGGTCAGAAACAGAACAATAAACATAGAAGTCTGCTAGAACAGGCCTTTGCTTTATCAACACAAAGAGTTTTCTTCATGACTTCCTTGGACATCGGTCGCATTTAAAGTTGGAGTTGCTAATAATTTCCTTTCCTCTTGTTTAATTATGCAATTGGATAATAAAGCATTAGGGCAAAAGCTTTGCCCAAGTTCAACTGTTTTATTTTTAATTTCATTCAGTTTTTATTTTAACTATCTCCAATACAGATTGGAAATCTTGGTCAGTAAGTAATCCTATTACTAATAATGCATGGCTTAATATCACACAGGTTATATATACACACATAGGGTAATATCACCAACACATTTAACTATGTCCACTAAAGCCCCACGGTAGCAATATCCATGCCCATCACGGTGTCCCAGCCTGGGTTCCCACTAAAATAAGAAAGGATTTGGGTACAAGCAGTTTATTTAGGAGGTGATCCTAGGAAGCACTGTGGGGAATAGGAAGCTGAGACAGGAAGGGAAAGAGACGATCAAGGATGCTTTATTGAGTAGATCGTGGGTGTGGGAAGCTGGGCCTCGGTGCTCTGGGGACCCTCTGACAATCTCCCTGTGGCAGGAAAGAAAGCTGGAGGTTTTACTGACCTACTCCAATTCCTTATTGCTTTCAGTTAAGGTACCTTGGCACTACAGGCCTGGCCCACGTGTCCACCCAGCAGCCCGAAGTGAAGCGGGTATGGACATTATATCTTCAGCATCTGTTCCACATAGCATTAGATGCTGCCCCCCATCTGCACCCACCAAACGGCATGCGGGCTCTCGTACTTTAAATGGTAGCAAAGGAAACAGAGGCACGTACTATATTCAGAGGATTTGACTGGCTTTGCAAAACTTCCTGTATTTCGTTGCCTATAAACCAAATCCATCCCTCAAATTTTAAAGCGACATCATACCTAAGGCGAGAAAACCATGACATAGGAACTCCTGAGTTTTAGAGAATTGCTCTAGGTTCAATTCTAAGTCCATACATATCAAGCCATTCCAGTTTCCGGGGCTAGGTCAGAGTTCTGAAAACCTCAGGGCAGTTTCATAATTGGATGTTCTGTATTTAAGGTAAAAATTGTAAATGAATAAATATAACGTGTTAACGCAAAAAAAAGAAGAGAAATTTCCTTAAAGAAAAGTATCAATAAAACATTTATGTAAAGATCTGTCACTTAACAGTCAGGACAAAAAACCAAAAAACAAAAAACAAACAACCCATAACTGATATATAATTTAAGGTCTGAAGTTCTTTTGTGACTCACATCATGAAGGCCCTCTTGATGGGATATTTGTATCATTCCAAGAAAACTGTAAATAGCATCTGAACGTACACTGTCAGAATCTCAGATACATCCCCGGGAACAATTGCCCAAACACTGTCCTGCACACAGAAGTTCTGGATCCTGTTGCTACAAGTGCTTGTTACTTTTCAGATGCTGGGCGGGAGGAGGGTTGGCCGCCGCAGAGGAGGAGACAGTCACTACCTTCTTCCTGGATTAAGATGCTCAGGATCCTACCTCACTGCTGCCCTACCAGCTCACTTCCTGCTTTACTGGGCTGCTCCCTCCAGTCCAACTGCTACCCTCAGCCTGGTATTCAGAATGTTTTGGTTGTAGAAAAATCAGAGGAAAAAAATGAGCTTAACTGGAACATATTACGATTCTGGGCTTTGAAGCTAAACAGACATGTGTTTGGGTCTCATCTCGGCTACGTGACCTTTGGTAAATTTCTGATTTGTTTTCCCCCCACCTGCAAAATGGAGATTACAACCGTGCCTTCCCCCAAAGGTTTGTGGTGCTGTACGTACAGGGTTTGGTACTTAGTACTCAAAGAAATACTAGCTACTGCTATGATAATGGTGATGATTAGGGAGGGGAGGAAGCAAGCTGCTGCACAGGAGGTTCCCTGGGAAACTGGAGTAAGGCTCAGGGCAATCTAGCAGGTCCAGTAATACCACTGGAGAACTTGTTAGGGAAGCAGATGATCAGGCTCCACTCCAGACCAAAGAGATCAAACTCTGGGGTGGGGTCCAGCAGTCTGTGCTTTAACAAGCCCTCTGGGGGATTCCAACCCCTGTTCACCTTGTGAGAAGCAGCGCTGTAGCGACACAGCAAGAAGGACGCATGCCGAGCTGAGTTTGACTCCGAAGGAATATTACCATCCCCTCCCTCATCAGTGATCCTCTTCTGGGCACTTGCATCATTTGAGATGTTCATTTACATTTTTCATTCATACACCATATAGTTTACGGTGTCCACCTAGTTCATAGTCTTTAAAGGTAGAAACCGATAACTAGTGGCAAGAGATTGTGTGTCCCCTGTCCAAAGCCAGAGAGATTAAGTAGAAAGACTCTTCTCAGGCCATTTTGGGTCTTATCCTTTTTAAAAGATCTGTTAGCATGTAAGAAATATACAAGTACTTTAGTGTGTTAATCATCATCACATAATCAAGCCCAATGGAGTATCATATAATTGATATCCCACAGCAACTACCTTTAAGTTTAAAAAGGGTACGATAGCTACTCTTCAAATCTCACGGGAAAGTACATGATGGCGCAATAAACCGTATGCATTAATATGACGTCAGATGCCAAATCTTAAGGCTTGTAGAATAAGATTCTCTCAGCCATATGTTTAATAGCTGTAAAGAAAAGACAATGTTTTCTACTGCTGAGAAATTTGATTACAGAGGAATCTTATTTTAAGTATTGTCCTTCATTTAAAATCTTAAATGATATCATTACATATGTCTTTTGGATTTTAAATGCACACATATTTACATAAAATGTAGTTGTTTCTCCCACTTCTTCATTGTTGGAATTGCCTTCGCCAACAGTTATGCCATGTCAGGATGGGATCAGAATGTGTGGGAGGAGAATTTTTTGCAGTCAAGCTTTGCTAACATATGCAACTATTCACAAATTACCAATGAGACGATATATGTGTCTAAGAGTCTGGAAAAGCTGGCTCTTCATCTCTGCCCTAATTCTTACCTATGCTAGAAGGAGAGAATATGAGAGTTGGAGTCCTTAGTTGGGCTCAACTTTGACTGGACTGCAATAGCTAGGAATAAAAAAAACCCCCAAACCCTGATAGGTGGGTATCCCCCCCTCCCGAGTTTGATATCAGTAGCCTGGGAGGCAGCCTGGACATTTTTTATGTTTCCAATTCATCCTAATGATCATTGGAGCCACTGCCTCGGAGGTCTCCCCTAATCTAAGCACTTCGCATTATTTAAATAGGACTGTAATCTGTACTAGCTGGTAGATGGTGGGGAGAATCTCTACTGCTAGGTCCTTGGAACCAGCAGGATGTTGGGCCCCTTCTATTTAAGGATTTTCAGAAAAGAGCCAGGCCAGGCAGTGGCCCTGGGTTCTTTTCCCCATGTGTCCCTGTTGGGGCTGCTGTTACAAAATACCACGGACTGGGTGGCTTAGAAACATCAGAAACTTATTTTCCACAGTTCTACAGGTTGGGAAGTCCAAGATCAAGGCATCAGCCAGTCACGTTCAGTGAGCGCCCTTGTCCCTCTTCACAGCTGATGCCTCTTGTCTGTGTTTTCACGTGCTGGGAGGGGCTACAGAGCTCTTCAGATCCTCTTTCCTAAGACTTTAATTCCATTCCTTTGGGCTCCGCCCTCATGCTTTCAGCACCTCTGAAAGACCCACCAACCAACCAGCGCTATTTGCATGGAAGGACAGAAAAATAAACAAAGATACTTCATTTGACTGTGGAGTTCAGTAAAGAAGAGTGGGGCTTGAGGGATCACACGGGTGGGAGCATGAAGGGCCACATACGCAGTGGAATCTTGGTGAATGGTGGATAACCAGCACTGGGGCTGTTGGGGCACAGCCCTAATTGTAGTGTTTGCCAATTTCTGTGGCACCAATACTCCCGCTACAGCTGATTTCATATTCCCAGCTTGATGTCAGTGAGTGAAGACTTCAGTGGAAAGAGATGCACACAACTGGCTCTTAGGAGCCTCTATGAGCGGGTTCCAGCACACCACTACTTTTATCCTGAAGGCAATTGGGAGCTATTGAGGGTTTTATTCAGGGAGTAAAAAAATAATACAGGCTTGCTACTGTTTTGTAAGTAGTGGTGCATTTCTTTGGCACATCTGTATACTCATAGCTCTGACCAAAGACAGGTACTTGTGAACCATATGGCCCAGGTAGAATCTCAGGTGGTTCAGATGAAGTAAAACCAATTAGCCCACATAGGGATTAAAACTGGGATGGAGAGTTATCAGCATCACACCCTACCTGAGCAAAATAATGAGAAAAGCATTCTTTATGCCCTTACAAGGATTGCTAGGGTTGGGTCCTGAGTATCAAATCCAGCTCAAATATTATAGTCCTTGATTTTTTAATAACCAAGGACTTGTGGTCAAAAGGAAACATGCAACAGAAATGAACAAAGACTATATATTGGGTTACAATGTGTATTTTTTTAAAGATTTTATTTATTTGACAGAGAGAGACAACGAGAGAGGGAACACAAGCAGGGGGAGTGAGAGAGGGAGAAGCAGGCTTCCTCCTGAGCAGGGAGCCCAATGCGGGACTCGATCCCAGGACCCCGGGATCATGACCTGAGCCGAAGGCAGATGCTTAATGACTGAGCCACCCAGGCGCCCCTATAATGTGTATTTGCTTTTGTGAATATTCAGTAATTTTAGATGAATAAGTTTGAGTTTGTAAAACACTGGTAACACCTTTTAAGATGTTTTAGGTATAATTAGATAGTAAGAAAAAGTTTGTTAGACATCAGCATAATTCACGGAATGTGTTAAGTATAAAGTAAGTTGTTAACAAGTAGAGCATGTGTGTGCTAAACATAGTGAGGGATGGAAAGACCAAAAGATACCTAATATTCATGAGGCACCTGGGCACTAAATATTCATAATATACTAAATATACATGAAACCAAATATACAAGAGACACTAACTATATAAGAGGCACTAAATATTCAAGATAAAATATACACGTGCACTTAATGTTCATAAGGTCTTTTTATTTTTTTTAAGTAGGCTCTACACCCAGCGTGGAGCCCAATGTGGGGCTTCAACTCACAACCCCGAGATCAAGACCTGAGCTGAGATCAAGTGTTGGACGCCCAACCAAATGAGCCACCAGGCACCTCCAATGTTCATAAGGTCTTAATTCAGCCACCTACCGGTGATACCCATTCTAGGTCTGCAAGTCCTCTAAGAATGGCATGGTTATTCATCAGGCTCACAGGCAAGCTACAGCTGTGGCCATGCATACTCGTCTCTGTGTCTGATAAAGTGTGTGTCATAGGCTCAGGCACACCCATTGTTGGCTCCCTTGCTGGAAACTCAACTCTCATCCTCATAAGCACACTATTGGTGGTGAAAGCTGATGCAGTATAGAGAGGACATATAAACATTGTGTACCTCAGAATTCAAGTAGTGTGGCCCTTCCAGCCTGCTTATACTCTGTCCGAAGTGTGGTTCACTTATCCCATAGGTTTCTCCCTGGCTTCCCACTGTGTGATTCAACTGATTTTAATAATCTGTGTGATTCAAGTGTTTCAATTTGGTCTGGGAGCCTTTCTATTTCATGACCTCTAGAGCTGGTTGCCTGGTAGTGTACTTGGGGGCCAACCCGGCATCAAGGTCATTCCTCACACAATAGAGAAGATATGGGAAGTTTAAAAAAAATAATTTGAATTTCTTGGGTGGGGGGAGATCTTGGAGTCAATGATTTTATTTCATCTAATTTGCCTAATCATTTGCTCCAGTTTTTAAGGAACAGATCTGATTTTCTATGAAGTGAAGAAACACAAAAGAACAACATTTTGAAATGGACTAACTTCTGAAGTGATTTGTGAGATCACATCCAGAAAAGAATTATAGCAGAAAAAGCCCACAAACAAATATTTCATCAAAGAAATGCTGAACTGAAAAAAAGCATCACATTCTGATGACACTTACTTACCTTCATACATCCATTCAAAGAATATTAAAAAAAACCCCAAGATATGAATCATCTGATGACATTTAAACAATGCAAAAATAAATTTAGATCTAAAGTATCACCGAAGGACATAACTCAATTGTAGTAGAAGGTCATTATTTAAATAAATATTAATCAGAAACAGGATTAGACTTTGGAGTTTGTTTCAACATATATTAGCACTGAATGCCAATGTAAAATTAAATATACAGTTTGGAGCAGTTTAACTTAATACTTGTTATGATTTATTTTTTCTTTATTTTATTGTAATCCCAGTCGAGTCAACATACAGTGTTATATTAGTTTCGTTGCTGGGATTTATTTACTGCCCATTTGTTCAAGGCAGTCCACTAGATACTGCACGGGGCTACGAAGATGAAACATACACTCTCCAAGAGTTTACAGTCTAATTATAAAGATGGGGGATGTTCTCCAAAAGTAAACACAACTTCGTACAAATGAAAAACTGTAGAGTTTGGAAGAAGGGACAAACCTAGCTGGCTGGAGGAGCTGTGGGAGATGGTCTGTCAAGGATGACTAGGGTATTGGCAGGTAAAGGGCAAGGAGAAGGCCCAAGGAATTACATGATGTAGAACTTAGGTATTTCCTTACAAAAAAGGTAAGAGAGTAGCTCATGTGGACCAGAAACTATTTTGTAAGAAGATATCACAAAATCTACAGGTAATGACTCTGGTAGTTGCAGACTTTCCCAATGTCCTCTCACCCCCAACATCATAACTTAGCTGACCATTAGGTTTCCCAGGTCAGCATCAGAGACCTCTCTGGATCAGGGTATAGGGTACGAACCTCTGTTTTAACATGGACATGTTGCACTGTGACTGAATGCTCATCTGTCTTGCCAACTGCACTCTAGGTGACTCAAGGCCATGGGTTTTGTCACTTACAACCTTAAATCTAGCAGAGAGTATACTGTTTAATGCCTAGGAAGTGCTCAATTGATGCTTACTGATTGAATGAATGAGTCTATCAATCAAACAGTGTGTCAAAATGATGACCCCAGTCTGCTTATTAATATCAATGTCTGAGTCATTGAAGGAGGGGAAGAAAAAGGGTGGAGTGGAGGAGAAGGCAGAAAAGAAGATTTTTCTGAACCAGCACAAAGAACAGCTCTGAGGTTCATATTGATATACACATAAAATAAGCGAAGACATGATACTCATATACAAGTTCAGATTAGAAAATGATCAATCGGGTTAAGAGGGGTGGGGTTTCTACTTCTTCCTGATGCACATACCCTCTAGCTGTCCTTAGGTGACTTCTTTTCTTTTGCAAAGCTGCCTTGGACACTCCAGAATAAAAACATTGCAAAATTAGGAGAAGACTGGCACACTGTTTGATTCACGCCCCTGGATAATTTTGCTTATAAAAAGTGACAGAAAATACTGGAAGATAACTGAGCGTCTTGTGAATCATCTAAGAAAGAATATTAAGGAGGAACGAAGAGCTCTGAAGAGTGGCAATCTATGAGTAATATGTATTATAGAGGGAGGGACTCTTCTTTTTAGGTGAATATCTAGTTGAGTATAATTTTATATTGCTGGAAGGTAAAATTTGCTCTCCTCACTCTCTATGTACCCAGAGTGCATATATGTTATTGGCATTATTATTACTGTAATAGAAAGACGTCCCTTTCATAAGCCAACTTTTCTTTCATTTTGCTTCTTCTTGAATTCCTTTCTTCCTTCTTCCCCTACAGTTGCATCTCCAGATCTCTTTGAAAGGGGAAAATGAACTTGAATGCCTATGGGCTATCTAACTATGGTTGGTGACTAGTTCGAGTTCAATGACTTTCAATGCAAATCTCAGTGAAGTTGTCAGAAGACACTCAGTAGAAAATCTGCCAAAGGAGTTAGAACTCATCTTTTAAATAAGTTGCAGGACAGAGAAAATTACCACATCATCTTCATGATAAGGAGAAAGGATTCAAACTAAGAAAATCTCGAGATAAAGACAAAAAGATGGCACTAACAAACATCTCACTACTGAAAGATGACTTTCACCTACAATGATCTCTCTCAAAAGCAAAGATAGGGCTCAGCTATCATTTAGTGACGGAGTGCACAAGTTCCTATGATAATGTGAGTTTTAATTTGATCGTGTGCTCATGAATTCCGAATCTTAGTCTTCCCATTGTTGGGATGGTGGCTTTGTGTTTTCCTATATTCCTCTCTAGCGATCGCCCCATTTCTCAGATTCCTTTTATCTTCCTCTCTATCCCTGATCTCCACTTCTCTAAATCTCAACTCACCACCATCAGAAGGCTTGGCTCAGTGTGTGTTGGAAATTCTTTGGTTACGTCATCATGAACTTCTTACTTGCTGAAAACTGTAAGGGAGAGTGTTCATACCAAGCTTTGGCAGCTCCCTCATAGTTCCCGATAGGGCTAGCCACTCCCCTATCTTTGAGTTTTTCTCTTGCTCAGCTTGCCATTCAATTTTTTTTTTCTTCTTTGCCTTGCATTTTCTGGCCACTCCCTGTTCAATGCTTACCAGAGCCCTGTTACCTTCTCCTTCGCAATGTTGTTTGCTGTTAGATATTCTTCCTGGGAAATCACACCCCTACTCTTATGAAAGTGGAAAGCTCTTAAGTGATCCCTACCTTGGGTGACGTTCCTTCTCTTTCAAGATAGCCTTAGGCATTCCAGAGTAAAAATATTGTGAAATATTGTTTAGGGTCCATTTTATACAGATGAGAACATTAAAGGTCACCGAGGTAAAGGTTGTAACTAATCTCCATCTGAGAACTTGTGGTCCCCCCTTTTCTCTCTCTTTGGCACTGAATATGATTCCATGTATGCATATGTGTGATACTGTGGTGTTTCTCAAGGTTTAATGTGCATACAAATTCCTTGGGGATCTTGTTACAATGAAGATTCTGATTCAACAGTTCTAGATGGAGCCTGAAATTCCACATTTCTAACAAGCTCCCCAGTGATGCTGAGCCCTGTGGTCTATGAACCACACTCTGTGTAGGAAGATGATTTGCTTTTAAGAAAATGAAGCAATTTTGAACAAATAGGACACATAGCTCTCTAATTGTTGCAGAATTGCCATCTTTGAACTTTAAAAAATAAGTGACTATGAAGGAAAAGGACCATGTCCGAACTGTCAAATTGTCAGTGCCACACTACCTAAGGCGGCCCAAAGATGAGCTCTTTATAATACCGAATGGGCTTCACAGGAATCAGGGAGGTAGGATTCAGCGAGCCCACAAACTCCTTTTCACTTATATCACAGAGAAGGACGTATCAAAATGGGCTCTAGAAAGAGTGCCTTGTTCTGGAAGCATCTGAAAACGTATGCATGCTTAAGACTTAGAGTCACTGGCGGGGCCCAGCATTTAAAATGAAAAGCTACAGCTCAATTCTATAAAGTACGAAATCTAGAGCTAGAGGGACCTTAGAGATCATCTAGCTCAGCCTCTTAATTTACTGATGAGAAAACCGGATGTTTCCAGGATTTACTCAAAGGGCGACAGCAGAGTTAGTAACCGAATGCGATCCCCTGACTCTCATAGTCTAGGAATCCCTCCGTAGTATGGGGCAAAGTATTTAAAAAACAGACCTCAGGAATAATTTCAGGTACCTGTGGTGTCAGTATTTTTACCACAAATAGCTCTTGTTCCCATGGGCTCCCCGGACATCTGGGTGACAAGTGGGCCAGTTAGGTACTAAGGAAGATGATTCAAAAGTACAGCACTTTCTGAGGCTTCCCTTTGCCCCGTTCTTACACCCAGCCCAGTGTGAATCTGCAGCAGTCCCTTTGTGAGTCACATTCTGCTTAAGTTGCACGCTAATTATAGAAACTTCCGGGGGAAGTGGCCAAAGTTCCTACTTCACAAGCTCAGTTAAAGGCTCCAAACTTTTTTTTTTTTTTTTAAAGACTCCGAACTTTATCCAGAATTGAGGGCAAGGATCCCATCTCTGTAGGAAGCCAGACTGGCAGCTGCCCCCACTGTCACAAAACTTCCACGTCACCTCAGTGCCTGACGAGGAGGAGAACATCAGTTTTCATTCTTCCTTCCCTTTTAGGCTGAAACAAACATGCAAAAATGGGGTGGGGGGTAAAGACACAGGAAGGCAGGGACCTTGCTCCCTGGAGAGGTCCTAGGGTAGCCGGTAGGGAGTGAGAATCTGTGCCTTAGGCACCATCCCTCCATCCCCATGCCAATCTGCATCATGCTAGTAGATGGTCTTCCTTCAACAGTGCTAGTATAGACTCAAGTTACAACTAGTTCTATAATATTAATGACATCTGGGCTCAAAATATAGGCAAACTCAGGGCTACCAGGGGTCCATCTAAATGGCTCAAGATGGGGAGTTCTGCATTATCACTCTACTGCTAATAAACAGCTACTATAATTGAGTGACCATGTGGTGTGGTAGGTCTATGCTTGTCAGGGCTTCCCCTGAACCCCATATTTCTGTAGAGGGTAAGATGTAAAACAATATTCAAAGACAAAAAAGAACTCAATCCAATTGTGTAATCATACATTGACAAATTCCATTTTCCATGTTAACTTAGAGTTTCTAGTCCATGTCCATTTTCAATGGTTATATATTTGTGGTAATATTTATACTCCAATTGTTTGTTTTTTATACCATTCGAGACATCCCCCCCCTTCTTTTTCTTTCCCCCTCTCTCCTTTGAGCATCCAAGGTTACAGTACTAGTAACTTGATATATATCCTTCCATTCCTACCTCATGGCCACATAATCCCAGGGAATTAATTTTGTCTTTTTATTTTTCAAATGGGTTCATATGTTTCTCGAAACTCGTTTTGTTTGTTAAGATGATATCATGAGTATCTCTTCAGGACAGCAGGCGCAGATCCAACTCGACTGAAAAGGAATTCATTCTGTAAAGCCATCATAATTCCATAATTTATTCAATAATTCCCCACTGATGGGTATTTGTGTTATTTCTACTTTTTGACCACTACTGATAATGTTACAATAATAGTTTCTACATATAGCCTTTCATATTGGTACTTCTATTTCTGTAGAATCGATTCTCAGAAATGGAGTGACAGATCAAAATGTAGGTGCATTTAAAAAACTTATAGAGAATACCACATTTCTTTCCTTAAACACCATAGCAATTTATGTTCCCACCAGCAATGCCTGAGAGTGATCTTTTCCCTCATTAGAAGTCTTTTTGTCCATCTCTTGAATGGAAAATGGCATCTTGTTTCTTCAAGATGATGGCATCAACTTCAACGATGATGAAGTTGAGCATCTTTTCATAGTCCGCCCCACCCAGCTGCCTGGATATCTTCCTCTGTGAAATGTATATTGCTATGTTGTGACGACTTTTTTTTTTTTTTTAATTTGACAGAGAGACACAGCGAGAGAGGGAACACAGGCAGGAGGAGTGGGAGAGGGAGAAGCAGGCTCCCCGCCGAGCAGGGAGCCCGATGTGGGGCTCGATCCCAGGATCCTGGGATCATGACCTGAGCTGAAGGCAGACGCTTAACGAATGAGCCACCCAGGTGCCCCTTTGACCACTTTTTTATTGGGTTGTTTGTCTCCTTAGAAATTAATGTATAGAAGGTATTTGTATATTAGGGGTACGCATTCTTTTTGTCATATATGTTGCCAACCATATCTGTGTAATCTATCATTTGTCTTTTGACTTTGTGTTCTGTTATTTTTAATGTAGTAAGCAGGTCTATCTTTTCCTTATCACTTCTGGGTTTCCTATCTTGTTAGAAAAGGTCTTCCTCATTCCAAGGATATTTCTTTTTGTATTTAAAACTTTAATGCACTTGAAATTTATTTTTATACTGCATGAGCAAGGAGATAAACTGTTCTCCAAGAGGGACTGCAAAGAGTTCTGGCAGCATTTATTGAATAAAACATCTTTTTTCCCCACTGGATTAAAATAATACTTTTGCCACATAATGTCTACAAAAACAATTTGATCCACTTCTGGACTCACAGTGTTGTTTGAGTGATATATTAGTCTCTTTTTGTGCCAATACTACATGATTACAGAAGCTTTATAGAAAGTTTAATGCTGGGTAATGCAGGACCCTTCCTGATCTCCAGTGCAGACAGAGATATTTATTCTTTTTTCCTACATCCTTAGGTTAGTGTTAAGTATCTATTTTTTTATATGAACTTTAAAAGTCTCCCCTCCTCCCTTAATATATCCTGCCTTCAAGACACTTGAAGTTTATAGGGTAATCACAATTTAAATACTATTTGGTAAACCTCAGACACTATAATTCTATTTAATGAAACTTATACTTACATTAGGAAAAAAAAAACCTGCATTGAAAACCAATAATATGTCCAGGGTATTGCACAGATAAATTATGATACAGCTACATAATGGAACACTATGTAGCCATTAAAAGAATGGCTAAGCTTTTTGTTATGGGTTGAATTGTGTCCCTTTCCCAAATTCAAATGTTGAAGTCCTAACACTCAGTACCTCAGAACGTGACCTTATTTGGAAACAGAGTCTTTACAGAGAAATCAAGTTGAAATGAGATCATTAGGTTGGGCCTTACTCCACTATAACTCATGTTCTTATAAGGGGAAACATGGACACACACACACACACACACACACACACACACACTGAGAACACCATGTGAAGATGAAGAAAAAAGATCTCCGAGCCAAGGAACACCAACGACAGTCAGCAAACGACCAAAAGCTAGGGGGAAAGCATGGAACAGATTCTCCCTCAATGCCCTCAAAAGTAACAACCCTCCAACACCTTGATCTGAGACTAGATCCATGAAACAATACATTTCTGCTATTTAAGCCACCCAGTTTGTAGCATCTTGGCGTGGCAGCCATAGTCAACCAAGAGACTCTGTGTACTGATACAAGCCAATTGCTAAGATATACTGTTGAAGGAGAAAAGCATGATTCAGAACAAGTATGTATGGTATGCTACCATTTATGTAAATTCATCTATACACAGAAAAACACACATCTACACATAAACTTATGCTTGAAAATTCATAAATATCTCCTGAAGGATACACAAGAAGTTGATAATTGGTTGCCGGTGGAAAGGGGCTGAGTGGAGAGTGCAAAGAGATGGGGAAAAGAATTTTCACTGTATACCTTTTGATTTCTGAACCATGAAAATGATTACCTATTCAAAAATAGTATGAAAAAATCAAATAAAACCCCACAAATTGTCACCTTTTAAAAAACTCTTAAGTCAAATAATTTGAACAGATCTTTTTTAGACTTTCTACGTGCACACTTAATGTTAATTAAAACATGTTAACTAACAAAACAAAACATGTTAATATAATGTTTACATATATATCTCTCTTTCCTATTTACTCAGACCGCACATTTTAAAGATTTTTTTTTTTATTTATTATTTGACAGAGAGAGAATGAGAGAGAGAGAGCACATGAGAGGGGGGAGGGTCAGAGGGAGAAGCAGACTCCCTGCCGAGCAGGGAGCCCAATGCGGGACTCGATCCCGGGACTCCAGGATCATGACCTGAGCCGAAGGCAGTCGCTTAACCGACTGAGCCACCCAGGCGCCCCTCAGACCATACATTTTAAAGTGTTAATTTATGCCTAGCATTACTTGAAGTAATATGTGGGCTGAAGAAATACAAGACATACCCTCTTTATTATAGAAGCTTATAACTGAGTGAAGGAGAGAAGAATAAAAGAACTTAAATGAAGCAGGAAGAAGAGTCACTTTAACTTTTTGTGCCTCAGGTTTCTTACTGGTAAAATAAGTGAGATAAAATGAATGTTAAAGTCCTAAAATTAAAAAAAAAGAAGAGATTTATTTATTTATTTTAGGGGTGGGGGAGAGCAGAAGGAGAGGAAGAGACAGTGTTAAGCAGACTCTGCACCGAGCACGGAGCCCAACACGGGCTTGATCACGACCTGAGCTGAAACCAAGAGTTGGTCTTGTAACTGACTGAGCCACCCAGGCACCCCTTTGAATTCTTTTTATTTGATTGTATTTGCTATTTCAAACCATACTTTGGGGGTGCCTGGGTGGCTCAGTTGGTTACGTGTCCAACTCTTAATCTTAGCTTAGGTCTTGATCTCAGGGTCGTGAGTTCAAGCCCCGCATTGGGTTCCACACTGGGCATGGAGCCTACTTATAAAAAAAAATTATGCTTTGAGATAACTATAAATTCACATGCAGTTGTGAGAAATAATACAGAGAAAGCCAAGGTACCTCTGACCAGTTTCCCCAAAGGTAACATCTTGTGAAACTCTAGTACAATACTGTGACTGGGATACTGATGTTGATACAATTGAGAAAGAATAGTTCCAACACCAAGAGGATCTGTCCTGTGCAGCCCTTTTATACCTGCACCCACTTCTCTTCTCTCCCCCTGTTGTCCCTGACTCTTGGTAACTACTAATCTGTTTTCCATTCCATAATTCTGTCATTTCAAGGATGTTATAGAAATGCAATCATGTGGTATGTAACCTTTTAAGATTAACTTTTTTACTCAGCATAATTCCCTGGAGATTCACCCAAGTTGGTGTATACATTGATATTTCATTTCTTTTTTTTTTTTTAATGCTGGGTAGTACTGCATGATATGAACATATGGTAATTAGTATAACCATTCATTGTTGAAAACCATTGGGTTAGTTTCTACTTTTTGGTTATCACAAATAAAGCTGGTATGAACATTTTTGTACAGGTTTGGTGATAAATGCCCAAGAGGGCAATTGCTTGGTTGTAAGATAGTTGCGTGTTTAGTGTTTTAGAAAACAAACCAACTGTTTTCTAGAGTGGCTGTACATTTTATATTTCTACCAGCAATGTATGAATGATCCATTTTCTCTGCATCTTTGCCAACATTTGGAATTGTTACTATTTTTCGTTTTAGCCATTCTGATAGGTGTGTAGGGATCTCTCAGTATGATTTTAATTGGAATTTCCCTAATGGATAATGTTGTTGACAATCTTTCCATGTGCTTATTTACCATTGCTATATATTCTTGGTTAAAATGTCTCTTCTTGTCTTTTGCTCATTTTCTAATTGGATTGTTATTTCACTCTTGAGTTTTGAGAGTTCTTAATATGTTCTAGATATTAGCGTATTTAAAATTTTTATTTTATTGTTGTAAGAACAGTTAAAACAAGGTCTACCGTCTTAACAAATTTTTTAGTGTACAGTATCGTTGACGAAAGGTACAATGTTGTACAGCAGATCTCTAGAGCTTATTCATCTTGCTTATCTGAGATTTTAATTTTTTTTTTTTTTGCCTAGGGATCCCCATTTAATTCTTACAACAACCATATGACGTGGGTGTTTTCATTATCATCCTGTGTTTACAGATGAGGAAACAGAGACACAAAAATGTTAACAAACTTTCTCACCATTACTCGGATAACTAAAAATAGAGCCAAAGTCTAAAACCCAGGTAATGAGGAGATACCATTTTGTGAACCAGCTTAGAAATCATGAACGCAGCAAGAACAATAAAATAAGTTTTATAAAAAGCAAGCCAAGGGTACCATCTCAAAGTATATAGATTCTATTTATGTTTGGTAAATATTTTGACATTTTGATTTTGCTTTCTTTTTATAGTTTCTAAAAAACTTAAAACTGTAGTTTTTCTTGTTCACACTACTGTGAAGTAGAGAAAACAAAACAAACAAAAGCCAAATTATGATCTGGTATATAATAAAACATTAGTGTTTGCATTGAGTTTAGCTTGAATTTATGCAAGCAAATGCCTGCTGTCCTTATTTTTGATTCAATTCAATTCACTTTGGTTCAAACTCCTCAGACAAACTCTTAAAAGAAATCGTGGAAGACTCTGAAATGATTAAAAAATTCCTGTGTGTCTTTTCCATGGAATTCTTTATATTGTCTAACAAAACCCTCAGGGGTTATCTGAGACTTTAAGGGTCTACCCCTTAGTCTTTGGTTGTGCTATTTTCTACCTCTGTAGAGTTATAACTCAACTCAGGGAGGGGCGTCTGAGTGGCTCAGTTGGTTAAGCGACCAACTCTTGGTTTCAGCTCAGCTCATGATCTCAGGGTCCTGAGATGGAGCCCTTGTTGGGTGGGGCTCCGGCACTCAGTGGGGAGTCTGCTTCCCCTTGCCCCCTGCACCTCTCCCCCTCACTCTCTCTCTCTAATAAATCAATAAATCTAAAAAAAAAGAAAAAAAGAAGTCAACTATTGGAGGGTTGATGGTAATGCAAATGATTCTTGTTCATGGAAATGCGTTTTTGTTTGTCTCCTGGAATGCAATTGATTCCTCTAAGCAGAGTCAGCAGTATGGCATCTGTTATCAAATACTTATCAGCATTCCTGACTGTTTATGTGTCTGTTCTTCAGATTCTCCTTTGAACCAACTGTAACATCTTACTGATTCTCTCATTAGTTAATGATTTAATGAAATGTTTGGCACATATTCATTATGTATTTCTTTTGTTAAAAAAGACTTTATTTATTTATTTGAGAGAAAGAGAGAGGGAGAGCACAAGCAGGGGGAGGGGCAAGCAGACTCCCCACTGAGAGGGGAGCCTACCGCGGGGCTTGATCCCAGGACCCTGAGAACATGACCTGAGCTGAAGGCAGATGCTTAACCAACTGAGCCACCCAGGCACCCCTCATATATTTCTATGAGTGTCATGATTTGAACTTTTTAGAAAATCAGCCTTTAAGAAAACACAAACATACTATCTGCTCATTCATTAAAAAAAGGTACCTATTTATATGACACTTTGCCACAACTTCTAATGATAACATCTTACGTATCTAAGGTACATTCATTTAAACATTTAAATAGATGCTGGCATGACACTATTAACAAAACTACAGACTTTAATGCGATTTTACCAGTTTTCCCACCAATGTCCTTCCTCTGTTTCAGGATCCAATCCAGGATCTCACGTTGTATTTAGTGACCATGTCTTTTTGGTCTCTGGCCTGACAGTTTCTGAGTTTTTTTTTTATTTTTCATGAGCTTATCACTCTGGAAGAGGACAAGTCAGGTATACTGCAGAACGTCTCTTAAGTTGTGACTGAGGTTTTCCCATGATCAGACTGGGGTTACGGGGATCGCCCTTCTCATCACATTCTATCATGGGGCATGTGATATCCACACGATTGTCATTGGTGATATTAAACCTGACCACTTAGTCAAGGTGGTGGTGCCTGCCAGGTTTCTTCTCCATTGTAAAGTTATTTCTCCTTTTCTATGTTTTTTGAAAACAGGTCACCTCGTCCAGCTCATACTCCAGGGGGATGGAACATTAAACTTCACCTCCTGGAAGGGGAGTATCTATACATTTTTTGGAATTCTTTTATAAGGAAGATTTAGCCTGCAATGATGGTTTTTCAGTGAACAGAGAAAACACATTATTATCTGGATCATTGCTGTGTGGCCAGTCTCACTTTTCTCCTTTTCTAAATCCATAAACTGGCTTTTGTCTCTTATGGGCCAGTGTAAGTTAATAGGTTTGTTTTTCTTACATTATCATTAATTTATGTGTTTAGGTGACAATAGGTTTTTTTTTTTTTTTTGGTAGGTTCTGGCAGTCAAGACTAATAGGTTTTTCAACATATTTCTTTGGTTACAAATTGTACCAGCACACGGGGAAGGGGAATGAGCTGACAGTATATGCGTCACTTTGAATCATTGGGTAGCCTACTGGGAATATTGAGTTACTTAAGCTTCAAAGAAAGATGTGACAATGGCTAACCATATTTTAGATTCAGATTTTAATGTTCTCTCAGCCTAGGTGGCCCATCAATTTTTTATGTTAAGTTTTTTTCCACAAGTTTTCCAACAATTTTTCTGGGCAAGATTGCTTCAAATGCAAGACTAATTTTAAGCTCGATTAAAATGTTAAAGAGACGGTCATGCCATTTGTATTATCCTTTATGAAAAAATCAATACTTTAATAGACTTCCTTGGTAAACTGTTTTGAGAAACTCAATAGGATTGTTAAATAAAGCAGAACTCCCCATCAGATTCCAGTCTTTTCTATGTGTTTTCTGGCAAAAGGGGTAAAATAAGATAAAGTAATGAGTTACATGACTAAAGATTATTATTTTTTTTTTGCATAGAATACAGCTTTTACACATTACAGTGTTCTGAGCTAAGAGTGGAAATTCACCTTAGAGAACTGTTAATTGTCTGTCTGAGTCCTGACACCTCAAACTTAGCACGTTATTCATCCTCTGTTATAACACTTACCACATTCTTTTACAATAAGTTATTTTTAAGAATTTGTCTCCTCTACCAGACCATGAGCTCTGACTTCAATGACTGCAAAGCTACAGCCATATTTATTTCCTCAGTATATCGCACCACATCTGGCACATAGTAAGTCATGCTAGCCGAATGTCAAGTGTTCAATAGCACATGTGACTAGCTACTAGAGTACTAGAACGAGCATATGTAAAATATTTTTATCATCGTAGAGAATTCTATTTGATGGTGCTGGTTTAGAGTAGGGTCTCTCAACCTTGGCATTATTGACTATTAGACCAAAATTTTTTTTTGTTGTGGGGTGTTAGCTGTCTTGTGCACTGTGGAACATTGAGCAGCATCCCTGGTCTCTACCAACTACCAGCCAGTAGCCTCCCCACCCTCAATGTGACAACCAAAAAGGCCTTTACGCCTTGTTATATATCTTCTGGGGATAAAATTGTTCCCAGGTGAGAATTACTGAGTTGGAGAAATCCATCTTGAACTAGAGTCCTAGAAAACCTTATGTTGCTAAGACATATTCCTAGGGACTGCTGAAAATTGTTCTCTAGTGAAAAGGATCCACATATATATTCTCTATATTTTCTATAATTACAAGAGGCAATTCTGTTTCATAAAAAGAAAATTTTTAGAGTAGAATTGTGCTATAGTCATGGAAAGCAACCTCTCCCCAATGTCTCTTAAGCAACATACCTTGGTCCCATCAAAATGGTATTAGTGACTATGATGCAGCCATCATAGGGCTTTCTTTCTTAGATGAGTGTATTTAAATATTAAAAAAAAAAAAAACCCATCCTCACCACTTCAGTGAGCAGTGGCCTGGCTTCAGACTGTGAGATCCCACATTGTTTTTTTTTGCTGGCTTTCTCTGGCCACAGAAGTGTTTTTCTTGCCCACATGGCATGCTGAAATGTTGGGGGAATAACTTCCCCTTGAAAGCGGTGCTCAACCAATGACTCTGAGGAGTTGTTATGGAAATAGCCCAGCTCCCTTGTCATTTGGGTAGGAGAACTCCAAAGCACGTGTTCGCAGCACACACAGAGCTGCCACAGTGGGATGAAATTCCACTAGACGGAAGGTAGTTCACGCGATACTGCGTCTTTTACTGAATGCCTTCTCTCCATCGTCTCGTTTCCTCTCTCTATATCTATGGACATTTTATTCCCTTCCCAAGGAAATCCTTGTCTCAAGGTCCGCTTTGACTCAGAGTTTACATTAAATTCTTGACTCTGGGTCTGTGCCTGGGGAACTTGGCATGAAATATATTTATTAATTCATTAACCATTTATTCAGAATTATTGTGCCCCTTACTGCACACTAGCTTTGGTGGCACGGGCACTGTCTTATAATTAGAACAGATGAGTGTGCTAAAGCCAGGACATGTGCCTTTTTATTTATTTTCATTTAGTTCATTTTTAAAACATCCTCTCAATTTCCTTCTTTATTGAGGTGAAATTTACAGAACATGAAATTAGCCATTGTAAGGCAAACAATTTAATGACATTTAGTGCATTCACAATGTTAGGTAACTACTACCTCTATCTATTTCCAAGACTCCAAAATAAAATCTCATACCCATTAAGCAGTTACTCCCCATTTCACTGTCACCATGTCCTGGGCAGCCACCACTCTGTATTTTGTTTTTATGGATTTATCTACTCTGGATATTTCATAAAAATGGAATATGTGTCCTTTAGTATTTATCTTCTGTGGGTTAGCAAAATATTTTCAAAGTTCATCCATGTGTTGGTACTTTGTTTTCTTCATGGCTGAATAATATTCCATTTACGTATATACCGCAATTTCTTTATCCGCTCATTGGTTGATGAACACTGGGTTGTTTCTAACTTCTGGTTGTTACAAATAGGTGCTGCTATGAGCATTCACACAGAAGAACTTGTTTAAGCACGTGCTTCCAATTCTTTTTGGTATATACTTGGGAGAGGGCCTGCTGGGTCATATGTTAAATCTATGTTTAACTTTTTGTTTTCTATAGTGGCTGAACCATTTTATGTTCCCAATGGCAATGTACAAGCATTCCAATTTGTCTAACATACTCATCAATGGTTGTTATTTTGCATTTTTTTTTTATCATGGCCATCTTCATGAGGGTGAAGTGATACCTCACTGTGGTTTTGATTTGCCTTTCCCTAATGATTAATGATGTTGAGCAACTTTTCATGTGCTTGTTGGCTATTAGTGTTTCTTTGGAGAAATGTCTACTCAAGTCCCTTGCCCAATTTCAATTTGAGTTGTTTTTGTTGTTGTTGTTTTAGTTTTAAGAGTTCTTTATGTATTGTGGCTATGAGACACTTACCAAATATACTATTTACAAATATTTTTGCCCATTCTGGAGGTTGTCTTTTCTCCTTTCTTGATTTCTTAAATAACACACTAAAGTTTTAAATTTTCATGAGACCCAATTTATCTATTTTTTTCCTTTGTTACCCATGCTTTTGGTATCATATCTAAGAATCCATTGCAAATCTAAGGTCACAACGATTTATCCTTCCTTTTTATTTTTAACAAAAGGACTTTTTAGCTTTACTGTGCCTCGTCAAAATATTTGGGTCTGCTCTTTTTCAACAACACAGAGTAACTGTAGTGTGTGCTCTTGCCAGAGAATTCTCTACAACTTCACACTGTCTACAACACATTCCTTTCTAAAGTTGAGGTTCAATATATAGTATTTATGGAGAACTGCTTAAAAGACAGATAGTGACTCCATGTTCCATGTCACCACAACTGTATATGCATGAATCATTTTGCTTTGGTCCACTGAAGAAATGTTACTTCTAAGTAAGTAAGTAAGTTCTAATGAAGTAAGAAAATCTTACTTCATTAGAAAACCTTCGGAAAAAACATCTTACCCTTAATTGAAAAAAAAAAATGATAGCTAGATATTCAGTCCCTTCACATTTAATGGGTTCCATGAAACATTTTTTTTTTTAAACAAAGGCAAGTGTAAAAGAGAGGGGATTTCTGTTTTATTAATAGTCACTGTTTTCATATCTAATCAATTGCACAGACACACATGTCAAGGGAAGGCTATGTAGGTAAAAACTGAATTGGTTTAATTTTTATCAATGAATAATATAAAATGGTGTGCATATCTTTTTAATAACATGACAATAAATTTACTTCTTTTCTATATTATGAAAATGATGGGAGAGAGATCTAAAAAAAGGAAAAGAAAAAATGGAGTTGGGGGAGACACAATCATATACATAGAACCTATGGTGCAAAGAAAGAAAGAACAAGCAAAACACAGGTGAAAAAAACAGAGAAGAAAAAGAAGCACTTCACAAGTATGTATATATATTCAGAAGGGTATATCTATTTGAATGTGGTAAAAAGGCACATACACTCACATCTATACAGAGAAACAGAGGGTGGCGAAGAATCACATAGAAATACAGAGAGAATGAGTGTGAAAGCTAGCAAGACAAATGGTTGCAGACTGAGACAGAGAGAGAGAGTTCTCAGATAAAAATAGAGGTTTACTGAGTAATATCCACATCCTAAAACCTTTCAGCTTGTGTTGCTGATGCCTGGGAAAGCTCCATGGTGTTTCACAACAACAGGGACAAAGGTCATAACTGTTCTTGGCACTTGCCCCTTGGATCATTAGCCATCCAGGGGAACATCTAGGAAAGTAGCCATTTCCCCACTCTACATTGCTCTCCATTGTTTTTTGAGCTTTCTCCACAAGGACAAGATGCACATGGGTAATTTTCAAATGTGTTAGCCATCCGTCTTCAGCAGGTAGGAACATTCTTCCAATTTAGAGGTTCCAGGTGAAGCGAGCGAGGCATAAGATGGCTCTTTTAAGTAGAATTAGATGATCTGCTTTGAATATTCTTCGGTTCATAGGAATAAATTTTTCTCATCAAAAATCACAGGACAATGGTTTTATTAGTCAAGAGTATCCAAAGCCCACTCTTGCTTCTTCGTGTGATATAAACACTCTAGAAGACGTCAGGAGACTGTACTAGGATCTGTTTACATGGGGACAGTTTGATAAAGGTGATGTCTGTCCAGTGCTGACGTGCTTGTGTCCTACCTCAGAAACTCCTATCTCTATCCTAGTCTCAAAACTGAAGCCCTGCACAGAAAGTTTGAAGTATGAGAATATGAGGAAATTCGTGCTATTATTAGGAGTGCTACTAAGGAAAGGGGATTCGAAGAGATTGGGCCTTTTAAGTGGAGCTGTCTGATATTGACAATGGGGATAAAATAGCCATTAGCTACTAAGTGCCTAAGCAATCAGATCTATAAATCTTCCAGGTTGTACAACGCAGTCAATGAGAGATTGATACATAAACTCTATTTGCTGATCCTGAGGTTAGAGTCTAGAATTTGGTTTAATAGTAAGCTGTATGTTTTAGATTTTAATTTTAAAAGTTGTCCAAGTATCACATGTATTAAGTTCCAAAAAAAATGAAATAATACTGACTTAGAAGGAAAAACAGCATACCTCTACCCTAACCCTTTCTTTCTTTCTTTTTTTTTTTTTTACTCTCTACCCTAACCCTTTCTACCTGAGTTTTGCTTTATTCCAAATGCTTTGAGTTGTTCTTTTCTGATATTTACATCCGTATGCCTAAATATTATGCTTATGACCCAATTTCTTAACTTACCAATTTTAGTCATTATCTATTGATTTCCCATCATGAAGATGAAGAGCTAGTGTTCCTTTACCTGCCAATATTCCTACTTCCTTGCACATGCATGCATGTGGATGATCTTAACAACAACAAACAAACAAACAAAATTCTGAATAGCATATGGACAAAATATATGAAGAAACATTTCCCTGAAGATGATATTTAAATGGTAAATAAGCAAATGAAACATATTCAACATCACTAGCCATTAGGGTAATGCAAATTAAAACCAACATGAGACATCACACACCCATCTATTAGGACAACTAAAATGAAAAATGTGGTGACAATACCAAATGTTAATGAGGATGCATCGAAATTGCATCACTGATACATTGCTGGTGGGAATTTAAAATGTAAAATGATACAGCCACCTGGAAAATAGTTTGGCAGTTTCTTTAAAAAACTAAATACACATTGCCATATGGCCAAGCAGTTTTACTCTTGGGCACTTATCCCAGAGGAAGGAAAGTTGACATCCACACAAAAACCTGTACACATATGTTCATAGCAGCATAGTCTGTAAGAGCCCAAACCTGGAAATAACCACAACGTCCCTCAATAGGTGAATGTTTAAACAGAATTTGATAATCCATACTATGGAATACTAGTCAGCAATAAAAAGGAATAAGCTATTGACACATGCAACAACTTGGATGGATTTCTTTTTTTTTAAATAAAGATTTTATTTATTTGAGAGAGAGAGAGGGAGTGCACACACAGTTGGGGGGGAAGAGCAGAGGGAGAGGGAGAAGCCGGCTTCCCACTGAGCAGGGAAGCCTGACATGGGGCTCGATCCCAGGACCCCAGGATCATGACCTGAGCCGAAGGCAGACCCTTAACCGCTGAGCCACCCAGGCGCTCCGCTGGATGGATTTCAAGGTCATTATGCTTAGTAAAAAAAGTAATCCAAGAAGGTCATAAACTCTATGATTTCACTTATATGATATTCAAAAGATGACAAAATTAGAGAGATAGAAAATGGATTAGTGATTAGCAGAAGATGGTAGGAATGGTGAGAGCAAAGAGAATGAGTAGCATGAATTAGATATTTGTGGGGATGAAATAGTTCTGTACCTTGATCATGGTGGTGGTTACACAAATTTACACATGTGATAAAATGGCACAAACACACACACACACATGCACACATGGATGGTACCAATGCCAAATTTCCTGGTTTTGACAGCATATGTTAAGCTATGTGAAATGTAACCACTGGGGATGGGGGGAGGGAGTGAAGGGTATGTGGGAACTCTCTATACTATTCGTGCTTCCTGTGTATCTCTATTTCAAAACAAAAAAGTTTAAAAAATTGATATTTAGGGTTTATCTTATTGTGACTAAGATTGTTTGCTGTTAGGTCAAGTATTTGGTACAGTGATAATATTTCCTTTTTCGTACAACTTTCTGTTCTTCCTGGAATAACATATTTTTTCTTTGCTTAGTTTTAAATGTCTGCATACTTAAGTCTTGGCAGTCACTTTCACAGATTTTTAAAGCCACTCTAATGGTGATCTTCCATGTGCAAACACAGCAGTTGTTCTATTTGTCCATTTTCCTCTCCAATCTTCCAACCTCCATTGAAAAGTTCTTTTTGAGAGCCCTTTACCCTTATGTTTGAATTCTGACTGGTTGCTTTCTGAAAATGGTTTATTTCATCCCAGTTGTGAACAATAATTCAGTAGGGTGTATTATTCTATATAGAAATTTGAGTTTTCCTTCTTTTGGCTTCTTTTGCCACTGTTGAGGAGTCTACTATTGTTCTTTGTAGGGAATCTCCTTTTCTTTCCCTAGGCATTTTTAAGATCTTCTCATTGTCTTTAATATTTGACAATTTCATTGTAATGAGTCTAGGTGGAATTTTTTTTTCATTATCCACATTGGGATTTCTTGGCTTCCAAAATTTGAGTATTCATGTCTTTTGGCATTTCTGGAAACCTCTAACTGTTTGAATACTGCCTCCTTTTTATTTTTTCTAAACCCCAATTAGATATATGCTATGGTTACTCTATTTTTCATATGTCTTAAGTTTTTTTTTAATTTAAATTCAATTAGCCAACATATAGTACATCATTAGTTTCAGATGCAGAGTTCAATAATTCATCAGTTGTGTATAACACCCAGTGCTCATCATGGTTTTTTTTTAATATTTTTTTATCTCCTTGTCTTTCTCTGCTGTTTTGAGAATTTTAGATCACCTCCCGTTCACTGATTCTTTCTCAGTTTTAAGTTTCTGTTTAAAATGTCCACTGAGTTTTATTTATTACATGGATTACATATTTAATATATAGAGGACTAATGGGGAATTTATTCAAAAATTTTTTTATATACTACCTTGTTGCTTCCTTAAGCGTTTGATTCTTTTGTGTTTCTAACCACTTCAAACATGCTCATTTAATTTCTGATTTTTATAGTTCCATTATCTGAAGATATGGAAGGCGAATCTAGTTTTCCCCAGCTGACTCTTGTTTATGGCATTTCCATTCATGCTTTATAATTTGAGATTGTGAGCTCATGTCTGATAGGGTATTAACTGTGGAAACTGCAGGGCCTGAGTTAAAGGTGTATGCTTTCAGAAAGTGTTTGATCCTCAGGATGCTAACAACCTACGAATACTTCCAGTAAATTTCTGAGTCTGAGACTTCTCAGAGCCACAAAGTATTAATTCGGACCCCAAACATGTGAGAGGAATTCCTGATTTTTCAAATTCTTCAAGAAGACATTTTCCTTACCCAGAACTCAGGCTGAGTTGGCCAAGTTTCCTTGACATCTCCTCTTGCTGCTAACATGGATTTTTACCCAGGCTGCTCTTTCGCTACAGGTGTGTAGCTCTTTAAGGATTTTGCTTTCTTATGGGGATCTCAGTTCTAGTCAACCAAGCCTGGCTGTTCCTCCTCTCCCTGAGAAACTATTAGAACCTGAGCTTCTTGTTTATCAGCAAACATCCAGGGTGAGAGTTTGGCTCCTCTTTTATTAGTACCTCGGTATTTTACTTACTTTCTTGTGAGCTCAGCTGAGCTTTAAATGGACGTGTGTTATATTTCACCCTGCATTTCTTGCCAGTTTGTATAAGAACTTTTGTCAGGATGGCTTGCCCATAATTTTGTCAGAAGTAGATTGTGCTCTAGGCCTGCAAGCATCACTGTAATACTAGGCCTCCTCATTCCCTCTCTCCTCTTATATCCTAGATTCCATGTTTTCTTCTCTGTTGTTTAATTGTTGAGTTTTCATGGAGCTTGTCTTCTAGTAGCTTCTTGAGGAAGGTACTTGGAAAGTAAAAGTAGCTTTTGAGGAAGGTACTTGGAAAGTAAATGATATATTTATTAATTCTAATTTGAACATTATCCCTCAGAATTGTAAAGGTATGGATTCTTTAGCTTCTGTCTTCAAGTATTGCTATTAAGAGGTCTGATGTCATTCCGATTTTTAATTCTTCATTAGTGACATGATTTCTATCTGTTAATCTCTTTCTCTTTCTCCTTCTCTCTCTCTCTTTCTGCCCCTCTCTCTCTCCCTCCCTCCCTCCCCACCTCTGTCCTTCCCTTTCCCTCCCCACACCCACCTCTTTCTTTGGAAGGTTTTAGAATCTTACTGCTGTTCTGGAATGTCACATGATATGTGTTGATTCTCTCTCTCTCTCTCTTTTTTATTATTGTGATGGGAACTTGGTGGGCACTCTCAATCTTAAAATTTATGTCCTTCATTTTCGGGAAATGTTCTCACATATATGTTTTTGATAAATTCTTCCCTATATTTTCTCCAGAATTCCTTTAGTGAGATGTTGGATTTCTTGGACTTAATCCTTTAATTTTACCATCTTTTCTTTTTTTATGATTCATTTCTTCGTCTTTATTTTATCAGCTTTCTTGGAGATTTACCTTCTACTTTCAATTTAATTTTACACCTTTGCTATTACATTTTATTTTCCAGAAGTACATTCTTGTTCTTTGAATTTTTCCTTTTAATAAAATCTTTTTGTTTTATGGATCAAATATTTTTACTGAGGTCTTTAGGGATGTTAATTATAGGTATCTATTTTCCCTGAGTTCTTTCCACCCCTCCTGCCCCCTTTTTATATTTTGCTCTCATTTCTTATCCATATTTAGGATTTAGGCACTGAAAAATTAATGATAAGCTTTACTTGTAGGGTTTTCACCAGGCGAATTTCATCCTATGCATGTGGGCAAAGACCTCCAAATAAGAGTAGCAATAGGTTTTTCCTCTAAGGCTACTCAGTTTCTCCAGAGGAAAGCATTTAATCTCCTCTCTGGGAGTATATGCTTGCTGCCAGTATGCCTGGACCCAGTTAGGACTTGAGCCTTGGAGAGAATGGGGGATCCTATTCAGTATGTGTAGTTTCATTTACTTCCCGTTTTCAGTGTGGAAATTCTCCCCTGCCTTCTTCTCTAGCTGATATCCCTGGATGTTGATCTTTTCTAGTACAATTTCTCTGGAGAACAAACCTCCAGTCTCCTGGTTAGGTAGGGAAGAGGCAACAATTTGGATTCCATGAAAAGGGCATGAAAGGCCTGGGGATCTGAACGCTCCTTAGACCCACTTTTGACGAATGTCCCTACTATCAGCCCCATCGTCATCCCTGCCTTCTGTAGTAGCCGGAGCCTCCAATCTCTAAGACTTTCTAGGTTCTAGGTACTTGGTGTTCAGTTTTCCTAGAGATGCTAACTTCTCTGCTCCCTTTACATATTCTCAAAATTTGTCATTGCTCATATTTTCTTGTTGCTGCTCCCATATTCTTTCTCCTTGGAGGTAAATCTATAGTTTTATTTCCCCTACTCTCATTTTAGTAAAGTGTCATGACCTACCAGTTCTAACCAGAAATCCCTATAAATGATCTATGGAAAGAAAAATTTTGCTAACAAGATATTTGGCCAATTGCAGAGGTCAGGGGGTGAAATAAATGAGGGGGGTGGGACTTTCTGGCCTGGAATTGCCCAGATATAATTTATTAGCAGTATTTATTTTCCTCTTCACTTTTTGTTGTACAATATTTGGGAACAATTTGCAACTTCAAGCTACATGGTTTTTTTTTTAGCTATTAGGTCGAAACATGCAAAAAAAAAAAAAAAAAACCCTGCTAATTTTGTAGGTCTCAAACATTTGAATACTAGAAATATTATATGGTTTGAGCTAACATTTTAACAGACTGTTTATGGACCTCCTGGAAATTGTACTGTGTATGCTACCTTCTCCTGGGAAATCTGGATTATCCCAATATTTGTACCTCTGGATCTTTCTCAGGCTGAACAAATATGTACACACAAGGTTGACCTCAGGTTCGCGTTCTGTTCATCAAGACAGACGATATGCAGCATGAGAAGATATGAGTTAGCTAAACTGAAAAAATCAGTGAGCAAAATATTTACTTCTCTCAGTTGTACTCTTATAAATTCTGGCTCTTTTATACTCGCTTTTGAAATTTTAGTAAGATAACATAAATGAGCACTCTGTAAATGAAAAAGAACCATACACAAATGAAGCACATTACTCTAAGTATCTATAATGTGCCACCAGAAAGAAGACATAAAAGACCCTTTAAAACCTATTTTGACTATGAGATAAGAGGACAAAACCAACTCCTCCAATAACCAGGGTTCATTATTATTAACAATGCTAATCATGATAATAATACAATGAAGCTACTAACACATACTAAGCCTTCATGATACGCAGGGCACTATGCTAAGGACTTTCTATAACTTATTTCACTTAATCTTCCCAATATTAACCTTTATTCCTCACATAGAAACGAATTCTAGAGAGCCTAAGAGGCTTGTAGGAAGATCACACTGTGAGCTTGTGAAAAGAGCATGGCCACCGTTCAGACACAGTTAACGCTTTCATCACTATGCCCCACTGTAGGATAATTCTGGCACGAAGGATCGTCTTTGAGTGAAACACAGAAATGTGGATGTAAATGGCACTTAGAAAGCTTGCCTGTCGGCAAGGGATATAGTGTTCCACAAGGTTGCGTTATTGGTCCATGAATACCCAGCTATATGGGAGCACGGGCAGAAAGATGCCCAGATGGCCAGCACTTTACTTAACCACTAAAGTGAGGTGCACCTGGGCGCCTGGGTGGCTCAGTCGGTTAAGGGTCTGCCTTCAGCTCAGGTCATGATCCCAGGATCCTGGGATCGAGCTCCACGCCTGGCTCTCCACTCAGTGGGGAGTCTACTTCTCCCTCTCCCTATGCCCCTTCCCCCTGCTTGTGCCTCTCTCTCTCTCTCAAATAAATGACATCTTTAAAAAAAACAAAGTGAGATGCACCAAGTCAAAGGGGGATGCAGCAACTCTACTTTCTTTCTTTCTTTTAACCATAAAGTAGTCTGTTATCTTGTAATCCCCATGTAGCTTCTCTCTTCAGTCTTTAGCAAACGGCTCGTCATATCTGACTATATCAGATATAAAGCTAACTCCAGCTCATTCCGGAAGTCCAAAGAAAACTATGATTTTACTAACCCAGGTGCATTTCTTCAAATCTTTTACAAATGTCATTTTTTCTATAAAAAGCCCCTGTTTAAATGATGTGTGGAATATTTCGTGGATCCTACACAACTGCAAAATATATATTGAGCCTCAAGATAAATAAGGTAGTTGTTAATAAGTCTATGTAAAGTTGCTAAATTTAGTGACACCTGAGTGGCTCAGTCAGTTAAGCGTCTGCCTTTGGCTCAGGTCCTGATCCCGCGGTCCTGGGATCAACCCCCATGTCAGGCTCCCTGCTCAGTGGGGGGCCTGCTTCCCCTCTTCCTCTGCCTGCCACTCCCCCCTGCTTGTGCTCTCTCTCTGGCAAATAAATAAATAAATAAAATCTTTTAAAAAAATAAAAAGTTGCTACATTTATACTATTAGAATGTACAATTCCCAAGGGCTAGAGAGGCTTTCTATCTACCTTCTGACCTCCTTTCAAATACCTGGTGGTGTTGTATACACACGCCGCTTCAGTAACTTCTTGATGAAAATGAGGTAGATTTGGCTCATGATGTAGCTGTATTAAAAATTGGCACTGCTCTTTTAACCTTTTCTGTTTTTTAGATATATAATAAAAGTAGCTATGGAACTTGTGTGAGATTTCGTGAAATCTTTTTTTTTTTTTCCCACACAAAATGGGTGCTACGGAAATAATATCCAGGCTATCTGCTTTCACTGTTGAACATCTGAAGTTATCTACGAACTTCTGAGGAGAGTGGAAAAAAGCCACAGCTTGAAATAGGTTGAGTTTAACTCTGCAATTTAATTGCAAAATTAATAAAATAAAAATAATATTAGCCACAGCAGGAGCTAAATCATGCTGGTACAACTGCTGGGTTGGTTCTGAGATATTATTAACTCTGAAGGTTGGATTCATTGTGGTGCTACCTTTTTGGAAGGGAGGGCACATCAGGATTTTGAGAGCCTATTTTAGAGTTTTCCTTCGATACTGTAGCATATAACGTGGAACACTAAAATTAAGAAAAAAAGGTGTCTACCTTGTAGGACAATAAATGCAAAGCTCATCGTAAGCTTCATTTCAAATCTCATGCACAGCACCTTTAAAGTTCAATTAATTTACTTGGCTGTTTGGCTGTGTTCATTTTTATAATCGTGGTAGCTTCCTACATAAACAGTGTTAAGTGGACCCAGTGCAACACACCAAGAAATAATTAGCTTCTATCGTTTTATCTTCTATGTTTATAAGTTCCATAACATATGTTGGCGCATTTATTCCCTTACTGGTTCAAAAATCATCAAGTCGAGGTCAGAAGTGTAATTAATTTGCCAACTACCTCCACATATTCTTTCAGACTGAGCAGTTAAGCGACTGGTTAGAGAGAAAAGATAGCATTCTCTTCAAATATATAGTTAGTTTTATTAAAAATAACTTTTATTTTGAAATGGTTAAAGACTCACATGAAAGTAAAAATATAGTACAGAGAATTCCCATGTACCCCTTCACCCAGCTTCTCCCAATGATACTATCTTAAATAACCGGAGTGCATTATCCAAGTCAGGCAACTGACATTGGTAGAATGCTATTAACTGAAATACAGAGCTCATTTAGATTTTGCCAGTTTTAACACGCACCCTTTTAAGGACATAATTATTTTAATCTGGTTTAAATGCTAACTCTTACGTTAGACAAATGTGTCTTATAGCTGTTTTAATACCATTCTAAATAATGTTCAATGTAGCAAAATTATAAGAATGACTTTCTGATCATTTAACTGATGTAAAACTCTTTGCTTTCTGCTATGGATTTGTTGCCATAGAAAATCTCAAAATTATTAAAAAAAAGAAAAAGAAAGAAAGCACCTTGAGTGGGAGAGCCTGACTTTTTATCCCCCTTGATAGGTGTATGCTCAATTACTCCTTTGAAATTGTATATGAATGGTTTCGTTCTGCTTCTCTGCTCCCAAGTCTCAGTTTTATTATTTTTTTTAGAAGATTTTATTTATTTATTTGACAGAGAGAGACACAGTGAGAGAGGGAACACAAGCAGGGGGAGTGGGAGAGGGAGAAGCAGGCCTCCCACGGAGCAGGGAGCCCAATGCGGGGCTCGATCCCAGGACCCTGGGATCATGACCTGAGCCGAAGGCAGACGCTTAATGACGGAGCCACCCAGGCACCCCCCAAGTCTCAGTTTTGACTAGGGTGCTCCTTAACATCTGGTTCAATATTCATAGCAGATCAGCCTTCAAATACTTTTTTTTTTAAAACGGAAATTAGTTGATGTTAGATCTACACTTTAGAGGCCCTTTAGAATATTCTACAGGAAATGCACAAAGATTCTGAAAAACAAAATGCTTCCTTTCAGGTAAAAAGATATGATTTAATATGTCTAATGCTTGGTATTATTCATCACTGTCCCTATGCTAATAAGTCACTCAGCTATGTCACTTCTGTTTCTGATAGAGCTATGTAGCAAACACAAACAAGTACTTGCTTCCTACATATTTTAAATGGTCATTCATTATTAATTTTTATAAAATGTATCACAATCACATTAATCCCAAGAGTCTAATATCTTTGTAATGCAGATATAAGTAATTCCTGTTTTATTCATTATAACAACATCAATCAGGGAAAGCTCATTTGCTATTAATGTGAATATAACAGGTAATTCCATTCTAATCTGGTAGTGATTAATGTTCACTTGGTAAGTAATTACAATATCACATTTCAAAGTGTTAGCATTGGACAATACTTATTTTGTGTGGCCTCTCAAAGAACCACAGCAGTTTGTCTGGGCTTAGAATTGAAAAGGTTTAGGAGAGGAAATCAGCCCAGGGACAAAGAGGAAGGCTTCTTATGTGGCTGGCAAAAGAGAATAATAGTTAAGAAAGAGGTTTGCAAAATACACCACTTTTTTTCAGTCCATTAGTATGCTTCATAAATACTCAGAAATATCACCATTCCATCTGTAAAACAAAGAAAAATGAAACTGGTCGAGGTTTCAAAAGCCACTGTTTTAGGTCTGTAATGTCAATGAATTTTCAAACCACATGGTGTCCTTGTCCTAAATGACAGATTAGCTTCAATGTAAGAAAGAAGTGATATTTAAAAGAAGTAGCTCTTTTGATGTCATCATTTTATTTGCAGATTAATCAAAATTTAAGTTGTCTAACTAATTTTGGGCCAAAATGATCCTTATATTGAGAAGATAAATCTACTAAAAACATACATTGATGGTTTATATCAATATTACACTTCTGTCCTATTTTAGATAAACTATACACACTTGCCTTAACATCAATAACCAGAGAGATTCCCACACATATTGATGCTTAATATATGATTATGTTGAACTGGATCAGTGCTGATCATTGATTTGAAGAATCCTGGAAATAATAAGCTTACTGTAGAACATTACAGGCTATCTGTACACATCTGAGATTTATACGCTCTACGGGCGGGGTAGGGGAGACACATACGAGGCTCCAAACAACCTTGAAGCATAGGCAGGAGATACACCGTTAATCTTATTTCACAGATGAGGAGATTGATGCCAAGAGTAGTTCAGAGACTTGCCCTAAATCCCGCTCCGGAGGTTTTCCTGGAACCCAGGGCTTCTAACTCTTGGCTTTATGCTCTTTCCTCTATCGCCCAGTGCCATCCTGCCTCCACTCACTTGTGGCAGCTTCTAGAGAACAGACGTAAGAAAAATTGCCAAGGGTTTACTAGTATCCAAATAACTAAGACTACCGGACCAATAGGGAGGCGAGGGGAGAAGAGGGAATAAAGGAAGTCAGGAATGCGGGACTTTCAAATCCCAGGTTGGGCACTCCAGGTTTATTCCTCATATACTGAATACGAAGTCTGTGAGCCACAGAATCTGAATGAGAAATCCCATCAGATGGCAAGCCTGGATTTCGGTTTGCACTACCAGAGCCACTAAGACTAATTCAGAAACTAAGACGGGCCTGGCCTACAGATGCGGCCTATGGGTAGACAGAGCTGGCAATGGAAGGCTGCAGAGGGAAGAGAAATAAAGCTGTGTAAACGTCTGACCTGGAATAGGTCATTTGCTATTTATTTAATTTTATTTCAATCAACAATTACCTACCGATCGACAATCAATTTCAATCAACGATCACATCTACCACGTATCATGTTATGAATGATGAACAGAAGGAATAACAGAACAAAATTATTGCCTTCAAGAAGTTCCCAACTGATAAATGTTTTAAAACGGGTGCCCCTGGGTGTGCCAAAACACATGCCGTTAGGTACCTCAGATACTGACCGCCCTCAGCCATGGAACACATTCTAGGTGGGTCCTGAGGAGTTTGGGCTTTCTTTTTTTTATTTTAATTTTTTTAAAGGGTTTATTTATTTGAGAGAGAGAGAATGAGAGACAGAGAGCATGAGAGGGAGGAGGGGCAGAGGGAGAAGCAGACTCCCTGCTGAGCAGGGAGCCTGATGCGGGACTCGATCCTGGGACTCCAGGATCATGACCTGAGCCGAAGGCAGTCGCTTAACCGACTGAGCCACCCAGGCGCCCTATTTTAATTTTTTTAAAGGGTTTATTTATTTGAGAGAGAGAGAGAGCGCACAAGTGGGTGGAGGGGCAGAGGGAGAGGGAGAAACAGACTCCCCGCTGAGCAGGGAGCCCAACGCAGGGCCTGATCCCAGGGTCCTGGGATCATGGCCTGAGCGAAAGGCAGATACTTAACTGACTGAGCCACCCAGGCACCCCTGGGCTTTCTTTATAGAAAGGATCAAGTGTACATCCCAGCTGGGGGAAAGCTTGGACTTTGGAAGATCTTTCTAAGAAGAAGTAGGAGAAACCCAAGCTTAAGCCAGAAGACAGGCAAGAGTCCTAGTGAACGTTTCAGCCAGTGGAAAGAACAAGGAATCCACCAGCATTAAGACTCGTCAAGATGAGCAAGCTTCACCTTGCTTGATACAACTGCAGATAGTGGGCTAGAGTTCTGCGGGATCATTTGTCTTTCTCTTCCACCTTTGTCTGCCCCCAATTCTACCCAATGGCCCAATGCTTCCTTCTCTTGGAAATTCTCATTTTTGCAGTTTTTTGCTCCCTTAGGTCACCTGAACCCACATTTCGCAAAATGTGGTTCGCCTAATGCTATAGGTAGGGAGCTGATTGGCAGCATCATGCAGAAAAACAGTTTAAATTTTAACATTTATTTTTGTGTGGATGTATTATTAAAAAGACCCACACTAGCACATCAAACTATAATGTTACAGGTATTATTACTCAAAGCTAAAAGCAAAAAACAAAGACAGCTAATTTTAAGAAAAACATTAAAAAATAATATATGTTATGGAAAAGATTGGACCATGGAGGGTGTATTAATTTCCTGTTACTGCTGTAACAAATTACCACAAACAGTAGCTTAGGACAAGGCAAATTTATGATCTTACAGCTCTGGAAGTTAGAAATCTGCAATGGGTCTGATGGACTAAAATTCAAGTGTTGGTAGGACTGTGTTGCTTCTGAAGAAGCTGCAGGAAAATCTGTTTCCTTGCTTTTTCCAGCGAGTAGAGGCCACCCACATTTCTTGGCTAGGGGCTCCTTTTGCCTTCTTCTAAGCCAGCAGCGTGGCATCTTCATATCTCTCTCTGTCACTGACTCCCACTCTCCTGCTTCCCTCTTTTGCTTATAAGGACCCTGTGATTGTACTGTGCCCATCTGCATAATCCAGTATAATTTCCCCATCTCAGGGGCATTTGACTGACAATGTTAATTCCATCAGCAATTTTAATTCTCCCTCAGCATGTACCATAACATATCCACAAATTCTGGGGATTTGGACACGGGAACATTTTGGGGAGGCCATTTTTCTGCCTACCGCACTGGGCAATAAAGTAAAATTTGCTTTGGCCAATGAAATATTAGCAGGCTTGATGGAAGCATAGGCTTAAAAAAGTTGTCTGTATATTTCCACTCTTGCTCTTTCACCTTTGCCTTTGCCAAGAGGACACGCCTGGGCTCACCTGCTGGAAGAAGAATGAGCAAGATATGTGCGGCAGAGCCGAGCTGATCCAGTGACCCTCAGACACGTGAGTTCCTAGGCACCCTCCAGATGGGCAAACTAGCCCAGGCCAGAGCAGAAAAACTGCCCAATTTAAATCAAGCCACAAGAAAGGGTGATGGGTACTAAGGAGGGCACGTGTGGTGATGAGCACTGGGTGTTATACACAACTAATGAATCACTGAACACTACATCAAAAACAAATGATGTACTACACAGTGGCTAACTGAACATAATAAAAAAAAAAAAGAAAGAAAGGGGAACCCTCCTACAGTGTTGGTGGGAATGTAAGCTGGTACAGCCACTCTGGAAAACAGTATGGAGGTTCCTCAAAAAGTTGAAAATAGAGCTACCCTACAACCCAGCAATTGCACTACTAGGTATTTATCCCAAAGAGAAAGGTGTAGTGAAAAGAAGGGGCACCTGCACCCCAATGTTCATAGCAGCAATGTCCACAATAGCCAGACTGTGGAAGGAGCTGAGATGCCCTTCAGCAGACGAATGGATAAAGAAGATGTGGTCCATATATACAATGGAATATTACTCAGCCATCAGAAAGGATGAATACCCACCATTTGCATCGACATGGATGGAACTGGAGGGTATTATGATGAGTGAAGTAATTCAGTCAGAGAAAGATAATTATCATATGGCTTCACTCAGATGTGGAACATAAGGAATAGCGCAGAGGACCACCGGGGAAGGCAGGGAAAACTGAAGGGGAAGAAATCAGAGAGGGAGACGAACCATGAGAGACTCTGGACTCTGGGAAACAAACTGAGGGTTACAGAAGGGAGGGGAGTGGGGGGATGGGGTAACTGGGTGATGGGTATTAAGGAGGGCACGTGTGGTGATGAGCACCGGGTGTTGTACGCAACTAATGAATCATTGAACACTACATCGAAAACTATTGATGTACTATACAGTGGTAACTGAACATAAAAAGAAATAAATAAATCAAGCCACAAGCTAGTGAAGTAAAGAAACAGTTACTGTTTTAAGCTATTGAGTTTTGAGGTGGCTTGTTCCACTGCCTATTGTGGCAAACGATAATTACCACAGATGTCAAATGATAATTCTGGCACGATAACTATTAAAACAACACAAAGCTCACCATATACTGTTACCACTGTATTGTAATTGAAAGGGCATTTTAACAACTAAAAAAAAAAATCACAAGAACATGCTCTCAGAATACAGGGCAGGCTTTTCGAAGAAAGGCTGGTGACAAGCTTATTAACATTTTTCGGTCTACTCCCTTCCCCACTCTCTCTTTCACTCTTTATAGTTCTCATTTCTGTGCTGATGGAGGAAATCACAGATCATCTGCATTTGAGAACTTCTGCCTGTACACTACTTAATGGAAAGCTTTGCACATCGTAAACCCTCAAGAATGTGGTTGAATGAGTAACCACACTGCGAATTGAGCCATTCACAATGGTGTGCTACTAATTCTGGAACTGAACAATGTGGTCATTGCAGTACACTAAGTGTCATAAAAACTTACAGAAAAGAAACATTTTATATGGAAGATAGTGTATTCTCCATTATTTTAGCAATAATACTGAAGCATATAAAGTCATGCTGTGACTTTGTAGAAAGCTGTGCCCTACTAATTTAGAAGAACACACTGACTCCATGTTGATTGGCTTGGAGGTGGGCTTACCATGTTGGTTTGTTTCTTTATAATTCTCACCTGCCAGTCTGAGAGTTTTCTTTAAAATGGTAATGATACAAATTAATCAATAAGGTGTTATGGGGATTTAATGTAAAAGGAATGAAAAAAAATCCAATTTCCAAACTGCCAGATCTATTTAGCGCATGTCATAGTATAGCTTAACCCATGGGGCATTAACAAAATATAGGTCAAAGTTAAATTTTATAAAGATGGAGAAAAAACAGTCCTCACAAAACATTTCACTGGAATAGAAAACATCAGGCTTTTTGTATATCGGCAACCCAGACCCTTTAATTAAAACAATTCTTCCTAATGGTCTGCATCTAATCAGGTATAGTGGAGTATTAATAAAACATGTTTTATATTCTCTGGTTTGCTTTTTAATGGATATTTCAATGGATTGGATTCAAAAGCAGTCAATTTATATTGTTTTAACAAGAACAAGCTTATTTTGCTTTACCAATATAGAAACAGCTATGTTATTTTTTTTAAAAGATAACTTAATATTTAAGGGTAAGAGTATCAGAATATTAAAAACTAATCTGATAAAGAGGGATGATAGTTGCATGGATACGTTATAAAGCAAAAACAGCAAAATGTTAACAGCAAAATATGGGTGGTGGGTATATAAATGCTCACTGTAAAAGTCAGCTTTGATGTATGAGTAAACATTTTTATATTAAAAGGCTAGAAAAAATAATCCAGAATTGAAAATATTATATCCTTATGTATTTTTATATCAGTGCCACCATTTTGTTGCCTTTTCCTTTTCTGGGAAATGATTATTAGCCATTTGACTTCAAAATATCTGAGCAGCAGCCTTTTGGGGCATGCTCATCTTGTATGACTTAATGACTGAGATGCCCTGTGGACCAGAAGTCTATTCTACAATTTGAGATTACTTTGAATAATATACAAAAATTAGTTGGGCTAGGGCACCTGGGTGGCTCAGTTGGTTCAGTGTCTGACACTTGATTTCAGCCATGATCATGAGGTCATGATCTCAGGGTTGTGAGATTGAGCCCCGAGCTGGGCTGTGTGCCCAGCATGGAGCCTGCTTAAGAGTCTCTCTCTCCCTCTCTCTCTGCCCCATCCCCAGCTCATAGGCATGTGCTCTCTCTTTCTATCTCTCAAAAAAAAAAAAAATTAGTTGGGCTGAGAAGGGAGGTTAAGTGGAAGGTCTTCCCAGCAGAGAGAAGTATGGAGACAGAAGCAGAGTAATGTCCAGGTAGCCTTGAATTTTTTGTTATATTATCTCCCTCAGAGGGATTCAAAGAAATGGGGTCATGGAGAAACTACATCGTGAATGATCTTTAATGCTACTCCAAGGATTTGCAGTACTGAAGAGTTTTAAGCACAGGTATGGAGGTGACAGGGTCAGCCTTCATGTTAGAAGATGACTCTGGCTGGGGAAATGAAACTAAATCCAAGGAGACCAGTGTAGAGGCTACTACAGTTTTCTGGGTGAAACTAATAGCAATAACATCATGGACAACAATCATAGTACCTACTCTTCTTGGTTGCATTTTACATACCTGTCTGTCTCTGTATGGTAATCTCAGTAAAGTTGCAGGATACAAAATCAAGATACAAAAATCAATTGTGTTTCTTTACACTAATAACAAACTTCCTGATAAGGAAATTTGAAAAAACAACTCCATTTACAGTATCATCAAAAAGAATAAAGCACTTAAGCATAAATTTATGTAGGGAAGCAAAAGACTTATACACTGAAAACTACAAAACATGAATGACAGAAATTAGAGGATATACCAAAAAAAAAAAAAAAAAAAAGGAAAGACATCCATGTTCATGGATAGGAACACTTAATATTGTTAAGATGTTCATACTACCCAAAGCGATCTACAGATTCAGTGCAATCCCTATCAAAATCCCAATGGCATTTTATAGAGAAGTTGAAAAAAAAAATTCCAAAATTCATATAGAACCAGAAAAGACCCTCAATAGTCAGAAAAATCTTGAAAAAGGTGAATAAAGCAGAGGCATCTCACTTCCTGATTTCAAAATATATTACCAAGCTACAGTAATTAAAACATGGTATGGTACTGGCATAAACATATATAGAGCAACGGAACAGAAGAAAGAGCCCAGAAATAAATCCATACTGATCTACCACAAGAGTACCCAGGATCTACAATGGGGAAAGGATGGTTACTTCAATAAATGGTGTAGGGAAAACTGTATATCCACGTGCAAAAGAATGAGACTAGACTGTTATCTAACACTATACAAAAAAAAAAAAATGACTCAAAATGGGGGGGCGCCTGGGTGGCTCAGTCGGTTAAGTGTCTGAGTCTTGATTTCAGCTCAGGTCCTGATCTCAGGGTCCTGGAATTGAGCCCCGTGTCAGGCTCCATGCTCAGTGGGGAGTCTGCTTGAGAGTCTCTCCCTCTCCCTCTGCCCCAGCTCTCTCTCTCTAAAAAATTTTAAAAAATCAACTCAAAATGATTCAAGATTTAAATTTAAGACCTGAAACTATAAAACTCCTAGAAGGAAACAGGAGAAAAGCTTCATGATGTTGGTGCTTGGCACTGATTTCATGGATATCACACTAAAAGCACAGGCAACAAAAGCAAAAATAGACAAGTGAATAATCTCATTTACTCCTTTCAGCTAGCCAACACAGAAATTTTAGGAGGAAAGCAAGGCTAGAGAAATTAAGAAAATTGCCCAAAGCCTACAAGATTTGAATCAGGTGTGTTTGATTCCACAGCAATAAAATCCCCAAATGAAGGATATTCCCAGAGAAAAGTGTATCAGGAGAGACTTTAGGACATAGAATCAGCAATATTTCATGCCTGAGTATAAGTGTATACAAAAGACAGAAGTCAGGCTGGACCCAGAGGGTTCTGTCTTAGAAAACTGGTAAATGATGGTGTCTTTTTCTGAAACAGGGAAAAAAGTGAATGTCCACATTTGCTAGGAATTTCAGTTTGGGACACGCTAATTTTGAAATGACTGTGGACAGGAATAAGTCTCAAAATATTTAACGTCTGCTATAGCAAAAGCCCAACCAATCAGAGCAGATACTAGCTAGTACATCCTACCTGTGCTTATCAGTAAGTAGCAGCCCTGTGCCCTAAATACAGAGGTTCATTGGGGAGTTGCAGACATAAATATGGAATGGCCCCCGAGAGAGATACAGGAAGCAGATAATGATTTGGGACTCATCTGCTTATAGGTCCTAAAGGGAGCTTCCGACGAAGATGTGATCCTGAAAAGGGTGTGGGATGGAAAGCCAAGAAGGGCTGAGGATGGGGTCTGGGGAGCATCCATACTTATGGAAGAGGCAGAGCATGAATCATCTGCAAGAGAGACTGAAAAATAGGCAGATAGGTCAGATCTGAAAACCTGGATAAGAGGATGTCAAGGAACCAAAGAAGGAAAGAATTACACAGAGAAGTTGAGTCAGGCAATTTGGCAAGGGGGAGGACATTGATTTTCTTAGTGAAAGCAGGGTGCCTGGCAGGTGGGAGTGATAACCAGATAACACGGGTTGAAAGGGACTTGTGGGTAAAGAAGGGGACTTAGCCAGCCGTTCCACTGTTTCACAAAGATTGGCCATGAAATGGAGAGAGGCGAGGTGACACTGGAAGGGGCTGGGAGACGAGTGGTGTTAAGGTTGAGAAGTGTGTATGTTAACTAAGAGGAAGGGCAATAAAGAGTAAACTGACAGCAAAGAATCAGCAGGAAGGTGACTTCAAAGTTAGGGTGGAAGGGAATTCTGATGGAACAAAGCTTGGAGGAGATGGCATTCAGAACCGATTTATACTCCCATCCTTTCCATATCCTACTACTCACACAGCAGCCAGAGTGATTTTGTAAAAAAAAAAAAAAAAAAAAAAGAAAAGCACGAATCACAAAGTTATCGGCTGTTTTCCCAACGAGAATGTAAACTCTAGAGGGTGGAACCTGTTGGCCACGCGAAGGACAGGGAGAGTGCAGACACTCACACAGAAGTAGCAGGAGTGAAGAGGAGGTTGTGTCTGAAGGGGACGCCATGAATCCCTAGTCTCCTGTGTGTGTTTTGCGGAAATCACCCCATGTTAGGAATTTGTACGTCTTTCCTTTGTGACTGTGGTAGACCTGCCTTGTTGAACCAGTCTAAGAAATTGCTAATTACTCCATTTCTCTCTTTCTTCACACAATGAACAACTTAATATTTAGCTTTTTTTAAAAAATTTCTTCTTCCCTACTCATCCCTAGGGAGGAACCTCAGTTTTGCTGGTGCTAATTTAGCCTACGAAAAACTACTGACCAAATTAAACCAAAACAACCCTTTAGGCCCCATTATGTAGGAGAGTTTCCTGGACTAAATTTTTTAAATAATATTTTAAGTAGTGGTTCACTGAGTATGGTCCTTGACCAGCAACAACAGCATTCCCTGGGGATGTGACAAAAATACAAGTGATCAGTCCCCACCCCAGCCCTAACTGAATCTGAAACTCTGGTGGTGGGACCCTTCAATCTGTGATTTAACAAGTCCTCAAGTAGTTGTGATGTATGTTCAAGTTTCGCCTAAAATAATGAATTTATGGCCTATAAATGATTATATCTAGAACACAACTATGCTGGGGGAATAAATAAAATAAAATCTAGTTTTCTGTTCATCAGAAAAGGTCAAATTCAAGAGCCAGAGAAATCTCAGGACATGGATTAGATAAAATACATATACAACATGATATAAAGTAAAACGCGACTGAAAATGAAGAGAACCTGAAATAGCACATCATGGCTGAAAGTATATTTTGAGAAGCTATGTATGTGCTAACTCTCAGAACTCTTCTTTCTATGTGCTAGCACAACTGCCACATGCATTTATATTAATATGAAAGGCTTCTTGTAATGAGAAGGTAACACCTTTACATTTAGTAAACTCATTTCCAACGTGAGAGAAACGTCTTAGATGAAAATGGTACCCTCTTAAAATCTTCCCCTGACGATTCCTGTCTGCCTTCTTGATAGTGGAGGAGTTGGGGCGGGGGGGGTGGGGGGGCGAGGGGTGGAGTCTTCTGGATAGAAGTCAGAGCTTCTCCAGAGACAGGTTGACTAGGTTATCACCACAGAGTGCCCATGTACCAGGAATCTCAGGATCGAGAAAGTTTGAGTCAAGACATCTCTCAGAGGCATTCTGAGAAAGTGAGATCTTTTTATGCATCTATCTGAGAGGACTAGAGGTAAAGAGCCACTGAAAACAAATTGACCAAGAATGTATTCATTCAAAGGAATGTTGTCCTCTAATGTAGTGAGTAATGTTACAATTTAAGAACTAAACTCCTCCTCTGAAACTGCCTTTAAAGAGTTTTCAACAACATAAGAAATTCTAGAAGGTATCTAATTTTTTAAAGAATAGATTCCATCTAGGTCTATTTATTTTATAAACCAAAAGAGGTTTAAATTTAAATCTTGTTTCAAAAAGATTTTTATTTTTAAGGAGTCTCTACACCTAACATGGAGCTTGAACTTGCAATCCTGAGATCAAGAATTGCACGCTCCACTGACTGAGCCAGCCAGGCATCCCACCGTAAGAGGCTTTTAAGACTGATGCAAAAAATCAAAACCACCCTCAAAATAGGAAAAGTTGCTAGCACTGAAAACATTAAAAAAGAAGAAAGCACAGCATTGCAAATCCCCTGAAAAAGGAGCACCAAGATAGTCGGAATGGTAACAACGTTCCAGAAATAATTCCACAGCCTCCTAAGCCAACTCTTTAGAATTCTAATTGACACATGAGACTTTTTATCTAAAAAATCAGTTGTATTAATTTAGTTGTTTATTAAAACATGTATTTATAACTATAATTAATTATGGAGTAGTTAATGCATGCTGGCAAAGCCAGTCCAATCATTCGGAAGAATGTCTCATGTTGGCTGTGAATATCTTCTCTCCTTGGCCTCCTCAGCTCCTGGGCCTCCTTTGTGGGCTCCTCTCCCTCCTCTATTCTGAAGGGTCAGTGAAGCTTGGGCTTTTTTTTTTTTTTTTTGGCACATTTTTTTACTTTTCTTTGTACATAGATACAGCCCTGTCCTGCAGGTATTCCCAAAATTTCAATTATTGTTTTGATACAGACGATCTCCCAAATCTTTACTTCTTGCCTAATATTCTATGTGAATTTCCAAGCCACATAGCCAACTGCCCAGGAATATTCCCTGAATTTATGGTCCTTTTAGAAATTCCCCAAATTGTACATATCCTAAACCAGTGTTTTGTTTTTGTTTTTGTTTTTTGAGAGAGAGACAGTGAGAGTGAGGGGGGTGGGAGTGGGGGAGGGGGGACAGAGGGAGAGGGAGAGAGAGAATCTCAAGCAGGCTCCATGCCCAGCGCAGAGCCCATTGCAGGGCTCGATCTGATTCCATGATCCCATGTCCCAGAGATCATGACCTGAGCTGAAAGCAAGAGTCAGATGCTTAACTGACTGAGCCACCCAGGTACCCCCTAAATCAGTATTCTTAAAGTTGGTCCCTCACCACCAGCAGCAGCACAGAACTTTTTAAAACTGCAAATTCTCTGTGCCTGCCCCAGGCCTCCAGAATCAGGAACTCAGGGGCCAAGGCCCTGTCATCTCCATGTTAACAAGCCTTCCAAGTCATTCCAACGGAGCATACGAGACACCCTACAGCCCAGAGCCTGCTGAAATCATCCCAACTATCCAACCCTAAACTTGCCCAAACTTGCCTCATCTGCTCCATCCGTTCCTTCCCAGGAAAACCACAATAAAGGAGAAATCATGCTTTCTCCTTGGCTCCTTCTGCTTCCACAATGATCCCAGTATTTCCCCTTAGAGCCCTGTGAAGTGTTGCATGTCTCCTTCTCCTGGGAACTGTGAATAAGAAATCTTCTTTCATGGCAATGACTTGTCTATGCCATCACTCAGTCACCTCTATAAATTAAATCCTGGGTACAAATAAAACACTGCCCCTCCTAACATCCGCTAAGCCTTGGGTTCCCTACAGTGAATGCCTCCGGCTGTCCAACCAGAAACTTTGGCTTCTTCCTTCACCTTAACCCTTCACATGAATCCATTACATAACATGGCAAAGTCCAACTTCAAACAACAGCAACAACAAAAACAACCAAACCTTGGAACCAATTCACATCTCTCCAGCACTTATGTCACTGCGTCCCACCTAGCTTTCGTCAATATTCTAGCAAAGGATACTTTTGTCTCCGAGTTCTTGCCCCTCCCACTTCAATTCAGTTTTCCTTTTATATGAAGTTACTCCTCTGCTAAACAAACAAACAAACAAAGTGGCTGTCCACTGCTACCCAAGGAAAAACTAAAAAACCCTTTCTGGCGCTGGCTCACTTTCCAGCTTCATCTCTCCCCATCGAAACTCCAGTTTTACTAAGGAGCAATCATCTCAAAATCACTTTCCTATGACTTCAGAGTGTGCACAGCATGCTGCCCAGCTTAGCACACTCCTCATACCTCCTTCCCCCTACCTGAGAAACTCATCTTTTTTTTTTTTTTTTTTAAGATTTTACTTATTTCTTTGAGAGAGCAGAGAGCACAAGTGGGGAGGGTTGAGGGAGGGGCAGAGGGAGAAACAGACACCCCGCTGAGCAGGGAACCTGATGCCGGGGGTTTGATCGCAGGACCCTAAGATCATGACCTGAGCCGAAGGCAGATGCTTAACCAACTGAGCCACCCAGGCACCCCAAAACTCATCTTTTTGATATCTGGGAAGACTTCCCTAATCCCTCAAGGCTGAGCTATTTTACCATTTCCGGTCCCATCTCATGCCACTTCCTGCCATCTTCCGTTCTTTCTGGAGATGCTATCCTTATTAAAATCAGAAAAGGAAAGCGGGTAGGAGTTAGAGGAGGAAGGAACCAGAGGTGAGAGGAGGCATGGGGCGGGGGTGGGGGGGTGGGGGTGGAAATAAGTTCCTGGCATTCTTAACTGAAAGTCTGAAGGCATTTTCCATAAGTCAACTGTAATCAGTTTCACAAATCACCTTTAGCACGGATGGCATGTTTGTCCATTTATTTACCTGACGTTTTTCTCTAAGTAGACTCATATTGACCCATTTTGTTGGACTTAGTCTCATTCTGAGCAATGATATCTTAAAATCAACTGCTTATGATACTAGCTACATTTTGCTAAAACACATTAAATGAATACTTAATTATTAAAATTTGTAAAAGTATCCAACCATGTACCATGTAATAATACTCCACTTTCATTACTCTAGTGGGAAGTGAACACTTGGGGAAAGAATTATTATAAATGACAAGTAATGCATGCAGGCATATTAAAAATTAAATTAGATAGCTTAGGAAATTAATTATAATTTATAATATTTCCCCCATGGTAAATTTACTCCAAATCCCAAACATCTGAATTATAAACTAACTTTTGGAGAAAAAAAAACTACTTCTAAATTGGAAGGCACCTGATAATTGATACATACTTAGCAAATGAACAATTGAGTTTATTTTGCTGATTCACAATTCACAAGTCATCTCGAGGTCAGGTTTCTGATTGCTCATTAGTGGCTGTTTTCCAGAGTTGATACTTCAATTTTACTTTGAATGGCTGCAAATGATTCTTCCAATGCAAAAAAGGTCCCAGTGGCCTTGCAAAGTTAGATAAATAGGTTTACCTGAAAATCAAGAAGGACTCTAGCTACAAGGGCATTTTCTGGTTAAGTCACTAAGAGTCAAGTAACTTTCAATAACTTAACAGATGTGACATATTTTTTCTGACTAGTGTTTCCCTGATGTACCCCCATGGATAGACTAAACCAGGTTTCCATTTAAAAAAAGGTTTTCATTCTAGTTATCAATTTAAGTCTGGTATCTTGTTCTTAATTTTGTTCTTAAAGACTGTTTTCTTATCACAAAGTTCTCGCAATATCACCAATACCCAAACAAAGACATACTTGAGACAGTATTCTCACAAGTGATAAATTACTATGGTTTTTGTGCTTCTATAACAGGCTTGGAAAATGACCTGTATTTTGCATTATGTGCATCATAAACTTCTAATTGCTTTTTCAGAGTATTCCATAAAAAAGAATGTCTGATATTCTTTAAGAATAGTATGGCATTAAAACTGAAGCCCTCAGAGATGGTAAGGTAGAATATTTAAAATCTGTAGACTCCATTTGGAAATGCTCCCATGGCTAGCAGTGAAGAAGTACTTATCAGTGAATGTCTGGAAGTCCTTTTTTTTTTTGGATTAATGGAAATCTCTAGAACTGTTCTTTCTAATATGGTAATCATTGGCCACCTATGGCTACCGAGCACCTGAAATGTGGCTGGTCTGAACAGAGATGTGTGGTAAGAGTAAAATATATTGGAAAAATATATTTCATTAATAACTTTTATAATGATTACATGTTACAATGATAATCTTGTAGGTATATTAGATTACATAAAACATATTGTTGCAATTAACTTCACCTCTTCATGTTTACTTTTTTTAGGATAGCTCGTAGAAGATTTTAAGTCACATTATATTTCTGTTGGCCAGAGCTGCTCTACAAAAATGAAGAGAACAAGGATGGCCCCCTAGATATTCTAGTTTTCATTTTGTAAGTCAACAATTTATTAGATAATTTTCTCTGACTTGATGACAATCAGAGACAAAGCCTGTGGTGGAGGTGTTTGGAATCAAGGGTCTCTATTTCACTGAGTGCTATTTTGGGTTAGTTTAATAAATCTATGACAGTGTAATATGATATAAATTATTTTTGTACTTTATTCATTTAAGTTTGTAAAAGTCACCAAGATAAGCATTTTGTGATTAATATACTATAAAATAAATGGCATTACCAATATAGAAATCTGATTTTTTAATCATCAAGTTTATACATAATATATTTTTGACAGAAAATAATTAGATGCAAGCAAACAATAAACAGCATTTTCCCCTAGGGGAGATTCTCTTCTATCATATTCAATTTCCTCCTCAAATTAACTCATTTTAAGAGATAGCAAGATAGATTCAAATTTCTTATTATATTTCTGAATTTTTTTTTCTGAAGGTGAGAGCAAAGTAGATTGAGTAAATTGACAGATGGTATTGATTTTGCACACCATTTATTTCTGGGCTTATGGCAAGTTCTACTGAAGTAATTCCTCTCAAGGAGTTTATCTCAATGAGTGAAATTTCCACTCAGCCTTTAAAGTCCAACTCAAATGTCCCCTCCTCTAAGAAGCCTTACCGGATCCCACTGGGCAGTTATCCACTTCAAATTCTGCTAAAGCATATGCCTTGTACATATGCCTCTTACTCAATTTCCCTTCTCTTTCCCCAACTGGAGTGTGAGTTTCCTGATAACATGACTGAAGTCAACCCAAGTCTCATTCATCTCTGAATTCTCAATGGCTAGTCTAGTCCCTGGCATACAGTAGACAGCTAAACTATGTGTACATTCCAGTTTACTCAGTGAGGTGGTATTAATACTGCTAAATATTAAGGACGGTGGGTTTGACAATAAGTCTAGTTTAAAAATGTATAAACGGATCCTAGTAGTATCCCAATGAGGAATTTAGTGACTGCCATTTCTCAATAATATAATAATAAAGTTAATATTTGGAGATAACTTATAAGTAAAGATTAACTTGGAAAATTGCCACACACACAAAGAGGTGATAGAATCATAAGAGATCTTCTAACCACCAAAATAAATACTTGTCTTATAAATGCAATCATTTTGATTGTGCTTCCGGAAAGGATTACCCAAAGCTCTTTTTTTCACCATGATTATGTAATTATAATGGTTTAGATTGTTTGTACATGTCCAGCTGGTGTTTTATTAAATTCTCCTCATCACTATTTGTTGACTAAGTCTACCTGTGATTACATCTCTAATGATTTTGAGCAGAACCTCTCCAAACTGATTTTCATGAAATTTCCCAGGGTTTCACAAAAAATGTTCTTGGTGTTCATATTAGTGAAGGTAGTAATGTCTGTTCTTGAAAAACTTTCTGCGTGTGCATGTGCATGTGCATGTAATTTAATTATATATAGTGAAATGACAATGCCAAATATATGGTGGGAAGGATCAAAGCTGTGTGCACATGACTCAGCTCCTCAGTTGCTTTAATTACTCAACACTGTTAGCTACCATGTGAATTTTGACTGCTATACTTGTCTTAAATTGTTTTTTTTTTTTTTTTTTTAAGATTTTATTTATTTATTTGACAGACAGAGAGATAGTGAGAGCAGGAACACAAGCAGGGGGAGTGGGAGCGGGAGAAGCAGGCTTCCTGCCGAGCAAGGAGCCCGATGTGGGACTCGATCCCAGGACCCTGGGATCATGACCTGAGCCGAAGGCAGATGCTTAAAGACTGAGCCACTCAGGCGCCCTTAAATTGTTTTTATCCTTATAACCTATATCCATATTTGGATCATTGGTTAAAGACAGAAGCCGTCAGTAACACTGATGTTGAAATACAGAAAGTTACTGAAAAAACTATAAAGAGTAATAATTCTGCATATTTTCCTCAAGATGACCTTCAGAGGAAACTGATTTGTAAATGGCATATATACATGATCCAAAAGAAATTTTTATTGCCCCCATTTTACAGATGAGGAAATCATGGCATATGGTCTAAGTCCCTTGTCCAGGGTCAGAAAGATAGCTGGTAAACAGCTGGAGAGGAATGTGAACCCGGGATGTCTACCTATAGAGTCTTCCAAGTGGGATACGACACAAACACAGAGGTTCTCAAAGTCAGCTTCCCATTAGAGTTACTTGAGCAGCTTTTAAGAATTCTGACGTCCAGGGCGCCTGGATGGCTCAGTTGGTGAAGTGTCTGCCTTCGGCTCAGGTCATGATCCTGGGGTGCTGGGATGGAGCCCTCCATTGGGCTCCCAGCTCAGCAGGGAGCCTGCTTCTCCCTCTCCCACTCCCCCTGCTTGTGATCTCTCTCTCTCTCGGATAAAATAGATACAATCTTAAAAAAAGAAGAATTCTGATGTCCAGCCACCACAGCCCATCAGTTAAATAAAAAATCTCAGAATGGGTGATGGGGAAAATGGAGCAGCCTCTTCTCCGAGCCACCCCTTTGCCTCGGGACTTCTCTGGGGTAAGCAGCCGTCGGGCCTGGGGCCCGGGCCACGGGCTCAGCTGACGACCCCGGGCTCTGTGTCAAAGCAGCAGTTTGCAGGGGGCTGCGCCAAGGCGCTGGAGGAGGCGTGGGGATGCTGCCGCCCCGATGGCAGAGGAAGGGGCAGCTGCTGCACGGGGCGGGCATCTCTAAGGGCTTCAAAGTGCACATGGGCTTCAGCTTCCTGCCTGTGACCGCCTGCGCCGGGTTGCGCTTGCTCCGCCCCCTCCCCCCAGGAGGTCTTTGGGCACCAGAGCAAGGTGCACCTGAAGGGCTTCCAGAGCGTGAAGGAGGGTGAGGCAGTGGAGTCCTCCTACAAGAAGTCGGCTAAGGGCCTAGAATCTGGGCGGGTCACCAGCCCTGCTGGGGTGTTCTGTGCTGAGAGCTAGAGGTGTCTCAAAGGGAAGAACGGGCAGAAGCGCAGATCAAAGGGGGACAGGAGCTACAACCGTGGAGATCGAGACCACCATGCCAAGGAATCTAAGCTGCCACCACAGCCCAAGAAGTGTCACTTCTGCCACAGCAGCAGCCATATGGTGGCCTCATGTCCCCTGAAGGCCCAGCAGGCCCCCGGGTCACAGGGAAAGGCAGCCTACTTTCGGGAGGAAGAAGAAGAAGAGATCCAGAGACCTGCCCTGTGCCCAGAGGCCCAGCACTGAGCTACTGTGGGTGGCAGCTAGCCTTTTGTGATCAGGAAGTTTTGAGGGGCAGGCATCAGTGGGCAGAGTGGAGAAAGTGGGGACAGTGTGGGTAGAGGGCAGCTGGATCTGCCCTGTATCTCAGGCCAGGGTCCACAGCATCACCCCCTCTTCCCTCTTGGCAGGGTGGGGGGGAAGGGGGGAGGCCACTGAACTCCAACCATGCTCTATCCAAATTGCTCCCGGGGGTTCTGGGGACAATCCCTCCCTGCTGAGCTTTTACCTGAGTCTCTGCCCCCAGATCTCCAGCTTTTGAAAGTGGCCTGGGCAGGGAAGTTGTTTTCCTTTCAAGAAAGGAGATGTCATAATAATGGTTCCCACGCCAGAGTGTAAAGACTAAGCATGAGATCAGATGGACGGGCCCAACCCACGAACTGCCACGTGCTGTGGGAGGCAGTCTCTCGGGGGTAAGGCAGAGTTTTTCCACATCTTGTCTCATAACCCACTCTGGGGTAGGGTGCTGGGGACTGTCCCGAGCAAGGCGTTGTGACAGCAGCCGCAGGGGTTGTCGGGGGAATAGCTGCAGACCTGCTGCCCCGAAGCTGACTCCCACCCCATTCTGGGCCAGTAGATTTTTATTGATTTGCTCCCTTGGATACCTGCACCGTGGGCCCCACTTTCTCCAAGAGGCCAACGGCACTGGCTGTGTGCGAATGACATGTCTTGTGCATTTTCACTTTCTTTTTTTTATAATATAAATACTCTGGGTTTGTAAAAAAAAAAAAAAAAAAACCAAACTCAGAATGAAATGGTGCTCAACTGTTGCTCAAAATGTATTTTTCCAAGACATGCTTGAAAATGTCAACTTGAACCTCTGTTACCTCATGGTTTAGGCACAAACAAAAATCAAATTAGCTAAACTTTAGGGGTGGGGTGGGGTAGAGGCAAGAATTCCAAATATCCAGTCATAAAAGTAGAAGTGCTTTCTCTGACCTTATAGAATAGTTAAATTTCAGTCTACGTTTTCATGTATATTTTGTTGCTGAACCCAGCACATAACTTAAAATATATTATTAATTTATACATTTTCCTATTAGAGTTAAGAATCATTATCAAAATAAAAAAAGCAAAATATTTGTCTTTAATGAATACTATTATAAATGTCAGTAAATGAATGTTATGAAATCTTAAATAATACACTAATATGAGCTATGATGGTCTGAATAATTAAACAGTACTTATATTATCAATGTTTTAGAATATAAAAATTATACTAAATAATTAAAGTCACTCATTATCTTACAGCATGCAAAAATGACTAAATGATTTTTTAATTTTTTGGGCATTTGTTATTACTGTGGAAGAGGACAGAAGTTCAGGAAAGGTGAGTAAACATTACATTAGACCAGGTTCTTTCCAACTGCAGTACGACAGACATTTTACATTGGATAGTTCTTTGTTGTGGAGGGCTATCCTGTGCACTGTAGGATATTTACCAACATACCTGGCCCCTACCTGCTACACTTCAGCTGTGACAATTCAAAGTGCTTCCGGGGTGCTTGGGTGGCTTAGCTGGTTAAGCCTCTGACTTTGGCTCAGGTCAGGTGGCGTTCTCAGCGAGTCCCTTGCAGGGCTCTGTGCTCAGTGGGGAGTCTGCTTCTCCCTTTCCCTCTCCCTCTGCCCCTCCCCTTGCTCATGCTCTCTTTCTCTCAAATAGACAAAATCTTAAAAAAAAAAAAAAAAGTGCTTCCAGACGTTGCCAGATGTCTCCTGGAGGGTGAAACTGCCCCTCCTTTTAAGAGTCACTGCGTTAGACAAATTAGCTCGGGGTTACACCCTCTGATATAGCCTCAACAATTTGGAGATGGCCCTTTTGACTTCTGACTCAGAAGACCATCAAGTCTTCCACGTGTCTATAACACGGCTTCATTACTACATATGTAAATTATTCTGATGTGAGGCAACAGCCTGTAACTCTTTCTGAATCACAGGAAACTACTGTTGGGATACTTAATGTGTTTTATAAGATAGAATCCAAAAAATTTTGAAAATGGATCATTCCTTTAAATCCTTCGATAGTTTTGATAGTTTATTAACTGGGCATTTTAATGTAATCTGAAAATCTTCCAATAGATTTCTGATACATTTCCCAAACTACACATTTTTAGAATACTCTCATCAGCTCTTCTTTGGTGGGATGTGTCATTTCTCCACTGCATTGGAATTATTTATTTGTCCCTTATCATATACGTCCCAGAGGTAGGATTTGGGTTGGGTCAATTGCCGTACTCTCCAGGGCAGTCTATAGAGCCTTGCATTTAGTAGGTGATTGTGTCCTTTAATGGGTTACATATTAGGGGAGATAAATTATTCAAATATTTGCCTCACTGTTAAAGGCTCACCTAGAATATTTAGATGTATGCTCATATAAGCTTGTTCCATAGGATTTTAAAACATGAATGCATTGAATTCCATATGGAAAAAAAAAAGCCTATCTAGTTGAGGAGCCTCAAGCTGCTTCCATTTTTTCTTTTTTCTTTCTTTTTCTTTTTTTTACTTTTGAGCAATTGTTCTGGATCATGTAAATAATCTTTAATCCTTCCTCCCTGTATGCTTTGGATGAATGAAGTACCATTCTTTGTGAGTGGAGGAGGGATACAGATGAATGTCTTCCACATGTGTGATCCCATCCTAACAAGTACCACTAAGTAGCAACTTCTCACCTTCTCTGTAGAAGTTGTCTTCAATTAAAAAGTGCACTAGAAAGACTGTAACCATAGAGAGGACATTGAGTAGTAGTTCAGCTAATTGGCTGTACATGCCTTCCAAAATTTCAGAGGTACCTCCATTTAATGACTCCCCCGAATGAGGTAATTGGCTGAAATTTACTTTGCAGTTCTTAATATAAAGTTGGGCCCATCATTAGCAAGAACTCCTAAAAAACTGGGGTCAGTATGCATTTAAGTGAAGCACAAGAAAAAAAGGTATTTCACTTTCAACGGACCTATGCTGTACCTTCTTTTTTTTTTTTGAAGATTGCAAAACTGTATCATCTATTTTATAACATAATGGCAGTAATATTGCCTCTGAGTTAACTATGTAATAATTCACTTTTGGTTCTGCAATAATTGAGCAAACAGAAGCTGGTACTAGAGGCATTCCTTTCCTTTATTTATCGTAATATTTTCCCATAATTTAATGAGAAACATTTCAAGAGCAACATTTTTATCTTTCATGTTAAATTAATTTACAATGCTATGAGCTATAATAAAATGAGAGAAACCATCAGCAAAAAGCAAAAGTTAATAAAGACAGATATTCTCAAAGTTTCAAAGCCTGGAAAAAACTCAGACCACAAGTGTATTTGCTTTCTTCTTCTTCTTGTTTGGCTTAGTTCAATTTGTCATAGTTTGTTCTCAATTATTTTGTACTTACTGCTAACATAAGATAATTTGTGATATTTGGTAGTGTCATGAAATATGATCTATTAATACCACATAACATATCAGAAGCGTTTTGGTTCAGTCCGAGAGAGGATATGTTGTGCTCATGTTTTCTCATTCTTTCGACCAACTTTCATTGTTCTTTTGGACTTAACTTTCCTTTTAAGGACTAAGAGGGACTCTAATGTGGAGGTAGAACTTCCCAAGAAGAGATGAGATATATTTACATATTGACAGTCACAAGCACTATACAAGGGGTTGTTGCATACAAGAAATCAGTAAAGTGAAATGAGAGATAGTGACCTATTCAAATGTGTATATATGTCCTTTAATATTAAAATCCTTTGGTAGAACTACTCAGTAGTCAGTTCTCAATTGCTTGCTTTGAAGAGCACAATGCTTTACGGAAGAGTGATCCCAAACCTTCCTAGTTAAACAGGAAATGCAACAACTTACAAAAACATTTAATGACTTTCTTTAACAGCTGCTGAATGAAACTGAAAATAATACAGTGGAATAAGGAAAATGTCTGTACCAATGTCACTGCATAGTACTACTACTAAGCAAATTACACCTCAGGAACCAGGAATCATATGCAGGTGCTCAGAAATTACACTTTCCCTAGTGTGAAATGTAGCTATGAAGTATCTGCAACTAGGGAACTCTATGAAAAGGCAACTATTATCACTCAGGGGAAAAAAAGAAATCCTTTTAAAAATAGGATTTAACTGTCAATAAAGGTTTTTATAATAAATTCGTATAAAGTTCAGCATGAAAGGAGTGTCAAAAACAGAGAGAAAATCACATGTGATTTTTATTGCTATAGTCTTTCACTGACTTTGGTCTCATTTTTGTGGAGGCTTTTGACTTTTAACAAAATATGAAATTAAAGAGCTTTTTAAAAGAAGAGATTCGCAGAATGTATAGAAACATTTTTCTGAACTTATAAAACCCGATCAGATATACAAGATATACTTAGAAAAGGATTAAGAAAGTTGAGAGATAACCATAGATTCTACAAATGTTGTAATTATAATTTTCTCTCTGGTCTAATTATTAAAAAGTTCCATTTAAGTCTTAAATTTGCCAGACTAATCCAAATTTACTAGTGAGATGCATCCTTGAAGTCTCCTTAATCTGTTTAGTTACTTGAAATGTTTAATACTTTCTAATCAAGAGAAACCTAGAGTCTCAAAGGCACAATGTTCCCTTCCCAAACTGATTTAACTTTAGGTTATTTAATTGGAACTCTGAAGAATTAGAAGTTCATTCTGTTACCTTGGCATCCTTCATAGCACCTGGCACAGTATTAAGTACATATTAGATACTCAATAAATATCTTTTGAAGGACTGAATATTGCTTAAGAAGGAAGTAAAAGGAGTTATTTAGATAGAATATATTTAAACTCCTAAGACAAACTTATTTCTTGCTTATTTATAGACAAGGCATAAACTGTGGTTGTGATGATAACCTATTTTAGTTTTGTTTGACTCCACTCAACAAACTATTGTTGTGTATACATTGTTTTGACACTGTGAAATGAGAGAGGTATTTAAAAAATAACAGAAATATTCAAGAAGCCCCGTTTTTTGTTTGTTTGTTTCTTAAATTCCACATGAGTGAAATCATAGGGTATTTGTCTTTATCTGATTGACTTACTTTGCTTAGCACTATACTCTCTAGCTCCATCCATGTCATTGCAAATGTTAATATTCCATTATATACGTACATATATATACTATGTATATGCAGACAATCATATGTGTCAGCTTTATCCATTCATCAATGGACAGACACTTGGGTTGCTTCCATAATTTGGCTATTGTAAATAATGCTGCTACAAAAATAGGGGTACATGTATCCCTTTGAATTAGTGTTTCTGTATTTTTTTGGGTAAATACCCAGTAGTGCAATTACTGGATCATAGGGTAGTTCTATTTTCAATTTTTTGAGGAACCGCCATACTGTTTTCCACACTATTACTGTGTTCCATACTGTGGCTGCAGCAGTTTGCATTCCGACCAAGGCACACGTGTTCCTTTCTCTTCACATCCTCGCCAACGCCTGTTCTTTCTTATGTTGTTGAATTTAGCCATTCTGACAGGTGTGAGGTGATATCTCATTGTGGTTTTGATTTGCATTTCCCTGATGATCAGTGATGTTGAGTATCTTTTCACGTGTCTGTTGGCCATCTGGATGTCTTCTTTGAAGAAATGTCTGTCCATGTCTTCTGCCTATTTTTAATTGGATTATTTGAATTTTGGCTGTTGAGTTGTATAAGTTCTTTATATATTTTCGATACTAACCCTTTATCAGATATATCATTTGCAAGTATCTTCTCCCATTCAGTAGGCTGCCTTTTAGTGAGACTAATATAAAACTGTATGCTCACTATACTGGAATTAAAAAAAAAAGAAACACTCAAGAAGCTTAAAGTTTAGGAGTGAGTTATTTTGCAGGCGATTTGATTCTAATTTTAACTTGTGTAAGGACAATGATCTCTGTTCAGTGCAATACTGAAAATACTATGGGTTTATAATAAACAATTTCTGTATGATCTTATTAACTCATTAGTATGTCTCACATGGTGTATTTCTTAAAATTTCACACTCAAATATGGTCATTTTTTTCTGCACCAGAACGTAAGTCTTTGAAATCAGGTTTATTCTCTGTTTTGCAAACTAGCACAATAACAAACTAGCAGTTGGTGGATACTCCATTGATAGATGAATATTAACCTATTAATGAATATAAATAGAAATTATAGCAGTGGAGTTACATTTCTGAACCAACTCAGGAGAGCTGAATATTTAAAGAAAGAGTATTATTATTAGGTCACTGAGATTATTAATAAGAGATCTCTTATTACATTTCTCTGCACTTTTTTTGGTATCATATAGAAAAAAATGCATAAAATGAGATGTGTCAGCTATGTTCTCTTTGTCTCTCCAGCTCCATTTACCTGCCTTCCTCCACTGTCCCAGGGGCTGACTTGTAGGATTACAACCATGAGCTCCTATGCCCTTTAGTTTTCTGGCTGGGTTTGACTAATGGAGAGAACTAGGAAGAGACTGAGGTCAGTATATTGACTGCTTTGGTCTCCTTCCCTGGCTGTCAATTCAAGCCTCAATTTTAGCCTTGAAAAAGAAGGCTACTGTTCCACCAAGGCAGTAAGATTTACATGATCTCTCTTTCTCTTCGTTCTCAGAAACCTCTCCTCCTCCTTAATCTTTTCAGGCCTAGGAGAAATGACAGCTCTGCTGCTATTAGCCCAGGGGTCGTGCGCTACCTTCCATGACTTTCCTATACTCCGCCCACTCCTCAGTATGTAGCATTTGGAAATCAACACTCAAATCACCCTAATTCTTTTTTTTTTAATTTATTTTTTTATTCTTATGTTAATCCCCATACATTACATCATTAGTTTTAGATGAAGTGTTCCATGATTCATTGTTTGTGCACAACACCCAGTGCTCCATGCAGAATGTGCCCTCCTCAATACCCACCACCAGGCTAACCCATCCTCCCACCCCCCTCCCCTCTAGAACCCTCAGTTTGTTTTTCAGAGTCCATCGTCTCTCATGGTTCGTCTACCCCTCCGATTTCCCCCGCTTCATTCTTCCCCTCCCGCTACCTTCTTCTTCTTCTTCTTCGTTTTTTTTCTTAACATATATTGCATTATTTGTTTCAGAGGTACAGATCTGAGATTCAACAGTCTTGCACAATTCACAGCGCTTACCAGAGCACATACCCTCCCCAGTGTCTATCACCCAGTCACCCCATCCCTCCCACCCCCCCCACTCCAACAACACTCAGTTTGTTTCCTGCGCAAATCACCCTAATTCTAATGTGCCATCTGCTTCCTGTTGGGACCCTGGCTGAGACACAAACACAAACACAAAGGGGCAACAAATGAGACCATGGAATAGGACAAGGATTCAACATTTCATAGAGTTGCTGTACTACCTGTGTCAATGGATGGGAAAGTGGTTAGTACTCTTAAGTGTTATACAGAAGCTGGTTATTACTAGTCAGCATGAAATATGGACATGTAAGATTGTGTTTATACTGATTTCCCACCACAAAACCAGCTGACATGGTCTAATTTATTATTATTATATTATTTATTTACACTGTAAATAAATAAATAAATGTTTAAGGCATTAATGATATATTACATTGATGCATAGGTAATTATACTTGGTTATCAGACTTAGACAGTGTTTATATGACTGATCACAGACATGGCCTCCATATTCCATTATCCACCTGTCCAAGATCACTGGCCACCTGTAGGTTTCCTTAGTCTGGAATTGATTAAGAAGAGTCCAGCTCTGTAAAGGGACAGGGAACATGATTTCTTTCTGAATTAGCAATATAAAATTAGCCCTGCAATTACTATTTCTGGTTGGGGGTGAGCCACAGTTACAAATTTTCTCCTGTGTCTTTTCAAAATTAGAAGAGCTTAGTAAGCAAATCCCTGTAAGATGGTTTTATCAAAACCATCTTACTGACACAATGAGCTCTACAAACAAGTAAGTATTTTTAGGGCAAAAAGGAAAAAGACGATATTAAATAAATTTGCCCAAATATTGTTCTTTATGTTATAGTTTGGAAGTGACACCTATACTACCAACATATCTTGGGAAGCAATTAGCCACCTGATTTGGATAAAAATATTATCAATTTCTTCCTATTGAGACTGGTAGCGCTTTATAAAAAGAGAAAAAGCATCAAAGCAGCCTGGATGATACTTTGGGGGCTCTGCGTCCTATGAAAATCTTCAAATTAGGTGTCGATGGGCACAAATTGACTTATTTTAATATACTTCAGGTCCATATATAAAGAAAAGTACTATACTATTTTGTAGGAATGGCTTGTGTTGCCTTAGATTAAGTTTACACATCAGCTTTTTAACTTTATTGCTGCTTGATTCACTTTTGGTGGCTTCTTTTAACAACAATGCCCTGCCAAGCACTTAACACTACTTCATGAAGGAAGATTTCATGCCTTGACCTTCACATTCATGACCTGTAATTCAATGTGCTTCCATGATCCCTATCATTTCCAGATATCATCCTTCTTGAGAAATGCTGACTAGTGGTTTATTTGTTTTTGTTTTGTTTGTGGTCAATTCACTGGCTCCGTTTTCCTGTTTTTTTTTTTTTTTTTTTAAGGTACTTTTGAAGCTTCTATCATTTCTGCTCATCAAAGGAAGTCATTTTCTTCACATGCTTGTATTGGTCAAAAAGAGCACCTGTATAATTTTTATTTTCTTATCCAGACACAAACAGGTTGGAAAAATTACCACTCCAATGGCCCTTGAATTTTGGGTGTTCCTTTCAAATTTAGGTCAAAAGCCAATATTAATAGTCAGAGGGAATGACTGTCACAAAGAAGAACTGCCAAGCAGATAATAAGTTTAGAACTCTTTTTTTTTTTTTTTAAGATTTTATTTATTTATTTGACAGAGAGAGACACAGCAAGAGAGGGAACACAAGCAGGGGGAGCAGGAGAGGGAGAAGTAGGCTTCCCGCCGAGCAGGGAGCCCGATGCGGGGCTCGACCCCAGGACCCTGGGATCACGACCTGAGCCGAAGGCAGATGCTTAACGACTGAGCCACCCAGGCGCCCCATAAGTTTAGAACTCTTAATTGAAAATTAACACATCCACATTTGTATTCCTAAACTGAAGAAAATGGCTGTTTGGCTACCACTATGAGATGCTGTATATTTCACATGCTGAATCCTGAAGAAGGAACCATTCGTTCCTGCCCGATGGATGTTTCTAGGCTTCAGTATAACTCAAAAGATTGGGGTAGGAAATTCAAGCAGAGTAAGAGGGATCCTGTTGTCTTTCCTAGGGGTTATAAGGTCCATAAATATTAACCAGCCTTCCACTTGACTAACTTATTGAGCATGTCTCCAACTGACTATATAGCAGATTGAACTATTGGCTTCAATTCCGTCACATCCCTAGTCAAATTAGACATATACACCCCTGCCATGACCTTATGTAGGTGGAAAGTGTTTCTCTATCCCTTGACTTTGGGCTTGGCCACGTGACATGCTTTGGCCAGTGGAAAAGAAGCAAATGTGCTAAAAGCAGAGACTTGAAAAGTGTTGGTTTTGGTTTGATCATTGTCCTGAGAAGCCACTGCCCCCTTAGTTTGAGTCTCAGAATAAGACACAGGGGGCAGACTCAAACCAGATCTGCAGCCTAGAGATGAGCAGAGCCAAGCCAAGTCTAGTCAAGATTGGCCAAACCCCACTAAACCGCAGACCCATCACTAAATAAGTATCTGTTGTTATTAGCCACAGAAATTTTTTGGTTATTTATTACGCAGCAAAATGAACTGATACATACTATAAATCAAAATGTGGCTTATAAGCAATACAACTCGGGACAGTTCTGCTGAACTGATATCCATCAAGTAAAAGAAGAAAAAAAAGCAAATGATTCAAAATTATCAAATCCTCACAAAGTTCATATTCAGGCCAGGTACCAAGATTAGGTAGCAAAGATTGGCCAACGTCCAGGATTAGAAATAAAATTGCAAAACACTAGTCAAGCTTAACTCACTAGGTTGGACTTCCAGGTTTTCAAGCAGACTGTTCTAGATTGCAATATTTGAAAGAAGCCTGCTGTGATATGGTAATGACTATGAATTCTGTGGTCTTTGGAATACCTCCAAAATGCCAAGCTCAAGTTTAAAACAAAACTGGATTCTCAAATAAACTTTCTTATACAGAAATGGATTAAGTCCTCTTCTCTAGAAAGGGTTAAGGAAGTGATAAGGTGCCTTCTGGCACTTCTATCAGTTACATTTCCAAAGGGTGGTGAAACTGGGCTGTCTCTTGTTGTTTCGTCATCTGCGGATTCCTTCTTACATAGGATTAGCGCTAGTGGGCGAAAGCTACATCTGCCTCCAGCCACCATAACGAACGTGAGGAGAATTTCAGTTTTTGCAGGTGGAGTTCCAATTCCATGTGCCTCTCCAACTGTTTCTTCTGCTTCTAATGTACTCTCTGAATTGGAATGATAGCTTCCTAGCAGTAATATGGGAAAAGTACAGGAGACCAAGTGAAGAATCTAGGACATAATTTCTTAACATCAAAATTCTTGGAACACAGTATTATGTTTTGGGTGAGGTGATGGATATGAATATTAACTTGACTACAGTGATGGTTTCAGGGTGTATACATATGCTAAACTTATCAAATCGTATACTTTCAATATTGCGTCGTTTACTGTATATCAATTTTACCTCAATAAAGGTACTAAAAAATATTACGTGCCCAGCAAGAAATCATGCTAAAGATGCACAAAGCCTCTACACATACAAGTCTAATGTGTTATCGTGAGACATTTAGGCAGATCTAAATAAATGAAGGGATCTACCACAGTCCTAGATTGGACAACTCGATAATGTAAAGATATAGAATGATGTGTTTGAAAATGGGTATCTCACGGGCTTAACTACCCTCATTTGATAAGGTGACTTAATGATTTCCAAAATTTCACTTTCAGCCCTGTAATTCTATGATCTATGGATACTGTAGTTCCAAGGTCAAGAAAAAAGCACATACAATTAATGTTCAGAACAGAACCAAATGAGCAGCAGCTATCATCATATTTATGCCCAAGTCTGGAGTGCAAGAATTCTTCTCCTTGTCTAGGGAGTCATTTCAATAGGATGGAAGATGTATATTCTACACAGTCTTACGATCAAACTGCTCCTCGGCATATTTTGTATGTACAAATATGTACAAATTCAATATATGAATTTTAAATACTAAAGATTAAAAATAGAGTTGCGGTGGGTTTATTTTTTCCTTTGAAGTTTAAACACTTGAAGAGTTCACCACTCGTAACTTTGACTAGTGGTAAATAATGCAATTAAAAAGACTATACAGGAAAAAGAGTGAGTTGAGAAATCAAGGCCCACTTGGCATCATCAAATCTGGTTCCTGTCAGACTCTGGTGGCTGTAGGTGGGGCTAATGTACAGTCATTAATAAAAGCTTCATTTTAGGGACTTTCCTCCTTCAAAGGGAGGCATTTATATGAGAAGACTAAAACTGATTGTTATAATTGCTTAAGTTATTTTGGGTATATATTACTATTAAGGTTAGTTAAAATAGTAAAGCAGAATGAATACTCTGTTTAGACTATATACAGTCAGTTTGATTCAGAAATGAGTAAAATCCTGGCAGCCAAAAACAAGGAAATGGTAAGGGTACCCTCCTCAGCCAAAGGGCCTTAAGGCCTTTTGTGCAGATTTGGAGAAGTTTAAACCTGGTTAGCAGCTTGTAACCCTTGGGGAGGGTTGGCTGACCTGACTTGGTTCTTTCTCTGACCATGCCCTGCTAGGCCTGTATCCTTCAGTAAAACGTGGTCTTCATAAGAATCACTAAAGTGGTCATATACTCCCCATTGTTCCCATTAATTTGAGATTTTAGCAAGCTCAAATTACCATCTACACTTAAATACAAACATTGAATTCAAAGAACATGAAATACCAATAACCTAAGAAAAACTACTGTTAGATTCCCCAAATAAATGGTAACAGAAAGATGCCTAATTCACAATTTTTTTTCGTTTGAAAATTCATATCTTAACTGATCTTTACAAAGAGATTTTTTTTTCTAGACACAAAAAGACAGTAGAATACTAAGTTCAATTTTAAGCTTTTGGATATGGATGGGTAATATTTTGCGACACTGAAAAACAGAATCATTTGCTGGGCTTTCCCAATAGCCTAGTACATGAAAATATCTATTTCCTGCTCTAAATGAATCATTTAAAAATATATCTGCATTGAATGGATCACTTGAAATCTTAAAGTGAACAATGAATATGGTAATACCAGGCACAGGTAATTTAAGTACCTTAATATTATTCAGAAAATACATGTCATAAGTTAGTCTTTACACCATAGTTAAGAAAGAAATCCTTAAAAACGGATTAGGTATTTTAAACGGACTAGCTGAATGGAGCAGCAAGGAATAGATGTTGATGATGTGGTTTTAAAAGAAAAAAACTTCAGAAAACAAAGTTTTAAATCCTATGCATTAAACGAAATAAAACAAAACAAAACAAAACCAATATGTAGTTTGGTTTAAGGAACATAACAGTACTTAAGAACTCCCAAATAAAACGAACAGTTTTGTGAAGGACACAGGTTTTTAAGTTGATCTTACTTATTAAAGTTCTGTCATAGTTTTGGTTACAAATCACAAGGAAATAAACAACACACAATGCAGTCTGATTATTATTGAGTTAGCTCAGAGGACTTCTACTGTTAAAATACATATAAAATCACAACACGGTTGCTTTAGTTATAAAAATAAAATCATATGTATATACTACCTAAGATGGAAAGACCAATGGTGAATATATTCTTCTTCATAGGATCACCAAACTGAACCTATAGCTTTCTCTTATTTTTACTAAATTTTCTATTTAATGATCCAAGAATTTAGCTTTTTATTTTCCCACCACATGACAAATATATATTGATTGGAAGTATTCTGAAATACTAGTTTCGGAAACTATTCTGCGAAACTAAACTGCATTTTGACTTATTTGCATCAGTTATTTGCCTGAAAGTTGTGGGTAAGGTGGGAAAACACTTTCTTCCATTTTAAATTGCAATCTCCCAGGTCTGTCGTTTTCCTTTCTCACGGGGCCCAAAATGTTTTTAAGACCTCTGGTATATCAATCTCTGGAAGAGAGCATTCACAGATGAATTCTGATCAACAGACTGCATACATTTCCCAATCAGCTGTGTAGACTCAGCATTTTCACAACTCCAGTCATTTTATAAAGATGATTCAGAATTAATCAGTCCCCCTGCCACTTTTATTATTTATATATTCACAGTATTGACAGATTTCATTTTCTTCCCACTCTCTACTCGTCTTCTACAAGAATAACACTCAGGACATGGAACAGTGAGCAGCAAGAGAGATCAGCTGACCTTCCTTCTGTAAGTAAGGCATTACTCAGCTAATTCCGAGAACCCACAAACAATAATGTGGAATATACAGATCCACATCAAACTTCCTTTCATTTCTTCTGGTGCTTCCTCTAGAATAGGAAGTCCACTTATTCTTTAGACTGCAATATAGGTATGTGAATAATACAGTAATAACTATGACTGGAATAAGACAGAAATAGTTACGGCGGCAGCTGCTATAAATACCCAAACAAAATTCCCTTAGGAAAAATGACGTCAGGAAGCCTTGCAGGGGACCAATCACTCAGAATTTTGAATGATCACACTTATTGTGACATTTTAGAAGGCACTGCATCTTCTCCTGGGATTACTAAAAATTACAACTGTACCTAAGTCACCCACCAACAATTTATGCCACTAATTCATTTTAAAGATAGATTAACAGGAATCTTTTCAAATGTCTCTTTGAATTGATTAGACAACGTCTCTGGGAAGCCTCAAATTTGATTTGGCCAAAATGGCAGAGGAAATTAATGTTATCCTCCTGTGTCATCTCCCTAAATTCAGGAAGGTAAAGAAACACTAATTTTCAAAAACAGACATGTCTAATATATAAAAAGATTGTTGTCAAGACAAATCCATTGCCTGGTTGTCTTCAGCTGACAACTATTTTTAAATAGACTGTATGACTTAGATTCAGGAACTAAACATGAAGAAATACTGAATAGCATTATTCAAAAGGCATGCAAAAAGTATTATTTCAAAAATCTCTTTTCATAATATTCTTGTTTTGAAGACTATAGTTTTTAAACATTTAATAGATCTACGGGTTCAGTGTTAATGATTATGCCAACAAGATGGTAACATAATAAATCCATGTCAATTTTAGAAGTATTTCTAATATTACATAACAAATTGGAAAGGAATTTCACATATAATTATCTCTATGAAGACAAACCACAAGGGTAATTAACACGGCTATGATTCCGTATCACCAAAATGGTTAAACCAGATGGTAATGTTCATTATTTTTATCTCTCTCACAAAACCAAATATCACTCACTCTCTCCTGGGAATGCATGAAGTATTCAAACGAAATGTATTATTATGCAATACTTTGATGTAAGGAGGGTTTTTTTTTTTTTTAACTTAGTACAGACATGTGTGTTTCCCCTCAAGATTGGTGGTGTTTCCAACCATGACCAGTGTTACTTATAAATAAACAAATAAACAGTGTACCTATGATGTATAAGCTTAATAAAATGACATCACCAGATAAGGGAAGATCTAATTTTTTAAAGAAGATTTTATTTATTTATTTGAGAGAGTGAACAAGAGAGAGGGAACAAGTGGGAGGAGAAGAGGGAGAGGAAAAGTAGACTTCCCACTGAGCAGGGAGCCCAATGTGGGGCTCAACATGGGGCTCAATCCCAAGACTCCGGGATCATGACCTGAGCTGAAGGCAGATGCTTCATCGACTGAGCCACCCAGGCACCCCGGGAAGATCTAATTTTTAAAAAATTAATATTCAACAGTGAACCATTAAAATTAAAACATAGGCTTTATATTTTCATCACAAAGATGGCTGATATTATTAATTTTCAACAGATATCCAGGAAGAACAACAGTTTATTTGCTGTTTCAGTGAGCTATTGTCACAATTATGCTGAATGGTGCATATGGTTTTAAACCACAGTCATCTATCCTTCGGGATGTGCATGGCTTGCACAGCCCTGCTGTACACCTCTCAGCCTCTTTCTGAGATGAGCCATCTAGATGGGGCATGTTCTTCTTATACATGTGGTAGAGGCACAGTCGGGAACATGCAAGGTCTCTTAAGGCCCAGGCTTCAAACTAGCAGACCATCACTTCTGCTCACCTATGTTTTGCTAAAGCAAATCACATGGCTAAGCCCTAAGGCCAGGGGTTGGGAGGTACACTCCATCCACAGGGAGGCAATATCAAGGGTGTGATTGCAGAATGGGATGAAGAACTAGAGGAACCATGTAGTCTACTAGAACTAGAGAACAGTTTCTTTCAAGCAGATAATATATTGCAGAACACAAGAATGCCATGTACTTATTTATATCTCTGACTTACTTCGTTAGTGTGTAAATGTTGCCATACATTTTCCTGTGCTTGATGACTGCTCTGTATTATTATTATTAATTTCATCAGTGATTAACCTGTTACTAGATTTAAGAAATAATCTTTTTTCTTCTTCTTCTTCTTTTTTTTTTAGTTTCGTGTATAAACAATTCAAACACATCTTTCATTTGGAGCAATTCTCTAGCCGTATTCTGTGAGTACAGACAGATCGATGCAATTTCTAGTCCAGGGAGTGGAGCATGCAATTTGAGTCACGAGTCCTGTCTTACCTAACTCTGGAGTTATCTTTTGAAGAGAATATATTATATGGGAATACTAATACAACATTGCCCTTAAGGATTCTGGGTAAATTTATTTTCTTTTCCAATACCATCTTAGATAAAATATCTCACATCTTGAGAATTAGTCACTTCCTGTAAGAAGGCCTGCAGCAAAGGGACATCGCAATCAGATACACCACGCAGGCAAGCTACTCGCTCATCACTGTATGCGCACGCGCTTCTGGGTTCTATCTTTCCCCTTAGAATTCCAATTTTGTGTGTGTGTGTGTCTTGCCTTATGAATTCTTGTTTTCCAATTTTGTAAACAGAAAAGTAGAAGAATGTGTTTGAAAATCTGCTCAGAGAATGGATTTCAATTTGGCTTCTCCATTAGAGCACTAATTTGCTTTCTATGTGCAATTCTGGCGTGATCACTGTTGCATATATTATTGGATTTCAACTCCTAGGCTTCCACCTAAACTCATTTTGAGATTTTCACATGGCAGGTCAATTGCTTGAGTTTTACCGAGTCTAAATTCCACCCCAACCTGTCTCAGACTTCTTGGTGTTGTATTTGGTGAAAGCAGCAGCAGAACTTTCTACCATTATTTCTTTTTCTTTGTTTTACTAGGCATTTCTCCTGTGGCTTGGTGGATTTTATAAAAAGAGGAAAGCGTGTGGTTTGTATATTTCTCTTGTTTGTTCTCTCTGTTAAATCAATTAATTATTTTTAATTTTAATCACATTCATAACACCAAATATTTTATGTGCAAAAAAATAGATTCGAGGAACAAAGCTCAAATAAGTAAAACAACAAGAACTTGTTCAGAATAAAATTTTCTTCTTGAATTAACCGAGGATGACAAACTTTATTTTTTGAGCCCATTTGGAAAAGGAGAATAAACATAAAGTTATAGGTGTAAAACTATTTCTTCAAGACAAATGTGGTTAGCATCTTACTGATTGGTTAGTAAAATATAACTGAAGGGGTTATGCCTTTCTAAGAATACTTAGATAATTCATTCACCATCAAGTGTATGTGACAACTATCAGACTATTCTCCTTTACTGTTTATCTTTAGGTTTTTTTAAAGATTTTATTTATTTATTTATTTATTTATTTATTTATTTATTTATTTATTTGAGAGCGAGAGCGGGGGAGAGGAGCAGAAAGAGAGGGAGAAGCAGACTCCCTGCTGAGCAGGGAGCCCAATGCAGGGCTTGTTCCCAGCACCCGGAGATCATGACCTGAGCCAAAGGCAGATGCTTAATGACTGAGCCACCCAGGCACCCCTCCTTCACTGTTTATCTTATATATAGTTCCAGACAGAATCTATTTCAGTACTATAAACATAAACACACACACACAGCCCAAAACAAAGCAAATCTCTTTTTCCTTTTGTTGAGGGTATTTTTGAGAAATCGATTATAACCCAGGTTCTGTTTAACAAATGCATTTCTATGAAAGAGAAGATTCCTTAAATCAAGGCTGAGACATAATTATGAAAAAATAATACAACTGGTTTAAGGTATAGAAATCAACCTGAGAAAAGAAACTTTCTTTCTAATACTGTAATTTGGTCATGTTGGGCTAAGTTATAATTTAATGTCATGAGCCATTAGATCATAACATTAAATTAATGATCATGGCTCACATGGAGGCATGGGCAGTTTTATATAATATGCAAAGGGAAAAAGAAAGAAAATGGTAATGTAAATCTTCTTCGGTACCATCTGGCTTATCTTTTTCACCATGCCTCTCCAAAACAGTGGGCGGAATAAACAATACTATTCCTGACTGGCCAGGCATTAAAGATGAAGATATCAAATGAAAAATTCTCCAACACAAGCAGAAAGTCTAGTCTTTTCTTCATTTCCTTCTCCTGCATAAGCACAGAGAATCTGCCCTGCAGAATCAAAATCTGTCAAACTTCAGAGCTGAAATGGCCTTAAGCAAGCATCTGGTCCAGTGGTTCTCAAATTTAAATGGGCACAAGAACCACCTGGGGGCTCTTTAAATATGCAGATTCCCTGGCTCGTCCCTGGAGAGACAGCTTCCGAAACTGCATTTTTAATAAACTTTCCAAGTAAAGGTGGTGCAGGTTGTATGTGAACTTGGAGAAACATTTCTTTTGTCTAGCTTCATCATTTTCCATCAGATAAACCTTAGATCCCCAATGCCTCTAGTTTCCCCAAGATCACAGAGGTTACTGGGCAGGCTCAGAACCCAGATCTCTCTGATAATGTATTACTTCCATAAAAAGTCCCTCAACAATCTGTTAGGTCATGGGTTTTTTTCTTTTTTCATTGTGACTAAAGGTAGATAAAATTCACTGTTTTAACCATGTTTAAATGTACAATGCAGTGGCATTAAGTACATTTACATTGCTGTACAGCCATCACCACCATCTATCTCCAGAATGTTGTCATCTTTTCAAACTGAAACTGTGTACCCATGAAACAATAAGCCCCAAATCCCCTCACCCCCAGCCCCGCCGCTGGTAACCACTATTCGACTCTCTGTCTCTATGAAGTTGACTATTCCAGGTACCTCATAAGTGGAATGAAACAATTGTAGTCCTTGTGTGCCTGCTTATTTCACTTAGGATACTGCCTTCAAGATTTATCCACATTAGTTCATGTTGTGATTTGCTGAATCCTTTGAAGTGCTTGCTCCAATGTTCTGGCCCTTTAAGAAATGAGGTCCTATCATTTGTCCAGCATTGGCAGAGGCTGCTAAATGAGAGAAAGAATTCAGGAAGGGCAGTCCTCAGTGAGTGAAATAGATAGAGCCTGGAGGCAGGCACAGAGACATGAAATGCATTTTCTGCCTAGTTGAAAGTCACTTGAAAACAAAAAGAAATGAGAAACGAGAGAGACAGACAGAGGCAGACACACTAAGAGAATGATAGGAGAGATGGATTAAACAGAGAAACCAAGACCTCCCGAAGGCTACCTTGTGCCCAGATTAGTGAGTAGAACTATGCAGATGAGCTTATTAACAGGTATATTCCAAAAATTAATTGGTCCATACTGGTGTCCATGAGACCTCATACGATTAATGTGCCTTGGGGCAAAGAGTAGAGAAAGCAAATAGGGAAGTAAAAATGTACGCATCTACATTGCTATTTGAAAAAGACTACTGCACTTTAGATTTATTTTTATTTTATATAGTTACTACCATGAGTATTTTATAGCTTTTAAGTAAGAAGGGAAGTTATTTGATATATGTTCTGTTGTATATGGGGGAAGCTTAATTTTTTAAAAACAGCAGTACATTGGTATATATCCATTTTTTTACCCTGGGGCAAAGCCAGATAATGCTTCTGAGAGAAGGTGGGTTGACCCAGGCTTGAAGTGGGAGTTAGCCAGGTAGAGCAGGACAGAAAGTCTATTCTGGGCAAAGAGAACCTCTTCCTTTGACCTGGATAATGCCTACCTGCTATTGAATATTCAGCTCAGTATCTTTTACAAGAGGCTTTTTGTGGCAGCTTTATAACATGGCCCCAAAACTTTCTAATGCTTTCCCATGGAAAAGTGGAGTTCATGTCCCATGCCCTTAAATCTGGGCTCTGTGCTGGCTTGACCAAAAGAATATGACAGCCGGGAGGTGGGGGGGAGTGGTGGGGAAGAGCGCCTGGGTCGCTCAGTCAGTTAAGTGTCCGACTCTTGATTTCAGCTCAAGTCATGATCTCAGGGTTGTGAGATCGAGCCCTGCGTCGGGCACCATGCTGGGTGTTGAGCCTGCTTAAGATTCTCTCTCCCTCTCCCTTTGCACCCCCTCCCAATTCCACTCTCTCTCTCTCTCAACAGATGCAAAACTATGCTAGGTTTTGGCCCAGGCCTTAAGAAACCTGCAGCTTCAGCTTCTTGTTCCTTGGGATGGCTGCTCTGGGGACCCAGCGATTATTAAGTGAAAAAGCCCAAACTGCCCCCCTGGAGAGGCCCACATGAAGAGGAACTGACAGCCAGCACCAATTTGCCAGGCATGTGGGTGAGCCCACTTCGAAGTAGATCCTCCAGGGGCCAGTTGGCCTGCCCCAGTTGACATCATGAGAAGCAGAGACAAGCTGTCCCCACTGACCTTGTTTGAACTATAGAGTCACATGCAAAATGTGCAAAACTGTGTGAAGTCCTTAAGTTTGGGGCTGATTTGTTATGTAGCAAAGGGTCACCAGAATACCTCCCCTGGTTCTCCCCAGAAGGTATGCAGGAGGTGCCCCTCCTCTGGGAGACCAAAGGACTCTGCATTCACCTGAACTATATCCCTTACCTCCTTGGCTAGATCTCTCTGTTGTCCTGCCCCTGGTCCCTCCAGTATCAAGTCCTCCTTGGGGTCAAGTACAGCTCTTATCAACCTTTGGATCCTCAAACCTCTTTGCTGATCTGTGGCAGATCCACTTCTCAATGGCTGACCTCAGAAGTCATATTTGGGAATCCACCCAAAAAGTATGTTTCTCCTATGTGTATACCTTGCATGAATATAAAAAATTTCTTTTAGGTCATGGGTGGGAAATGAATTTAGAGTTGTCTAATCAGTTCAGTGGTTGCATACTAATAATGACCATTGGTTTCTACTCCCAGAAAATGTGGACACTTTCCCACAGCCAATAACAATGCTATCTATACTCATTCCAGGTTTTAAAACTGCAATGTACAACAGTTTTCCAGCCATTTGCAAAACTACTCTAAAAACTAAAATTAGAATTTATGGAGTAAATCATTGGGAAGAATGTCTGGTCAAGCAGTTCATAAATATCCAGGTCTCATTCTATTTGGGGCCACAGCCTTGAGTTGAATCCAATATTGAATTGTTGAATTGAGAGCAAAGGATAGATGTGAAATGTGGTCAGCTCCAGAGAGGAGGGGATATGCTGCTTTCTGCAGAGAAGTCCTTTTTCTGTAACTCCCAAGGAATATTTTAAAATGTGGTAGAGGTGAACAGAAATTATAGAGGAGAAACTAAAATCTGGAGAGAATTTAAAGATTACATTTATAAAGACTCAGATCATTGTTAAGTCATAATAATAATATTGAAGAGTCAACTTGCTAATAGACCTCTCAAGGACAACCACGGATGCAGGAACAAACAAAAGTAATTTGTGGCTTTCTCACTATCAGGAAATAGACACTCTTCCATCTCGACTAATATGATCTCCAGTGGGGAATGATTTATTTCTCTCGCATTCATGAAAGTCTTTTTCATAACCAGGTGTAATGGCTTCTTTTACCTCTATGGGGAATGGCTGATTTATGCATAGACCTTTGCTCAATAACCTTTCTTCAAAGATTGATGCCGTTAAAAGTGAAAAAAGATGTGAACTTTTTGACATTTTATTTTAATGTAATTTAGAAAACCATGTAAACTGCAAATGGACCTCATGCGGAATGAAAATCACATGCTGATCACCTAAATTATTTTGAATACTATTCATCTTTGACTAGTACCTGAAATATCTTATTATCAGAATTATGAAAAGCACAAGAGACACTAACAAAGTTCATTTCCAAAATACTTTATAAATACAAGATTGAACATCCTTTTATTTGATCCCCCCAATTCACGCTTTTAGAATTTTCCAGCTGGAAGTGGGTGCACTGCTACCCACCACATAAAGGAGTATCATTTTGCCTAGAAAGTCTCCTCTGAAAGACTACCAACCCTCAAAAAAGACCCTTCAAGGTTGGAGGAAGGGAGGAGGGGAAAGTGACATGAAATTCTTTGACTTTTTCTGTGCTCAGACTTTGCTGGACCTTTTCCATTCTTGTTTGAAGAAGGCCTGAAATTACATAGACCTTGTCTAAGTTCTGACAGAGATCAAGGAAAGTTAAGTGAAGAGGCCCAGCCTTCTTGTTGTCTTCAGTGCTACTGCCTCAAAGGTTACATTTAAAACAACTTTATTGGGGCGCCTGGGTGGCTCAGTTGTTAAGCGTCTGCCTTCGGCTCAGGTCATGATCCCAGGGTCCTGGGATCGAGTCCCACATTGGGTTCCCTGCTCAGCGGGGAGCCTGCTTCTCCTTCTCCCTCTGCTCCTCCCCACTGCTGTGCTCTTGCTCGCTCTGTCTCTCCCAAATGAATAAATAAAAAATATTTGAAAAAATAAAAAAGTAAAACAACTTTATTAATGTTATTAACATAGCTATAAGCCATTGATGTGGCTTCCAATGTCAGTCAGACTGGAAGAAACAAACTGCTTTTACCAAAGTGTATATCAGGGAATCTTAACACCTGGTGTTTGGTTGAAAGAAAAGGCATGTAAGCTAATATTTTTCCTTCAAGGAGGGCATTATGAAAGATAAAATATCTCTTTTTAATTTTCAGTGTAGTATGTTTATTTTCAAGAATGGGGGTGTTAAGGTTTGTTTGTACCTCTAGAATTTAATTTTTCAAACATGTCAATATTGACATTTAAGAACTAAAATCTACTGAAGATTATTAGTCTGTTCTTGGTTAGACAAGGCAAGGCTTTTTGTTTTTGTTTTTTAAATATCAGAGTTCCAACACTCATGTGCCAATATTTCAGACAGTTTCTTTCATTCATTCATTCATTCATTCATTCTTATTAAGTAGTTTCTCACTCAAATCAAATGAAGAATTGTGCCCATAAAGAGTCTACAGTGAAATAAGCAATGCAAAAATTTATTTATAAAATATATATGTATATATAAGGCATCTCTATATATAGTGCTATTACTATTAAGCAGGTGTGTACATATCTGTAGATACCTGATAATAGTAATAACATAATAATACTAGCTATGTTTAACTGGTTTCTTACTATGTGTCAAATACTGTTTTATGCACTTCACATATATTAATTTGCATCACCCTCACAACAACCTGATGAGGTAGACATTATCATTACCCCTGCTTTACAGCTGTGTAAACTGAGGGCAATTAAAAAATGTGTCCATGGTCAGTGAGTATCAGAATCACGATTTAAACCCAAGCCGTCAGGCTTTAAAGCCCACACTATTAAAAACTATCGCTCTCCAGCCTCCCAGATACAATACAGAAAGCACTAAACTCCATTTAAAGTACAGAGAAATACCTGCAGAAATGGAGAGGGAGTCAAAATGTCTTCCAGCTGGGGGGCTAATGGAAGAAGGGAGGATTTCAGTATGGCTTTCTTTGACAAGTAGGTAGCATCAGGGTAAACTGAGAGGAGGAAAAGGAATCTTAAGACAAGAAACAAGGTCATCAAAAGAAGCAAAGGAGGCTAGCTAGCTGTGCATTTTAGTAGGAGTTGAGGGTACATGGAGAGGAAAAATAAGAAATAAGATTAGAAATTGAGATTGGGAGCCCATTCTGGAGGGCCAGATGAAGGCATGTGCAGAATATTCTGAAGGGTTTGAGAAGTCATAAAAGGTGTTTCAACAGAAAAACCATATATCCTTTCATTCATTTGACAAATATTTATTGAGCACCTATCATGTGCTGGGCACTGTCTTCGTTAATGGGAATATACAAGGGAATAAAGTAGATAAAATCCCTCCCTGCATGGAATTTTTTTTGTGTGCTTTTTAAAAAAATTTTTTTATTGTTATGTTAATCACCATACATTACATCATTAGTTTTAGATGTAGTGTTCCATGATTCATTGTTTGTGCATAACACCCAGTGCTCCCCTCCATGGAATTTCTAATCTATTTACAATCCAAGATATGCCTTAGGAAGCTTCATTTGAAATGGAAATCTGCAAGCTGGACTGGGGCCATGCAGGGGGCAGAAAGGAGTGGAGAGCCGTAAAAGATCCTAGGAGCATGAATTCGAGCAGTGGTTAGGAAATTGGAGAGAAAGCAATGGGTGCAATGGATTTGGGGTGGGGGGTAAAATTGATCTTGAAAATGAGCTAGAAATTGGGACAAGTGAAGAGAGGTAGAAAGGACTATTTGGTTTGAAATCTGACTGAAAAGATGGTGGTGTGATGAACGGCGGGACAGGAGGCGAAGACCTGGTATCCAAGATATGGCCCATTTGGGTCACATTGAGTTTATGATGTCTGAGACATTTGAGTAAGAAATGCCCTACATATAGTAAGAAGCATGGGACCGATACAGGAAAGAGATAAAAAATATCCAAATCACTGGATTAAAGGAGGGCAAAAGACAGTCGCTAGTCTAATACCTACAACACGAGTGACACTTAGTAAGTACTGACAACTGAATGACGAGAATGAGATTAATGAAGGCAGAAAAGACAGCCCAGAATTGGTCCTCAGGTAAACAAAGAAGAATGAGTAGAGAGGTAGGAGAAAATTAGTAGAACACAAGACCCCAGCAAGTCAAAAGGTGAGACATTTTCCCGAAAACTGTGGTGGACAACAATCACCATCAATGCAGAGATATCTAGGGCAGGAAAGACTTGGTGAAAGCAGCTGAATTTGGAAGTTATGGTGGTTTCACAGAGAAGTGCTTCAGTTGAGAGGTCAATGTCAAAACTAGACTGAAAAAGGTAAAAAGGGAAGATGGATGTTTAGGAAGTACGAATGTTTCCATTAATCCATAAACTCCTATTGGGTGAATTATTTGAGACTTGCTTGTGGTTATGTTGGCTCTTTGCCTGGAAGGCTGAGTCAGTTTAGAGGAATGGGTAGGGGAGTAAGGTGAGTCGAAGGTCAAAAGGTCAAACTGAGGTTCAAAGAACGGACTCCTCTGTATATAGTGGTGTGACCTTAGCAGAAGTTACCCAACTTCTCAAAGCTTTAGTTTTTTCATCTATAAGAAGGGTAAGATGATAATGTCATGCAAGCAAAGCACCCAGTACATTGCCTGACACACAGTAATATTTCTTTTAAAAAAGTGAGTTATTATCACTATCTACTCTAATAATTAGATGCATACATTGTGTTATTCATCCCAGAAAACTAAACATTTATTTCATAGGCTTTTATTTTTAATTATTTCCCCCCAATCTGGTGTGATAAAACTCACATTAATTTTTCAAGGAAGGAGCAATAGCTACATTACTGAACCTCTTTAATTTTACCCTCCTCAACTGAAAATAAAAATAATAACAGTACCAATACCAGAGGTTTTCAGTGAGAATATCAGAAAATGAAAGTAAAAGTGCTTTGTCAGTTATAAAAATGAAAAGTTTAGCAATCATTATTCTCATTAGTTAATATAACTTTGATCCATTGATTTTAAAGAGTACAATATTAGTTTTATACATTCAGTTGGACTTTTGTCTAATGGTAATTCATATCATTAATAAGGATCTTTAACTTGAAGAAAGCTTTCTCAAAGTGCTTTTATATTTATTACCTTATAAGATCCTCACAAAAGCTCTGTGAGGAATAAAAGACAATGGTTATTAGGGGCTATCAAAATTGACTTTTCAGTATTCACGGTGTCCTCTTTCCTATGTGGGCCTTTCTTCTGGTTTGTTTATATAAAGTTACAGCATCCTAGAACTGAATTACAAAGTTATTCAATTTAGTGCTTTCCTTGTATCATTCTAGATAACAGGTAATTTTAATGGCAATATCCAGAACAATAGGTTCTACAGTTTTTAATACATTCAATTAACATGTTAACATACATAAGAGGCCATCGTAACGTGCTTGGGTATGTTATAACCCCTATAATCAAGTGACTCTACTCATATTGCATTAAACTGATTATGTTTCCATCATTGGGCAAAGATGAATTCTTATTTTCTATATTTAGTATCCTTTCCATAGGAGATTAAACACCAGTCTTGAACATTTGTCCTCATTGATTCCTTCTTCTAAACTTTGAATTATTTCACTATTTCTTTTTGGATTATCTCTGTAATCTACAGGAATTTGAGGGTCCAAACCTGGAACATGAGAAAGTTCTGAATGCGGTAAGACGACAAGCATGGGGCTCTTGAATCTATTTCTGAGTACTACAACTCATAGTACTGTGAACGTGCATGAACTTTTTATAGCAGCTACATGAGAATAAGAGGAAAACATAAAATCTGCCATGTTCATATAAGAGAAGAAACAAACTTTCCTCATCAGAAAGTTTTTCAAGATCTTGGATTCATTACTCAAATACTTTTTTTTTTAAGATTTTATTTATTTATTTGACAGAGACAGAGACAGCGAGAGCAGGAACACAAGCAGGGGGAGTGGGAGAGGGAGAAGCAGGCCTCCTGCTGAGCCGGGAGCCCGATGTGGGACTCGATCCCAGGACCCTGGGATCATGACCTGAGCCGAAGGCAGTCGCCCAACCAACTGAGCCACCCAGGCGCCCATTACCCAAATACTTTTACTTTCTCCAAGGTAGGAGTTTTACACCAAAGCTTTGCTACTGCTTTGCTTTTTTTCAAGGTCAAACCATTAAAAGTATCCCCATAGCTGTGCCCCTTTGAATAACATAGAAAATGGCATCACTTAATACCAATTCTGTGCCAGAGTAGGTGGTATTTTGGTAACCTCTAGGTGTATTTCAGAATGGACTGTGGAGAAAATCAAGTCATGATTCATGTGTAAAATCATGTATTTCCCTGGCTGCCATGTTAATGTCCTTCAAGTTTGTATCTTTAACCTAGAACCCATATCTCCTCCAAGTTTTAGATCCGCATTCACAACTGCTTTAAGGAGGTGAGAATTTCACCTCCACGACTCACAGATACCTCGAAACTGACCACATTCTTGACTTCCCTTCCCACAACTGGCTGTCCTCTTGAATTCTACGACTCCGTAAATGCACTCGGTCACGCCAAGTGGTAAGCAGTCAGTGACTCCTCATCATACCTCACAATGCTCCCTCACCTCTGCATCCCATAACGTACATGACACTGTTGACTTTCACTTCCCACATCGGTTTCATTTGTTCAACCTCAGCACCTTAATTATTATTTCTTACTTGGAATAGTACAGGAAGAACTTTCTAACTATGGTTCCTGGACAGATTTTATATCCTTCCAATTCATCCTCCTCTCAACTATCAGAGTGATCTTTCAAAAGTGTAAGTCTGGTTAATCTGTTTCCTTGCTTAAAACCATACTGTGACTTCCCAGAGACTACAGATAAAGTCCCAACTCTTAAAGGTAGGTGGCAAGATGGATAGAAAGACAGCTTACACATGTTGAGCCCTCTGAGTCCAACACTCTGCCCCTCGAGAGGGAATTTTACATGTATCCTATTATTTAATCCTTAAAAATCCTGCGAATGCTATGCTCACTGTATAGAAAAATATAATTAAGACTGAGAGGTCAGGCAACAAATGGGAGAATAAGTGGTCTTCCTACCTACAAGGCCCATACACTATTCACTACACCCTGCTGTTTTTCTATATAATTTAGCCACAGCTGACCTTTCCGATCTCAGTTCTTAGAACAACCATACTCCAGCCATAGAGAAGTACCTTCAGATTCTCAAAGTCCCAAAATGTCCAGGACTTTGAACATGCTATTGCCTTTGCCAAAAATTCTCTTTTCAACTCTGTATACCTAGCTAAGTCCTAATACATTCTTCTAATGTTCTCTAAGCAGAGGTTCTCAACGTTGTCTAGACATCAGAATCATGGGCAGGACATCCTGCCATCAATCCAGTTTGAATCTCTATGTGGTGGAACCAAGGAATTAGCATTTTTAAAAGCTCCTCCTCTGGCACCTGAGTGGCTCAGTTGGTTAAGCGTCTGACTCTTGATTTTGGCTCAAGTCATGCTCTCAGGGTCCTGGGATCGAGACCCAAGTTCGGCTCCACACTCAGTGGGGAGTCTGTTAGAGAGTCTCTCTCTCTCCCTCTCCTGCTGTCCCTCCCCCCTCAAATAAATAAATAAATCTTAAAAAAAAAAAAAAGCTCCTCCAATATATAAGGAAGATGGGAAAACACTGTTCTAGGTGAGTTTCCTGGCCTCTTTGGAAGGCTTAAGCTTAATCATCTGTTTCACTAGGCCCGGTCTAGCCCTCTAACACTCATTAGATTTGCCTTAGCATATGTATTTCACCTCTGGAATATAAGCATTCCAAAGGCAGATGTCATATTCCACTACAGAGGTTTTGGTATATATCCAGTATGCACATTCTCATTCTCTCTCTCTCACACATATATACAGCTGAAATCAAAGTTTCACAAAAAAAACCCTGACCCAGAGTGATGGAGTCTGTCATTTCTTATTCTATTCTGCTAATTTCATTCCTTGCTACTTAAAAATTGTGATGCTAAGTAAAATAAATCAGACAAAGACAAATACTATGTGATCTCTTTTATATGTGGAATCTAAAAAACAAAACAAAACAAAACAAAATTAGCTCACAGATGCAGAGAACAGATTGGTGGGTGCAAGAGGCGGAGCGGGGGAGAAATGGATGAACTGGGTTTTTTTTGGTTTAAAATATTAAATAAAAGTAAAAAAATAAAAATTGTGGACTAATACTCATTAAATTGATTATACAACCTAATAGTTTGTCTGAACTGTGTTTGAAAAGCATCTCCGTAATCATGTTTGTGCCAGTCCTAATGCCATGCTAGGCACTTAACAGGTGTTTACAACAGATTTCATGGATTAATCAAAGTTTTTAAGGAAATAATATATATAAAAATTTTACATATCCAAAACAGTAGGCAGTCATCACCAGGCAAAAGAAAAATATCAAGATTAACTTTCATATTCTTGAGACACCAAAGTAGAAAGATTAAAAAAATGTATAAAACTCAGTTCAAATTATAGCAACAGAAAGGAATACACAGAGGGTTTCCTTTTCTTAGAATTAGGGATCCTCAGATTACCTCTCTATTCTTAGATGTCCCAAGAAAGACGACAATCCAATTTATTCAGAATACTAATTGTGTTACTAAGATTGCATTCTTCCTTCTTCCTTTGGAATTAACCAGTGGGCCAAGATTTTTTTGTGAGAAACACTGAGGAAGCTACTTCCCCAATTCCCATAATGTATTAGAAATCTAAGCTTTCTTAATCAATTTACAGGTGCACGCTGATGTACAATTCAAAGTTTCTCAAACTAGTCTCTCTGGAAATGTTTTCTTTAATAGAAGAGAATTTTTATGATGGGGTGGGGGAGGAGCTATGGGTAAAACACATGAGCTTAGATAAGAAACTGAGTTTAGAGCTCTGGCCTGGGACAAGACCCAGATCACAGAAGAAGGAATGTCAAAGAGTGATTGCTCTGTAGTTTCTCTAGCTGAGAAAAAGATCCTAATTACACCTTTATGACCATCTCTCCCCACCACATACCCCCCCACACACACACCTTCTTTACAAGCTGGTATTACAATGATCTCTTAGGGGTGCTTAGAGAATCAGTTAAGATTGGCAGAATTCTTATGGAATATTAGCAAAGATACAGAGTCTTCCCATTTTCAGTTAGTTACCCATGGTTTTATGTTAGAACTTGGAATTGAGGAGATCTTTATTAATTCTCTGGGGCCCAAAGCAGAAATGTTTTGGATACAGGAAGTATCTGATTCAACTATGAATATTCATGAATATCTTCATTTTAAAGGTAAATCTGCAATGTAAACATGCTCAGACTGTCACCTCTCAGGGCTCTATATGATATTCTATAAAAATATATTGGCTTTAAAATTCCAGTAAGACTGTCAGAAATAACACTATTTATATGAAAAATCTCCTCATCCCGAAGTATAAGGACATCTATAATGTCCTTGCTTTTAGTAAGAGAACTAAATAAGCATTTCTTTCTAGTATGAGGAAGGAATTTTAATGGCTTTCAGAGTGAAATTACTCAGATTAATTCCATTCAGGAAGCATATGCTTCATAAAACATGTATTCTTATAGAACCCACAAATTGTGATTATTGCTGAGAGAATTAAATATCCTCTGAAGTGGATTGTAAATAACGGTGATACTCATTCTAGCAAGAGCTGGGGGGTCTCCATATATAGAAAAATTGATTGACAGTCATGGAACAAAAACATATTTGTGAAGTTTTTCACCCCCCTCCATATCCATTCAGCAGCATTTGTACGAAGGAAAACATCAACGCTTTTGGGGGGACAGATGTATTGGAATCTGTTGGGAGAGCTGATGCTCTGGCTGGGCATTTGGAGTTTCCTTTTTTAATATGTAAGAATTATTTTCGCTCTACAGCATGAATCAAATAATGAACGTAATGCTACCAGCTTCTTCAAACAAAGTGAAAAGGCCTATCATTACACTTTTTTCCTTCACACATATTATAGAAAATTCTTTTGTTCAAAATTAAAAAAAAATATCTTCAGAGGGGAAAAAAAGCAGAGAATTCCATTTAGCTGAAATACTGAAATTGCATGTAATCTCCTAAGATATGTGGTTATATTTACTTTCAAGTTTGGCATTTCCATTTGTTGTTTTTAAGCCCCAGTACCTTAATTCAATTCTATCACTTGAAATGTGCCATTAACAACAATAATCAATAGTTTCAGTAGTTTTGACTTTTTTCCATGACATCTCCAAATCTTTCATCAAAAGACTGTTATCCGGTCATCTAACTGAAAATCAGAGCTGGCTATAAATGTCATTTCTATCCATAAAATGTAGTTTCAACCTCAGGCAACTGGAATTTATAGAAAACCCAATATTAACACGGAGGGAATGAGAAACTGTCTGTGTTTTAAAATAGTGTTGGGATCTCAGCTAGTCCTATTGTAGTTAAGAGGCAAAATGATATGTCTAAGGTTTTCAGGAACCCTAGAGGAGTTTTACATGGCTTTTAAGAATAAATACTTTTTATGCACAGTATAGCATAAGTGAAGCAAATGTCCTCTGCATAACTTTCAACTGTTTTTGAAAAGGAGATTAGAGATCTAAACACAAAATGTAGTTTATTCTCCATTCTCCCATAGGAAATATAGTTTAAAAACATGGCAATTTTTTTCTTTAATGATTCAGAATCTTGCAGTTTCTCAGAATTTTCATTGTATAGTAATGCAGATAACAACATAGAGGAGATACATGGATGTATCTTAGCCCTCAGTCAGACTTGTTCACTAATTTAAGGGATGTTTAATTAAATCCTTATTATAAAATTATCTCTTGGATTATTCTTTCTTTTCAAAGTAATCTGCTAAAAAATCAACTTAAAGTTTTGTTATTTATCTACCACAGCTGATGAGAATATGTGAGCCCATATATTTATTAAAATTCTAGGTGGCTTCATGGGTATTTAAAAGGAGAAATACAATTTTATTTATGAAATATCATAAGTTAAATAAGTTACAGCAGAAAATTTTCTACCCATTCATCTAAGAGGGACCAAAAAAGTCTAACTTTGCATAGTTTTTACAATCTCGAGCCATGGGACATATCTACACAGATAAAGGCAGGTATTGCCCTAAACGAGCTAGTTCCAGTGATCAAAGTAACTCAACACACATTGTAGAGGAGTGAGTGGGGTCTGACGAGAATGGAAGACACGAATGAGGAATCCTAGAAGCTATGAGTTGCCACTATTATCAACTCTATGCACAAGAGCAGGCAAGTAGATCAAGTATCCTATCAAAACAGAAAAAAAGGAGGAGAAGGGAAACAAGGAGAGGAGGAGGAGAAGAAACATTGCTTATTATGGTCTGATTGTGGAAGTATTTTCCAACCTATGATATACCACCACTTTTTTTCATCATAATTTAAATATATGGAGAAAAGTAGTCCAAAAACTTGATCATATTATTTCGACACTCTAAAGTTTATTCGAGATACTAGTAAAGATCTGGTATCAAGTCAGAAAACTCAACTATACGTAACAAAACTCCATAACAGTTCAGAAAATTATAGCAGGCACTGAGAATAAACTTAAGGGGCCTCCTTGAACCAAGACGTCATTTAAACAAAACTACCCTAAACTTCTATTTTCACTGTTTATGCATATGAAACTTTATAGCAATAATTTTTGTTTCTAGGAAGAAACAATTGTCTCAAAATTATATGATCACTAACTATGACAAATTTAGCCCTCTCATTTTTCTTTTTACAGATCGTGTTGGGAAGAAAGCTACAAAATGCCAGATTAACATTTCAAAATGTATTTGAAAGTAATGAAGGGCAACTGATTCAGTTAGCAACGCTAAATAAAACTGACAATTCATACAGATGCTTCCCCTGTAAAATATTAAATAAACACTGCAAAATGGCAACTTTTTCCAGTTAATAAACCAATCCCTAATTTATTTCTCGGAGCAAAGTTTCTTCTTGGCCAAAGCCCTGGTTTTACGGGCAAGTTTTCCCTGGTCAAAAACGCGTACCATTTTGAAGACTGGGGCGTTAAATGAAATACTAAATGCCTTTTCCTTCTCCCTCTGCCTCTTCCCCCTCTTGCCCACCCACTGCACTGTATCAGGCCATATAAAACAAGCACTTTCCTTTGGCCCCAGCACATCAGTGACGAGAACGGAGGCTGTGAATTGTTCACAAGGATTCACAAGAGGTCAAAGTAGAAAAGCTTTACTTACTTGCCATTGTTTCATCAGCTCTCTTACTCCCTTGGAATCTTCTAGGAGCCTTTCCTTATGGGTGGCATCCTGCAGGACGTTGGCAGTTGTCTCGGCTTCTGTAAGCCAGGCAAGGAACTTCTCCAGGTCCAGGGGGAACTGTTGCAGTAATCGGTGTGTTTCTTCCAGAGCAGCCTCTCGCTCACTCACTCTGCAAAGGAACAAATGTCCAGATGCGGTTCTCCTCAGTTATCACAATGGTGCACCTAGCATCCCCCATGAAAAGAGCAAAGATCAAGGGACGAAATCGTAATGTACCAACAAAGGGGTGGGTGGTTGCTAAAAGTCCTCTTAAAAGCAACAACAACTAGAATAGTGTGTGTGTGTGTGTGTGTGTGTGTATAGACTTTGGACAGGTCATATATGAACTTCCAAAAACAATCTTTTTTTTTTTTAAGATTTTATTTATTGATTTATTTGAGAGAGAGGAAGAGAGGAGAGAGAGAGCACATGAGAGGGGGGAGGGTCAGAGGGAGAAGCAGAATCCCCGCCGAGCAGGGAGCCCGATGCGGGACTCGATCCAGGGACTCCAGGATCGTGACCTGAGCCGAAGGCAGTCGCTTAACCAACTGAGCCACCCAGGCGCCCCAACAATCTTTTTTTTTTAACTTGATAGTTTTTTACTGGTCGATTGTGAAAGCTTATTTTCATATGTGGCAAAAGCATAGGCTCCTCTTTATAGGTAAAGCTCCCAAATCCCTACGCCATGTTTATCTTTGATGTCACCTGAGGCAGAAAGTCAGGATTAGGTAGGCAAGGAAAAAGGTCAAGAAAATGCAAAGCTAGACCAGAAAGTTGAACACTGGAGGAAATAAGAGAAGAGGACTGGAGGGTAGAAGAGAACAGAAAGACTAACAAGGAGAAAAATGACATATTTCACAGAAACCGTTGTGCAAGATATCATTTTGCATGACACTATTGTGTTCTAATGGTTCTAACTATGGTGTTTGCTTTACATTTCATTATCTGATGGTTACGCAACTGAGATTACTCCCCCCCCCCCCAAAAAAACTTCTGTGTAATGGAAAAAGTAAAGCCTAAAAAAACAGACAGATCTGGGTTCAAATCCCAATACCCTCTACCAACTGTGTGGTACGGCAAGTTACTTAACCTCTCTGAGTTCAAAGTTTCTCATCTGCAATGCCTACTGCTGGGCTGAGAATGAGAAGATGATAATGTGTGTCAAGATTACTGCTTCCCATGTACAGTTAGTTACACATTAGGGTTACTCAAACACATTCGTTCGCTCGGCCCACATCCCATTCCTCTTTCTCTAATCTTTTTTTTCTAAAAAAAGATTTTATTTATTTATTTGAGAGAGTGAGAGAGAGTGCCTGAGTGTGCGGGGGGAGGGGCAGAGGGAGAAGCAGATTCCCTGCGAGGAGGGAGCCCAATGCTGGGCTCGAACCCAGGACATCGAGACCATGACCTGAGCAGAAGGCACGTGCTTAACCAACTGAGCCACCCAGGCGCCCCCACCCTTCCTCTAATCTTTTAGAAGGGGTGAACCAAATTTCCTAATGGCACATAAATCTAAAAAAATTATTCATATTTTTTCTGATTTTATATATATATATATATATATATATATAATATACACACATATATATATAATGCATGTATAGTGGATACACACACATATGCCCTCAGCAAAAATCTACATAAATAACAGCTTAGAGGGAAAATTGCCTTTGGCAGTAACAGTCCCATCTAAAAAGATTCAGGTAAATTTTGTCTGCAATGAGGAAATTAGTACTCTATTTAAATGCCATATTTGCTTTCTATTACTACACAAACACTTTCTGGGATTAAACATAAGCTAAAAATGGATTTTAAAAAATTGAACACTTGAATATGATACACACTGCTTGTTAGGATGTGATTGTCAATAATTATGCGAAACTGCAATTTATTTCAGCAGCAACTTTATCATGGGATGTGCAAACCAAGCAATAAACAGCTCCTGCCGAGCCAGCGGCAGCAAAGCCCCCGGAAGAGCTGTTTATTCATCACGGGTGAGGTTTTTGCTGAGCCTACAGTCTTCCACAGTGTAGTTTCAGTGCTCATACTGGATAAAAATCTTCTGTCTGCATTAACTGGTGGAGGGGAGAATAGGTTTAGGAGGATGCAGCTATTGGAAAAAAGGAAGCATTACACAAAGCTATTTATCAGCCCCTAAATAAACTTTAATGCTGCAGAGCTGAAAGGTACCTTGGTGCCCGGGTTGGGCAAATCAGTTAAACCTTGCATAGTTCAGGGGCTGACCTGGACTGCTTGCTCCCTGCGTATCTGGTGTTCAAACTATCAATGGAGGGAGAAAGATCGAAATTGTTATTTATTTATCTTTTTATTCAGTATGATTTAAAAGCTCAGAACCACTGCAACAGCGCTGAGAATCTTAATGTCATAATCTGGTAGGAAATGAGCAGGTGGAAGCATGTGTAACTTGCTCACATCCAGCCGGTTCTGACCTGCAAGAGTGGCAATTTCATCCAGTTCAAGCTACTATTTCTAGGTTGGCTTGCACATCAGAAATCACTAAGACGCCACCTCCAGCCTAAAATTTGGGATAGAAATAAGCTGTCACGTTCCAGAAGCCAAGTGCAGGGTCAGACGATGACATATTTTCTCACATGCTCCAACTTTATGGGGAATAAAAGGACAAAAATGAAACTCTCAGGGCAGAGTGAAGCTCAGAGAGTTAGACAGTGTGCATTTTATTATCAGGGTCATCCTCATCATGAGCTGCACAGGATGCTCCCCTATTCTTTTTTTTTTTTTTTTAAAGATTTTATTTATTTATTTGAGAGAGAGAATGAGAGACAGAGAGCATGAGAGGGAGGAGGGTCAGAGGGAGAAGCAGACTCCCTGCCGAGCAGGGAGCCCGATGCGGGACTCGATCCCGGAACTCCAGGATCATGACCTGAGCCGAAGGCAGTCGCTTAACCAACTGAGCCACCCAGGTGCCCGGATGCTCCCCTATTCTTGAACTGAAAATGCCGCTTACCCTCTGCTTCCAGAGAAAGTAACTAGTAAATAACTTTCCAAGAGTTCTCTGTAAAATACGATGCACATAAATTAGATGAAAGGGTTCTACTGAGACAATGAGATTTCTAGCCAAATCCTACCAGTGAGTTTGCTGCTTTGTAAATTAGGCCCTTAGGGAAGAACCGTAACTCTTGCAGGACAGTAAGGCACCGTTTTCCTCAACAATACCCTCATGCTCGGAAATACTGACAACATCAGGCTGAATCGTTGCTAATTTGGAAAATATGTTAACAAAATTCAATGGCTGCGAGAGCAGAAAATCTCTTCAAATGAGTTCTTTTATAGGCCTCTTTGATCAGAGGTGAGACTGTTGTTTCCTGTTCATGTGGGAGTTTTAAGGCTACATCCTTTCTCCTGAGATCAATCTACGTACACCGAATTCCTAAATTTTAATTGCACCAAGTCTAGACCAGAAATGAGTCAAGGGTACTTGTATGTCATATTTGTGTATTCAAAATAGCTCTGGATGTATCTTGTCCTTTTTAATTTTCCATAACCATATGGCTTTAAGTGGCTTATATGATAAATAAAAAATGCAGAAGTAATGAGAATCATAAAGAAATTTTAAAAATTGTTTTAGATTACAAAAGTGAAGATTTTGAACATGGATTATTCTGTAAATTCCCCTGTCCAGGTTATCCAGTTATAGAACCTGGAGAAAATTTGGCTGAACTTTAAAACTAACAATGCCCAGGTATCAGAAATAGTAATAATACTTTACAAATATAATCTATGATAGAGGTTAAGTGCTTTTTTATGTAACAAATTTTAATTATCAACTATTCTAGGTTTATAATCTACAACAATAGCTAAGAATCTGGTGGAGTATGGACTGCTATGGTGACTTTAAAAGGTTTTCTTTCTGTTCATAAGGGCACAATATACCCTTCTCAAGTGCCTAAATATGAGCGGTATGGTACAGTGGTTCTCAAAGTATGACCCACAGACCAGGGGCATCAACATTATCTGAGAACTTATTAGAAATGTAAATTCTCAAGCTCTACCCTAGACCTACTGATCAGAAGGTCTGTGCATGGAGCCCAGCGAGCTGCGTTTTCATAAGCCTTCTAGGTGATTCCGATATATGCTAAAGTTTTGTGAATTACAGCTGCTGGAGACCCATCCATTTTGCCCTAGCTTCTGAGAAAGCTGCTGGAGGCAGGATGCATCCAGTAACTAGTTAATGTGTGGGCTATAAAAGCCTGGCCCCCTTGCTCCAACTCAGGACAATTTGGGAGGATGGGGAGAGGGATGGGGAGTTGATTGATGTTGTGGTGGCAACTGCATTGAAGCCCGGGTTCTCCTTCTTCCCTATCCCGCTCCCTTCCCTTTCCTTCCCTCACAGGTGTTAATCCTGACAGCACTCGCCAATAAAATTCCTGCAAGTTAATTGCCTTCTCAGAATCTGCCTTCTGGGGAAACTGACATGCTGAGGTATCATACTAAATAAGGATTTAAAAAATATACATGCTTAAGAAGTGTATGTGAGAAATATACAGCTACTTGCACAGACTGTGGTCTCAAAAGGGGACAGGATGGAGTATTCTCACGCTCAGGAAATGAGCCTGAAGAGCTATTGCACTTTTGGTCGCCCTTTAAGAGGATCTATAGAGGGGAGCCGGGGTGGCTCAGTTGGTTAAGCGTCTGCCTTCGGTTCAGGTCATGATCCCAGGGTCCTCGGATCAAATCCTGCGTTGTCCTGTTCCCTGCTCAGTGGGAAGTCTGCTTCTCCCTCTCCCTCTGCTGCTCCCCCTGCTGCTCCCCCTGCTGCTCCCCCTGCTTGTGCTCTCTTGCTCATGCTCTCTCTCTCTCAAATAAATAAATAAAATCTTTAAAAAAATGTAAGAGGTGGAATATTACTCAGCCATCAGAAAGGATGAATACCCACCATTTGCATCAACTTGGATGGAACTGGAGGGGATTACGTTGAGTGAAATAAGTCAAGTAGAGGAAGACAATTATCATATGGTTTCACTCATATGTGGAATATAAGGAATAGCATGGAGGACATTAGGAGAAGGAAGGGAAAAATGAAGGGGGGGAATCAGAGGAGGAGATGAACCATGAGAGACTCCCGGAAAAAATCTGAGGGTTTCAGAGGGGAGGGGGGTGGGGAGATGGGGTAGCCCAGTGATGGGTATTAAAGAGGGCACATGTTGTAATGAGCACTTGGTGTTATATGCAACTAATGAATCATAAAAAGAAAAAAAAAAGAAGAAAGAAAGAGAGAAAGAAAAAGGAAAAAAGAAAGAGGATCTATAGGTAGTGTAGAGTTGCATTATCACCAGTTAGAAGCAAGAATCTACTGAAGGGGCAAAGGGCTGTAACTGTACAGCTCAGGAGAACCCCACACCTGCCCAAGAAGGTACTCATCCAGAGCCAATTCTGCACAAAGGGGAAGAATCACAGAAGGCAGGTCTTCAGCATCTCTGTTTTCTTTTTAAGAACTGATTATCAATGAGGCAATCAGACAAGTAATACTCTGATCTGTCACTAAACACCCACACACATACCAGGGTATCTCTAAATGAATCTCTAAGACTCCGGATTTTCTATTAAGTTGAGTATCAGCAATTTCTCATGGGTCAAGCTAAGAATAAAAAGCACACGAGGGAAGGGAAACTTACTACTTTTCCAAGCAAGGCTGTAGAGCTGAGTGAATGTATAGACAATATTCCACTATTAGATACATGAATGGACAATACTTTATCGGAGAACTGTACTGCAGGATTTTATGTATATAAAATCAAAAAATCAAACAGAAATAAGCACATTGAATATTTTTTTTGGGGGGAAGGGCTCAATCTGACAGAGGAGGCTATTCTGCCCAGGTGTTTCTTTAAGTGTGACAAATTGAGGAAATTCCCAGCACTCAGTCTTCTGCTAAAAAACACCTCCATCTTTGCCTTGCGACTGTCCTAGAGTAACCAAACAAAACACCCCGAATCTCTCCTTCCTGGTTTATTTGCATTTAACCACTATCATTTCCTATGATATTTTTAGGGAATGGTTACAGGATGACAATTTTTTCCCTTTTGTGTTTGTTAGATACAGGGCTGAGAGAAGGAGCATCTTAGCAGCGACTGGACTCGGGACCAAAGGTTTCTGGCAACGTCCAACACTAGTCCCAGGACCAAACTGAACCTGAAGTTCACTTTCTCAGTAACCATAACAGAATCTACTGACTTGCTAGTAAATACATTACATTTTGATTTTTAAAAATCACTTTATATTGTGTTTTCAAGGGACAGCTAGAATTGTATTACCTATGGATATACAGCAGTATATAGAAAGGATTCCTTTTAGTCTCTAGCAGTTGTATTAGTAGTTTGCACCAATGAGAAGCATGAATCTAAGGAGAGTCCTTCAATAATGCTTGGCCTCATCCCCCCTTAGTACCTTTCCAGCCACAACCCTAACATGGCTTAGGGCAACATCTACTTAGAAATACGGCCACAGAAGCATCCTGGCCCTGAGAGGATGTTTCTCTTTTCTCCTCTGCTATTGAGCTATACAGTGAGAAATATACTCTGTTCTTGCAACTACTGACCCGAAGAAGAGATCAAGGCCCTGAGATACGGCACAGAAAATACATTTTTTTTTTTTAAAGCTAACATCCGTATGGCTCTTCACATGTTTTAAAATACATTCAGACTTATTCTCTCATTATTTTATAAGGTATTCCCATTTTTTTCTACCAACCGTCTGCTTTTGTTTTTCTTTGTATGCTTCCAGTTGGATATTTCATTCCCTCTCAATGGCTTTAAGCTCTACGCAGATTATCTTTAAATCAGCACCTCATTCTTATTTGTACATGCCTACCAACATCTTATTAAGTCATCTGTACATCTCATATGTATCACGTGTCAAGATCTATGCTCAGTGACGACACCAAAGTCAACGAGGCATGGTCATGGACTTTGGCATTTAATATATTCAATTCTGGTGGAGGAGACAGAGAAGTAAACATGTAACTATACTTACAATGTGATTAAGCCTATAATTCATGTGCATTCCATACCAGTAGCTCGAATGAATTCATGAACTTCGATCTCAATTTGCTTAACAAGTGATAAATCTATCTTTAAACTTTTCTGGCATTGTCTTATCAAAGAAAGTGGAGATCATCTAATTCCCACAGACGGTGGGTTTTATCTCCACAGACGGTGGGTTTTATCTCCACAGACGGTGATGGATGCTCAATCAAAGTTGGCCTAATTGCATTGATTTACATAAAAATAAGAAACGTCTTAGATCTATGGCCCAGGTGATCATTGGTTTCATTTTGCTGTTGGTGAGATTCATTCTGAGAGAACTGGATGACTTTTCCAAAGTTGCACACAAGTGGCAGAATTGGGATTATAGCCCAAGCCTTGCATCCTAGAAAATAAATTTTTCTAACTCTGCAAATAGATATTGGTGTCTACATCCTCTGATACATTCATTGTAGGAAAAGAAAGAAAAGTGCAGGGAAGGTTATACCACTGAATCCCGGTCCTCATTTGGAGTACAGATTTAATTATTTGTTATTTTACCATAAGCAGAGTCTTTGAAACAACAACAACAAAAAAACCCCTACACATCAGGGAACAAAGACATGCAAAGATATTCTCCAGATCTAGCTGGTGTCTGCTCCAAAACAAAACAAAACAAAAATCCATTTTCAACGCAAATTTGCTGTTTTGCTGTTCACCAACATATGAATTAACGAGGTTTTCATCCCCTCTCTCCTGAGGTCTGGTACTAAATTACTCAAACTCTCCAGAGTTAATTGGCAACCACGACCTAAATGTTCCCAAAGTACTGCTGATTAGTTCTCAGAAAACTCATTCCCATCTCTCCTCACCCCAGACAACACAGGATGGCTTTTTCACATGTGCAGAAGCAACACACTTGCATTAAAAAATACATTAATCCTCTAAAGATAAACTGCAGCTTTGAAGCTGTTTAAACTTCCTTCAGTGATACCAACATTTTAGTAAAAAAAAAATTATCACGTAGACTTTATCTTTAGATAGTAAGAGAGTATTGGCATGATTAATCATGCAAGGGATTTTAAAATACAACATTCCACACAGATCTTTTTACTCTATGAGCATTTTTATTTATTTATTTATTTATTTTTTAAAAGATTTTATTTATTTATTTGAGACAGAGACAATGAGAGAGACAGAGAGCACATGAGAGGGGGGGAGGGTCAGAGGGAGAAGCAGACTCCCTGCCGAGCAGGGAGCCCGATGCGGGACTCGATCCTGGGACTCCAGGATCATGACCTGAGCCGAAGGCAGTCGCTTAATCAACTGAGCCACCCAGGTGCCCCAATCTATGAGCATTTTTAAAATTGAGATTTGTACAGTATATCATTAGGGAAACAACTGCTATTACATAGTTTTTCCTAAAAGCCCTGGGACATTTCTAAGAAAATGTAGACAGCAGTTAAAAGAAAACTTTCCGTTATTCTTTGCATTACTCATTTCATTTGATTTCTGTTTCTGTCATGTATCACTGAGAAAAATTAGTTGATAAAAGAAGTGTACAAAATACTATGCACAGGTGAAATACTCAAGATATATATATTTTCCTATCTTGGATTGTTAACAAAGAGATAAATATCTTTTAGTCTAAGCTCTATAGTTTATATTTCTCCACTGATATACTACCTAAAGGCACTCTTTGGGGAAGTTTAAAAATAGTGTTTGGATTGGTCCATATACAGAGACTCCAAGTATTATTCTGAATATTTACAGAACTATAAAAGATCTTTAGAAAAAATGTGGTTACACTACCTTCCAGATAAATACAAACTTAGATTAGGGTTGGGCTTATAGTTAAACACAATTCCTAAACTGCTATAGAAACGTAAAGATGGTTGGAAGTTAAGACGGACACACTAGTGCTTCAGCAATGCCTGACTTTAAACTGAACACATTTTTCTCTTCCTCATTCTCAAAGCCTCCCCGTCCCGTTCACTTGTTTTTCTGTAGAATTCTTTGTTCCAGGAACTCGATATCGATACTGACATCTCGCTGACCTCAATGGATACTTCCTAAGGAGACTCGGTGGCGGGTTCCCGTGCTAGTCATGAGACCACCTTGAGGACATGACAAACGTGGCTGGCAGTTCGTAGTAGATTCCTACTGAAACGGCCCCGATCCCGTATTTTCCTATAAACCTCTCAGCCTTGTACCCTGGACAGGCTTGCACTCTTGGGGGCATGAGCTGGCTGCAGCCTCCTTTGCCTGGCAAAGTAATAAACTACCTTCCTTCTTTATCCTCCCACACTGTCTTCCTGGTATATTTCCACTCCGGGGCACAGAGGTCGATTTTTGACAACATCTCTACTCCTAAGTAAATTCTCGATGATTTGTATCATGTGGATGTTTAAGGGGATTCTTTGGTTTTGGTCACTCCCAGCGTTAATCTCTTTAAAAAATGTATTTCCTAATGTTTATAAGCTAAATTGAGTAGCTTTCTTCTCTTCTGAAATATATATGAAAACTAATATAGTAACCAATTAGAAGGACAAGCCTAGGATCATCTCTTGAGCCTCCTAAGACTGTGCAGTCAAATAAATATGCATTCTCATCCTCACTTAGAGAAAAACAGAACAGATTGTTAGACATTGATACATAATATTCTGAAGATGGCAAGGCAGGTTGGGTCAATTTTCTAAGACCAAAAGTCAAACATGTAGATTCTCTTGAAAAAGAAGTAGCTAAAAACATACCACCAGATGATATGAATTTATGGTAGAGGTCTATCAATGGAATTGGGAAATACAAACAACTTCCTAATTCCTGACATGAACTTGAAGTTATAGTCTGTAAATATTTGTGACTTTTATTAACCAATTCCTCATTCAGCATTCTCTTGTGGTTAATAATACACTCTTGAGAGTCCTTTGAATTCAACATTTATTGTTATGGTATTTTGCACTGAAACAATGCTCCTTGGTTCTGAAGCTTTTCCACATATATTTTCTCCTTTGATACTTTAAAAAACCTGATGAGGTTAGTGGAACTGGTTGTTATAATCATCAATGTTTTGTAGGGGAGAAACCTGACTTTCAGAGAGGCTAGATGAATTTCCCAAATCAGTGGAAAAACTAGAAACACCAAATCTAGTCCACTCTAAGACATTACCTCTCAAGGCAGACTTGTCTATCTCCCTGTGAGGTAAATATAATGGATGTTAATATATTACTATTCTCAAAAGCTCTTTGTTTTCTGTGATTATTATATAAATTAGGATTATGGTGTGTATTTGTGTGATGACAAAAATTATTAGCTCAGGGTTGCTGGAGTGGTGGGGGGTGGGAGGGACGGGGCGGCAGGGTGATAGACATTGGGGAGGGTATGTCCTATGGTGAGGGCTGTGAATTGTGTTAAGACTGTTGAATCACAGACCTGTACCTCTGAAACAAATAATACATTATATGTTTAAAAAAAAAAAAAAGAAGAAGATAGCAGGAAGGGAAAAATGAAGGGGGGAAAATTGGAGGGGGAGATGAACCATGAGAGCCTATGGACTCTGAGAAACAAACTGAGGGTTCTAGAGGGGAGGGAGGTGGGGGGATGGGTTAGCCCAGTGATGGGTATTAAGGAGGGCACGTACTGAATGGAGCACTGGGTATTATATGCAAACAAGGAATCATGGAACACTACATCAAAAACTAATGATGTAGTGTATGGTGATTAACATAATAAAAAAAAGGGGAAAAAATTATTAGCTCTTTGCTTATCATCTTCAGCTGCCATCTAAGAGATCTACTAGAATAAATACTGCACTTGGGACCTGAGGTAGGCTTGAAGTTTTTATTCAAAAAGAGGGCATTACGGGCAGTGGTACGATCTTTTTCTTCTTGGGAAATAAGGGAAAATCATAGTACATATGACTGTGGCCTTTTAATAATGGTAACTTAATAAATGTTTGCTGAGGATATGGAGATTATCAGGAAGCCTGTACCTTTTGAGAAGTGTTTTACATTAAAATGATCTAACAAGAAAATCAAACACGTTTCTTTCCTAGAAATTTTACAGTAAAATAAATACATTTTTATAAGACCAGCTGAGAAATGAATTAATCTCTCAGAGTACCTAAGTCTTGGTGGATTCTAAACAAATTGCCCTTTTAATTTTGAACCTCTTTTAATGGCTCAGATATGATTTACAAGACTTGTAAATTGATGTGATTTGTAAGATTTGTAGGATTACAAATAGCTTGAGCTAATTAAAACTGATGATCAAAATAAAGATTTAAAATTTCTTGCTTTCTTACTTTTAATTACCAGGGGGAGAAACTGCATTTAAAAGAATTAATACTCTGAAATGCACTGATGGCCTTTCATAGGATCAATTCAAATTTATGAAGAACAGTCATAAATGAGGTATTTATTTTTTTCAATCAAAACTACAACACTAAGGGTGCCTGGGTAGCTCAGTTGGTTAAGCAGCTGCCTTCGGCTCAGGTCATGGTCCCAGGGTCCTGGGATCAAACCCCGCATTGGGCTCTCTGATCAGGGGGAGTCTGCTTCTCCCTTTCCCTCTGCCTGCTGCTCCCCTTGCTTGTGCTCTCTCTCTCTCTCTCTCTCGCTCGCTCACTCACTCTCTCTCTCTCAAATAAATAAATAAAATCTTTTTAAAAAGCCTACAACACTAAAGGAATAAATCTGGGGCCTCCGGGTACTTTTAAGAATCGTCTTGGGGCGCCTGGGTGGTGCAGTCAGTTGAGCACCTGACTCTTGGTTTCGGCTCAGGTTGTGATCTCGGGGTCATGATATCAAGCCCCACGTTGGGCTCCACGCTGAGGGGAAGTCTGCTTGAGATCCTCTTGCTCTGCCCCACCCCCCACTCACACATGCACTCTCTCTCTCTCTCTCTCTCAAATAAATAAATCTTAAAAAAAAAAGAATCGTCTTACTTATGAATGCACCACTTACAAAAAGTCTCTATATTCTTGTTCGTCAGCATCATTCACTTACTGTAAATTCCTTGAGAGCAAGGATTCATACCACAGTTTCTGGTATTTAATGGATGCTCGGTAAATCCAATTAAAGCCAATAAAACTATTATGAATCAGGCAGACATTCTAAAAATGAGAAGGCCCTAGTCCCTTGTTCTTAAAAAACTTACCAGTCCAAATTATTTCTTGATGTAAGTTGACTGAATAATAATTTATATTTGTACAGAATCTTAAAGTTTATGCATTGCTTTCACATACATTAAGTTGAACCTCATAATAATTAGTAGATATCACCTTTGTTACACAAAATGGATTACATAAAAGACTCTTATTAAGTTATAACTAAGATACTTAAAAATGAGAATGAGCAATTCTGTGACTAAAATTATGTTCTGGTTTGCAGAAGAGTAGACATTAATTGAATCTTTGGAGGTTGTTATCTTTCATCGAGTTTTGCACTAGTAGTGAAAATGAAGGGGTAGACTCTCACTGGCCACGACATTGCACTGAATTGCCCATCGCTACTCAAAACCAACATATTTTCTTTCAAATTTTTAAAATGCACTCTTGCAAATACTGTTAATTTGATGTATTTTTTTTAATTTTTAATTTTTAATTTTTTTAAAAGATTTTTATTTATTTATTTGACAGAGAGAGACACAGTGAGAGAAGGAACACAAGCAGGGGGAGTGGGAGAGGGAGAAGCAGGCTTCCCGCTGAGCAGGGAGCCCGATGCGGGGCTCGATCCCAGGACCCTGGGATCATGACCTGAGCCGAAGGCAGACGCTGAACGACTGAGCCACCCAGGCGCCCCAATGTATTTTTTTTTTAGATACGCTGCAAGCCAGAGCGCGTAACAAACAATAGCTTCTGTTAAAATCAATCCACTACCCCGGCAAATTTTCTGATTGCCTTTAAGTTTGATGCTGGTCCAGAAATATGTACTAAAAAGTGCCTTCATACTCTATCACCCAGCTTACTCCTATACTCCTTGCTTGGTATCACCCATGAATGTGAATGGGCATCTTCTCGATAGCTCTACTCGTGTTCTGTCAGAAACATTCAGTGCGTGAGGGATGAGAACCTTGTGGCATAGCACCAGAGATCTTCTTTCACCACTTGACACCCATCTATTACTCAACACCCTTTGTGTAACAGCATGCGATGGTTTCTAAATCATCCAACCTACCTTGTGTCTAGCCAGCATTTCTCCAACCGATTCACAAGAATTTAATGAAAGACCTTGTCAAATGCCCTGATGAAATGCAAACAGACTGCTGCCTTTTGCTTACCTACCAGTCTAAAATTTCTTTAGGGTAAAAAAATATTTCTGCCCTGAACATACAGATCACACAGGTTTTTATTTATCTCTGTATATGTGCATATCTGTTTTTGTTTTACTAAATTACCTGTTTAACCTCATCAAGAACTGGGTGTATATTTCTCTTACAACCTCCATCTAAACAGTATGCATGGTTTTAAATATCTTGGGGAGCTACAATAATATCACCTGTGATAGTTATACAGAATTTAATTCTATTTGTTAATATCTCCAGGAGGGGTGTCCTCATCATCCTTTTGGAGAGACCATGCCATTCAGTAAAGGTGGTGGAAATAGATTAATCACCACAGTGATAATCCCAGAATTTGTAAAGGTGTTGCTAGATGATCTAGCAAGATCTTAAATGCTTGCTTGTTTCATTCAGTCTGTTAAAAATGGCAGCTGTATCACCAAGAAATACTTTAGGTTCTCAGAGAATATTGCTATTTCGTTAATTCACAGATCAGTTCTCATCCAGAAAAATATTTAACCAAATTTTATGGATCACGTTAGAAAGGCTTTCTGGAAATTGAGGGAAGATATTTAACCTAACACAGTGATTGCATAGTACCACTAGCAGTCCGTGGGGAGGGGCTGGAAAGGGGAGATGTCTCGGACAACAAAGAACTGTCCCAAGTCTCCCATAGCACTTCTGCACAACCCACTGGACACTCAACATGGGGGAAACCATGTTCATAAACACCTGAACCCAGAACTTAATTATATATATATATATATACATATATATATATATATATATATATATATGAACATAAAATACTCTTATCAAGGTTTTAATGCACATTGATCTTTTTTTTCAGAAATATAACTAACTGCCATGAAAATCCAAGGAAAATTTTGTGTTGTTAAGAATTATGCCAAGAGTTGTTCAGCATTTTGGAAAATTCCATTTAGGATGGCCAAATGCCCCTCATGGTATTGAGGTCCCCATATAACACACTGGTGTCATTCTGCTTTTGTTATTGCATTCATAGTATAATCACCTAGAAACATCATGAGTGTTCTAGTGTGGTCCTAACTGAATAACTGCACACTGAAATAGGCATTAGTTCATTCTAAATGACTCATTTCTCTTTAAAATTAAAGTCAGAGTACCACTTAAAAAATTCTGTCTATCGGCTGGGTATCCTATTTACAACTTTTGGTCTATGCTAGTAAAGAAGGTGTCATAAAGTAGATGTTAGAAGAAAAGAAAGGGGGTGACATTGGATCTGAGAAGGTTGAAAACCATGGATGTAGAGTTATGGGGAAATTCTAAGACAAAAGTTATTATACTGAAAATAAATAGAATTTTTAAAGAAGAGAATGAGGATATTTCCCTCCTGTGCATCCAATCGCTGATCCTCACTGCTCTACAGAGAATGAAATAGCATTTTAAAAATTGTTCTTTTACAGCCAGCTGTGACTAGTGGTGAACCGGAGGTCTGCTTCGTCTACGAACCTGAATTAAAAACAGCCAGGCCCTTCGTCTGTTCAGAGCCCACATTCTTGATTACATTTGACACAATAATCATCATCATATCTTAAGACTCAAATCAGCCTGACAGTGCTTGACTCAGGGCTGCTTCTCCCAATTAGCTAGAAATTGGGGCCCAGATCATCTTCTAGGGAGTAAGTTCACATTTGCCATTTTGCTGTAGTAAAAAGGTGATGAACATGATGGAGGGAGCAAATCAACTTTCTAACTTATTTTTTTTTTAAAGATTTTATTTATTTATTTGACAGAGAGAGATAGCAAGAGAGGGAATACAAGCAGGGGGAGCGGGAGAAGGAGAAGCAGGCTTCCTGTGGAGCAGGGAGCCCGACGCGGGGCTCGATCCCAGGACCCTGGGACCTTGACCAGAGCAGAAGGCAGATGCTTAACTGACTGAGCCACCCAGCACCCCTCAACTTTGTAACTTATATAATAACTATTTTATTTTAAGTTCACCTAATGCTGGCAAACCTGTTTTGATGGGAATGAAGAAGTGTAAGCTTTTTGTTGTTGTTATTATTTTTTAAAAAAATATACAAAGCTTAAGATAGCTAGCGTTTGGACTAGAAAGGGGAACTAAATGCATACTATGAATATTTAAAAAAAATATTTTCCAAATGAGAGCTTTTGGAAGGGGCTATCTTTTTATGTAAAAGGTTGGTTATTGTGGGGCACCTGGGTGGCTCAGTCAGTTAAGCGTTTGCCTTCGGCTCAGGTCATGATTTCAGGGTCCTGGGATCGAGTCCTGCATTGGGCTCCCTGCTCAGAGAATAGCCTGCTTCTCCCTCTGCCTATGCTGCCCTCCATGCTTGTGCTCCCTCTCTCTCTCTGTCAAATAAATACATAAAATCTTTTTTAAAAATGACTTGTAATTACTGGATAGGTACAGATTATTTGAAAACCAAAAGTGAAGAGATATCAGGGTTCTAAGGAGTGAATTTCCAGTAAGATGCTCACACCAGAGCATGGTGTTCATGTGACACAAGTATTCTTCTAGGCATCTGGTTCAAAAACATTTCTCTTCCATATTTCCTGAGGAAAAATAGTCAAGGAAATTTTTATGTATTTTATTCCCTCAATTATGATACTTTTCTATCCAGATGAAGGCAGTAGGTACACATTGTGGAAAAAATGGACAATTAGAAAAGGTAGCCCCACTCCATGGCAGCGTTCCAGATGGTTAAGATGAAGATGTGCTCAGAGCACAGTGGCCTTATGCGCCATTTTCTGAGAGAATAACAGCACAGAGTTGGAAGAGAAATACACAGATGAGACAAAGAGAACTCTAGATAGAAAGGTTAAGAGCAGGTGAGTAGAACTGGAAGAGCAAGAAGATTCTGGAGGGAGCTGAGATACAAGGCTGGGGATGAGGGATCATGGGGACAGGAGTAGGTAGGTAAGACCTGACGAAGTGCAAGAGCCCATGGAAAGCAAGTGCCAGAAATAATGGAGAAACACCATGGAGGCTGAGTTGGAGATAAAAAAGAGTAAGGAGAGAGGCCAAGTTGGGAAGAGAAGCACAGGAGAAGTGTCAGAAATAACAAATAAGAGAGGCGGCACCATAAAGGCAATGTTTCTGAGTTTTCTTTTCTGCAAGCTTCCCTATTCACTCAAAACTGAACATTTTTTCCAAGACAATGTCCTTGATGCACAGCTATCCCTACAGAAGAAATATTTTTCTTATAGTATAGTTATGTTTATACAGGCTTCAGGATGGATATTTTTTTAAGTATAGTAGAGGTATGGATTTTCAAAGTCTGGTTCCTGATGCAAGTTTTAATTATTCTGTAGGAAAGAAGTCCAGACTGTTAAAATGCATGAATATCATCTAGTATATATAACATCATCTCAATTAATTTTGTCCCCAATTTTTATGATAGGCACTATTGAAGAAGATCATGTCACTGCTTCTCAAAGAATTAATTGATGTCTTTCTGCTTCAGGATTAGCTGACAATCTGAGTATTATAAGCAACATTTCTATAGGGTCTATTCTCCTTAAGAAAACCAAGTTCACATTTTCTTTTATCAGAATAATTAAATCTTTGAAGACTTAGTTTTGACCCTTAGAAAAATAAAAACAAAATTCTCCTGTAAGCCAACATTCTTTAAAATTATTTAGAAAAGGGGACGCCTGGGTGGCTCAGTCGGTTAAGCGGCTGCCTTTGGCTCAGGTCATGATCCCAGGCTACTGGGATTGAGTCCTTCATTGGGCTCCTTGTTCAGTGAGAAGCCTGCTTCTCCCTCTGCCTGCTGCTCCCCCTGCTTGTTCTCTCTCTCTCCCTCTCTGACAAATAAATAAATAAAAAATCTTTAAAAAAATTATTAAGGTATATATATATATACATTCTTAAAAAAAAAACTACACAGTCCACTGCTAGGAGTAGCATGAAGTTAATATATCCACAGCAAAGTTTGGCAAAAATAATCAGAAATGAGCTATAGGAATAATATTTAATTTTCTTCTTCACATATTTAGTATTAATCTCTCTTGTGTTACCTAAGAGTGGCTTTTCCAAATTCTAGCACTCTGGAATCATAAGGAAACTGAACTAGAAATCCTCTGAGTGACTACTACTTACTTGCAATTACAGATACTAAGTTGTAAAGCATCTGGCTCATCCTTGTGCTGGCATGATTTCCAAAATCAGAAGTGCTTTTTAGATGTTATCATTTAAATATGACGCTTAATAATTAACCACCTGATTTGTTTTCACTGGTTTCAAGGTAGACGCTAGGGATCAACATTGATAAAGGCGCAGCGCTTGATAAAAACCGACACAAGCAGATCACTGACCAATTCGGTCGCTTCTCTACTAATGTTCACATAAGTGTAGTTATAAATGACTTTTGCTCGCCACAGAAAGGGGCTTAATTTTTTTTTTAAAGATTTTATTTATTTATTTGAGAGAGAGAGAATGAGAGAGAGCACATGAGAGTGGGGAGGGTCAGAGGGAGAAGGAGACTCCCTGCCGAGCAGGGAGCCTGATGCGGGACTCGATCCCGGGACTCCAGGATCATGACCTGAGCCGAAGGCAGTCGCTTAACCAACTGAGCCACCCAGGCGCCCCGAGTATACATGTTTTTTTTTTAAGATTTTATTTATTTATTTGAGACAGAGAGAATGAGAGACAGAGAGCATGAGAGGGAGAAGCAGACTCCCCGCCGAGCAGGGAGCCCGATGCGGGACTCGATCCCGGGACTCCAGGATCATGACCTGAGCCGAAGGCAGTCGCTTAACCAACTGAGCCACCCAGGCGCCCAAGGAGCTTAATTTTTTAAAATCCAGTCCATCCTTTGCTCTCTGAGTCCTATGAGCGCAAAGAAATCACGTTCACCACATCAAAAGCAGTGCAAGGGGAAAGGCCAGTTTACAGGATGACTGCAACACATTCCCTTTGGAAATATCCTTGAAGATCACCTCTGAAAGCTTATGACACAGGATGAGGCGGCACATCTAGGGAAGATTAATGCCATTTAGAACGACTGTGCTTTCAAGTTTGATCTGACTCTCCGTTCACTTCTTGGTGTGAATCAAATTGTTAAATTGAATTTCAAAAATGTTACAGTGATTACTTAGGAAATCATTGGCTACCCTAGCATTGCTGCAAGCTGCAAGCTCCCCCCACCCCTGCAATGCCAGTAGACATGGGCAGAGTTGGATGCCACTCCCCACCTCTCCTGGACACCCCTGAGCACGTCAATCACACGCTTTCCTTCCTCAATTAATGCTGTCAGTAGAAAAAAACAGGGATTTGTGAATAAACTGTATTTCCTATTTGTACCATGTGCACCATTATATAAGCAGCTTTCGGGAGCAAGTTTAATAGTTTATTGTTAAGTAGTTTGAGTTCTTGGGGGAAAAAATGGCATTCTCTATAGGTAAAGTAGTAGTTCATCATCCACACTTGAAAAATCGCGTTATTGAAAGGCACATATGTTTCCATTTTCTCATTTGAAATAATCTTCGACAAAGCAGGAAAAAATATGCAATGGAAAAAAGACAGTCTCTTCAATAAATGGTGCTGGGAAAATTGGACAGCCACATGCAGAAGAATGAAACTCAACCATTCTCTAACATCATACACAAAGATAAACTCAAAATGGGTGAAAGAGCTCAACGTGAGACAGGAATCCATCAAAATCCTAGAGGACAACATAGGCAGTAACCTCTTTGACATCGGCCACTGTAACTTCTTTCAAGATACATCTCCAAAGGCTAGTGAAACAAAAGCAAAAATAAACTTTTGGGACTTCATCAAGATAAAAAGCTTCTGCACAGCAAAGGAAACAGTCAACAAAACAAAGAGGCAACATACAGAATGGGAGAAGATATTTGCAAATGACACTACAGATAAAGGGCTGGTATCCAAGATCTATAAAGAACTTCTCAAACTCAACACCCAAAAAACAAATAATCAAGTCAAAAAATGCGCAGAAGACATGAACAGACATTTCTCTGAAGAAGACATACAAATGGCTAACAGACACATGAAAAAATGTTCATCGTCATTAGCCATCAGGGAAATCCAAATCAAAACCACATTGAGATACCACCTTATACCAGTTAGAATGGCAAAAATGGACAAGGCAAGAAACAACAAATGTTGGAGAGGTTGTGGAGAAAGGGGAACCCTCTTACACTGTTAGTGGGAATGCAAGTTGGTACAGCCACTTTGGAAAACAGTGTGGAGGTTCCTCAAAAAATTTAAAAATAGAGCAACCCTATGACCCAGCAATTGCACTACTGGGTATTTACCCCCAAAACACAGATGTAGTGAAAAGAAGGGCCATAGGCATCCCGATGTTCATAGCAGCAATGTCCGCAATAGCCTCATTGTGGAAAGAGCCAAGATGCCCTTCAACAGATGAATGGATAAAGAAGATATGGTCCATATATACAATGGAATATTACTCAGCCATCAGAAAGGATGAATACCCAACTTTTACATCAACATGGATGGGACTGGAGGAGATTACGCTAAGTGAAATAAGTCAAGCAGAGAAAGTCAATTAGCATATGGTTTCACTTATTTGTGGAACATAAGGAAGAACATGGAGGACATTAGAAGAAGGAAGGGAAAAATGAAGGAGGGGAAATCAGAGGGAGAGATGAACCACAAGAGACTATGGACTCTTAGAAACAATCTGAGGATTTTAGAGGGGAGGGGGGATTGGTTAGCCCAGTTATGGGGATTAAGGAGGGCATGTACTGCACGGAGCACTGGGTGTTATACGAAAACAATGAACCGTGGATCACTACATCAAAAACTAATGATGTATTGTATGGTGACTAACATAACATAATAAAATAAAAAAAAAAATAAAGTGATGCAATCAATAGCCTTGGTGTTAGGACTAATAAAACTGCCTATTTGCTTTGTGAGTGGGATATTTATTCAAGGAGAATTTGTTCACCATCCCCAACACCTACTGCAGTATCTGGCCAAGAGTGAGTGTTTATTTTTTACCAAAGCAATAAATTTGAAAATAGCCAATGTATATCCATATCAGTCTCTTCATTTTAGATATTTTCATTAGGTAGTAATCACACTAGTGCACATGTAACTGTCACTGTTTGAGTCCAACTTTTTTCTTTCGTAGTAAGAATCATAAGGCTCTACCAGATAACTTATTTTCAAAAGTAGAAGTTGGCAAAACTTCAAATTATGGATAAGGGAGATGGAGAGGTGCTTGTTTTTCCAGGAAGAATGGCAAATACTTGCTTAGATGCCCTCTCAGAACCAGTCATTTTAATGATGCTGGCAAAGGTACAGAAGAGCTAGCAGAACTATCTTAAGTATTAAAAAGTGACAACTGACCCTACATGAGAAAATTCTCCAAGAATTAGAGAACTCAACATCATGTAAATGACGCAGCCATGTAAACATAGGAAGAAGACTTCATTCTGTTCCTTCAACTACAAAAATCATCTCTTTGTCAGAATTGCCAAAAAGCTCAGGTTTTAAGGTTGGGAAAGTCACAGACTTTCTGTACCTTGGTATCTTTATCTGAGTTATAAATATTGGGATGCTGAAATTGGCGATGAAGATTTAGAAAAGGTTAACTCAGGCCTGTAAAACGTTACACTCATTTGGAATGTGGGCCAGCAAATTATAAAGATGTCTGTCTACCTGCTCGTCCTTTGACAAGAAAGGGCAGAACTCAGCCTGAGCAGCCTGCCCTACTCTAGCAATCAAGGGCCTGTGATGTAGAGGGAGTCCCAAGCCAGTGGCTTGCCAAGGAGTCTACAAAATCCTGCTAGAACTTTGAACTCAAATGATGTTCTCCAGACTGCTCTGCTGAAAAGCCCTGGCCTCTCCTCAGAGTAGACCAGGTCTATCCATCAGGAATGGATGCCAAGTGAGATGGGTTGGCTAACTGGCCACTCTATATGAGAAGTATATGAAGGCTGATTCACACACACCAAATGCTTGGCTGGGCTTCTAGAATTGTCTAACTGCCAGAGTAAATTTTTCTGCAGCAACCTAACAATTAGGCTAAATGTAATCATTAGCAGGTTGTGGATTATATGTTTTGTGTGGGAAAAAAATTATAAGAGTTAGTCCCATGCTATTAAAATGTTGACAAGAATAGAGTATCAAGGAGGGTTAATGGAGTTTGTTTCAGGAAAAAAAAAAACCTTATTAGCAGATGCTAGCAATTATAATAGACTCTATTGTTTATTGCTATTTGCTAAAATGGAGACTACTTTTACTAAAGGTATCCTAGACTACTTCTGTGATTTCTAAATGACCTCCCCTCCATTCTCATTGTGGAAAGTCTCAGGAAAACAGATTCAGTACGAGTCATATATGCTGTACCAGAGAATCGAACTCTCTTTCTCTCTCTTTATCATCATCACCATCATCCTGCTCCTTTTCCTCCTTCTGTTCCTCTTCCTCCTCTTCTTTCTTGCTCTCTCCCTCTCTGCCCTACCTCTCCCTTATCTATCTATCGTCTATCTATCTATCTATCTATCTACCTTTCATCTATGAATATTTCCAGAAAAAGTCCCTAAGCTTCTAACAGAATATAAGGTGACAATAATAGTCCCAAGGGAACAAGAGAAAAGATGTCCGAGTAGAGTCAAAGGTAGAATACTACTACTTCCCTTATGGCAAATTTATAGGCTTATGCCCCACTAAAGAGTTGAACTAATGGTGCATTAGAATACTACCCAGGGAACTCACAGCAAAATGATCTCTACTCAGTGGTCTGGGCTAGATGCTATGCTACCTTACAAATGCTTATTGAGTTAATTATAATTTTATAATATATATAATTATTTTATAATAGAATAATTATTGGATCAGATGCTATAGTGTCATGTAAGGCTCTTCTTGATAAATTGGTTCCATGGTCAAAGTTTTAGAAGAAATACATACCATATAGAATATCCCTTTTCCCACACCTTCCCGAACACACATACTTTGTTTATTCATAATGCATACACTCTAATAAAAAGTCTGATTAATTCTACAGAAGTTTGTTTACCTTTACTTAACCTGATAGTACCTAAACTTTGTTTTGGACCATAGAACCCTTTCTTAACACTTATTAAGATAAAAGGGAACTAGTTCTGGCAGAACCCTATTTGGGGAAAAAAAAACACGTCTAGAGGAAGAGTATATGAGGAAGATCAGGATGCTAAAGTCATGTGTCCTGCATGCTTGAAATTATTATACCAAGGTTCCCCAACCTGTTCTTGAATACTTCTACAACCTTATAAGGTGGCCTGTTCCATCTCTGGATAGCTCTGTCACAAAATTCCTTTCTCTACTGAGATGAAATGCAAGTTCTTATGACTACATTATACGCTTGAATTTACCTAGGCTAATGTCCCCATAGTTTTCCTTCATCATTGCTTTATTGCTGTGTGTGGGGGGAGGGAGGCAGGAGTGAAGGAGGGAGAGATTACTGTCAGTAAATGCCCTGTGTTGTTCCCCGTTTCTGAATGTTTTTGGTTGGCATCGTGCAGTGGTTCTCCAACTTAATATGCTTAGAAATGGCTTGGAGACTGGACAGCTTGTTAAAAGTTTTCTGGGTCCCATCCCCAGGGATTTAGTAGGATGGGATAGGACCCATGCATGTGCATTTCTATCAAGCTCATAGGTGATACCAATGAGCTAGTCCAAGGACCACACTTGGAGTCACACTGGGGTATTGTATATCTTGATACTCTGCCAAGACCCCATGCTCTAGCTGGTGGGAATATTGGCTGCTAACTGCTCACAGCTGCGTCTCTCACTGGAAATTGCCCTCAGCTGTAGGTAATTTTATCCAAGGTTGTCCTCTCCCACTGGGCAACCCAGAACCAATGAGTGGCTGGCTCTAGAGTACAAAGGCCCAGCCTCCTTGCCTCAATTCAGGATGTCTCTGAAAGTGTCCTGCAATTTCCAGAGCTCCCCTGTGAATCTGTTGAGGCCTCAGGTTCATTGCAGGTTAGCTTTTCTCTCTGTCCAATCCTACCTCTGTCACAGCCCTCCACACGTATCTCACGGAAACACTCTTCAACAAACCTTCTGCCCGCAACTCTCCACCTTAGGGAGTTTTTCTCCCCCGTTTCCAGGGAGCCCTAAGTCAGTTGATTTTATTTTTATTTTAGTTTTCTTTTAAACACGAGTGTAGTGCCTTCTATTTCCATTTCGTCTTTCAATATTCAGCCTCCAATTTGTTGAAATCTTTTTGGCTCCTGATACTCTTGTCTACTGTATTTGCTACTTCTTCCTGCTTTGTGTCATTGGCAAATTTGATAAGAATGCTATCTACATCTTCATCCAAGTCACTGATGAAAATATTGAAGAGGACAGAGCTGAGATTAGATTACTGTGAAAAGCTGCCAGAACCTCCTTCCAAGTTGATATGTATCCAATAAACAGCAATGAGGGGAGCCCAGGCCTCAGAATCAGAGATTTTGGTTTAGAACACCAGCTCTAAGGAGAGGTCAGTAGCTTATACCGATAACTAAAAAGAACAATATCATTTTAGCTTTCCTATGTTAATAGGCAACTTAGGCACTCCTTACACATTATGTATTAATAAATCACATCTCACCATCAAAAACCCCATGAAAATCATAAATAATCCTGAATTCGTGGTTATTATTTATTTAATTTGCCTCAGGATGAAAGTTGTATTGGGCATTTTAGTGGAGGGTTTGTCTCACTTCAATATTTTTAAAAAGACATTGTGATAAGATGGATGTTCAATACCTAACTCAGTTTCACAAGGTAGACCTAAAATTACTTGTGATACAGAAGAAAAACAGAACTCCTCAGGAATTGTGTGCGTCGCCATCAGTCTAGGCGATGTAGGTTATGATCTCCACAGGTGCTTGGGGTAGAGCGGGTTGCCTTGTTTTAAATGCTCTGTGGCATGAGGACACTGGCTGGACACAGAGTGATGTCATGAGTGTCACATTGGGATCTGATGAAGCTAACTGTGAAGCTGAATCTTAGAGGATACTTAGAACACACAATGGCTGCTCTGCATGGGCAAGTGATTTACCGGCTAATGGAAATGGTTTTCCTGTTCGGGTGAATACCGACACTAAGCAGCATGGCCAGAGCATTAAGTACTGGCTGGAAGCATGAGGGTATTGCTTTTGTTCCTGGCTATTTAGTGAGTCACCATATACCTCAAGGAAGTATCCTCCCCCATATTTTTTCTTGAAAAGATATTACCTGCACATTACCTTACTAATAAAAATGTAGTAGGGAATTTTTCAAGGAATAAAAAAAACTATCTGAAAGTACTTCTGACGGTTAATACGTTGGGAAGAAGTAAAATAAAGATGGGCCAAAATATATTTACAGCCATAGGATGAAAGGAAATGTTAAAACATGTGAAGGGTCATTCTCTAGCTCTCAATTTAAAACGTTTCCTTCCACAAATACATTTCACTTTGTATCAGGGAAAATGCTTTCAAAATACAAAAGAAGCTTCTAAACACGAAACAATGGTAGATACAGTATCAAAGCAGAACTTCAAACGGGGTACAATCTGAGCTCAGAAGCAAGATAAAGAACCCCGTGGGTCAGAAAGGGCAGAGAGACAGAAAACGGCACGCAGAGTTGAAGGCACGGGGGCTGTGTGGCTCTGGGACAGGAAGTCAGGAGTGGCCGTCAGTTGAGACTTCGCTCGGCTCGAGAATCTGAAAATGTTCGGTGCAAGATGAAGGACCGGAGCCAGGCTCTTGGCTTCACTAAGCCAGGGATGGTATCAGGTTTCCCAACTGGTAAAAGGAGGCTGCGCAAAAGCACAGCTGTTGATCAGCACCCAGAACTGCTTATATGACCCCGTTTTAGGGGAAAAACTGAGAAGATGAAATTTCACAAAACTCACCAATATCTGTCTTGCTTAATTTTTAGAAATAAGGAATGCATTTAAATTCATCATTAATAGAAAAAAAAAAAACCTAAATTCCTATTTTATTTATTTTTTGAAGATTTTATTTATTTATTTATTTATTTATTTAACTTAAAAAAGCATTCTGTGGTGGGAACTGAACATCTTTTTTTTTTTCTTTTTAAATTTTATTTTATTATGTTATGTTAATCACCTTACATTACCTCATTAGTTTTTGATGTAGATTTTATTTATTTATTAGAGAGCGTGTGCACGAGAGAGTGTGAGAGAGAGAACGAAAGCAGGGGCAGGGCCAGAGGGAGAAGCAGACTCCCCACTGAGCAGGGAGGCTGACAGGGGGCTCGATCCCAGGACCCTGGGATCATGACCTGAGCCAAAAGCAGATGCTTAACTGACTGAGCCACCCAGGCCCCTAAATTCCTATTTTAAACTGAATAAAGCCAAAAGATCCCTGAACTATAGGTTAGAATGAGATAAAATTACAAGTCAAATGATGATTCTATCCATTTATTAAAATAACTTAATAAAAATAAACTCTAGCTCATGTATACATTTTACTAAGCATTTTGAACAAGTTTTTTTTTTTATTATGTTAATCCCCATACATTACATCATTAGTTTTAGATGAAGTGTTCCATGATTCATTGTTTGTGCATAACACCCAGTGTTCCATGCAGAATGTGCCCTCCTCAATACCCACCACCAGGCTAACCCATCCTCCCACCCCCCTCCCCTCTAGAACCCTCAGTTTGTTTTTCAGATTGAACAAGTTTTTTTTTGAGAGTGATAGCGACACAAAGAAAATTCAAACTATGAATATCATTGAAAAGTAATATCATGGACACTGTCGCTAACATTAAGGGTTCAATGAAGCCAAGTAAGGGAAACTTTGTCCCATTTGTTTTAATTTTAGACACCAAAATATTAAATTTATGAATGAAGATAAGAAAGGTCCATCTGTGACCTATAATTTTCCTTTAGGAAACAATTATAAGTTATCTTTAGTTTTGGAGTCTTTTCATGGGTAAACCGTACGCAGGGGCATTTCCAAGCATCTATTTTGGTGTGCTGGTGGAGTCTGGTTTAGGACTGCGCGACTGGGGTAGAATGCAAATGGCTATTTGGCTACATCACCGGGTAATTTTCCACACCAGTAAATCACCAATGATATGGTTCCAAATCTCTCCGTTTGTGTGCAATCTCTGTAAGCTAAAAACATTCTAATTACTTTAAAGGAGATGACATAAAATGAAGCAGGCAGTTAAGACCAAGAACATTTTAGATCTGTATGGATCATGATACTCCCTGGCCCAGCGCCCCAAGGTTTTGCATTACAGGTATTATATTACCCGATTGTAACATGGCGAGAATTCTTGTGCTTCACAATCAGTTGGAAAGATTGGGTCTCAGCAGTATAAAAAGCAGAGGGCCTTATAACTATATACACATCTCTCTGTTGAAGAGCCAAAAGAAACTTGCTCATTCTGCCAAAAGAAGCATACCTAAAGGAGTTGCTAAGGGATTGGATATTTTAATGCACCAAAGCCTTTTAGTCCTTAAGATGGACTAGATAGTATATTTCGCATGAGAGGGATTAAAAATAGGAGACTCTAAATTGAGAAGTTTGAGCTGGTGTTCTTAGGGTCATTTGTTGCTTTAATATTTATGACGATGCTTCAAATATATCACAAGCAGTCCCTGACTTAACAAGAGGTTGTATTTTAAACAAACGTCCTGTTAGCATCATATCACATTCTTTACATAGCTTCAAGGGCAGCAGCAAATCTTCACTTTACATTTTGGGGACTAATCCAAAGCCATTTGGTGCCCAACATCTGATTAATTATTTCATTCAGTTCACGATTACTGAGTACAATTACTGAGCAAACACAAGGCGTGGCTATACAATAATACGACAATCTCCTGATGCTCGTAAAATAGTCCTCAGGTAGTTCCAGAAAAAGAATTCTGAAAATGCTTTTATAAGGGCCAGCATTTCTGGATAGAACATAGGCCTCTTTTATGAAGTTCACATGCCTGTCCCTCTGGTAAATAAACAAACAAGCAAAAATTTTGCCAAACAAGCAAAAATTTGTGATACCATTTGCTTTTCTTGCCTAAAAAAACATCAAGTTTATTTATTGACTTCTTTGTTTTTATTTTCAGAAAAATTTCGGTATGCTTTTGGGAGTATATCACATATGTAAATATCATCCATCAGGTCTCAGGAGGGAAAAGAGAACTGGGAGCAAAGGGAAACCAGAAGATTAATTTTAAGGAAAATCACTCTGAGGCCAGCATGAAGGCCAGATGAGCGTGGAGACCCAATGGCTGGGAGCACAGAGCAAAGGCAATTACAGTCTCTGAGGTAGAATATGGACAAGCTCTAGGATGAGCTGGCAATAGGGACGAAGAAAAGGGGCTAGTTTGTAGAGCAATTTTTGAAGTAGAATTCACATAGTTTAGAAGCCAATTTAATAAATGTATCAAAAAAAGTAGAGAAGAGAGAGGGAGGGAAAGGTAGAAGGAATTCTTAGGTTTCCAGTTTTAGAGATGATTAAGTAATTAAACTACACTGAAAATACAGAAACTCAAGCATCATTTTAGGGGCAGATAATGACTTCACCTTTAGATATTTTGCAGCTTGTAGGATAGGCAGATGGAAACACATGGGAGATGGCTGTAAGTACACTTCTGGAGATTGGGAGAAAGATGGAGGATGGAAATAAAAACTGAGAAGTCTTAATGGTAGCTGAAACCAACAGATGAAGGTACTTGAAATGTGTATAGAGAAGAGAAAGAATTAAAAATGGAACAGCAACATTTAAGGGATGTATAGAGCAAAGATAGCCTGTATAGATTATTGTTACAACCCCCAAATTTGTATCTCGAGTCATGACCATTCCTTGGAATTTAAGATTTTACATCCAGCTAACTACTCCATATCTCCACCTGGATGCATGACAGACACATCAAAAGTAACATGTCCCCATCTTCTTCCTAGGATGTGTTGCTTTTTTTTCTAAAGATTTATTTATTACTTGAGAGAGAGAGAGAGAGAGAGAGCAGCAGGGGAAAGGGAGAGGGAGATTGACAATCTCAAGCATTCCCTTCTGAGCGCAGAGCCTGACATGGGGCTGGATCTCACAACCCTGAGATCATGACCTGAGCCAAAATCAAGAGTCAGACACTTAACTGACTGAACCACCCAGGTGCCCCAATACATTGCTTTTGATGTCTTCTCCATCTTAGTAAAATGAGCGCCCCATCTTCCAGTTGTTTGGGTAAAAACTCTGCAGTCTTCTTGGATTCCTGTTTCTTTCACACCTAAATCTAATGCATTAGAAAACTTTTTGGGCTCTGTCCTCAACATAGAGTGGAATCCAACCACTTCTTACTACATTCACTTCTCCTATTCTGACCTAGACCACAGTCATCTCTTGAGGGAATTATGACAACAGTTTCCTAGTGGTTTCACTATTTCCCTTCAGTGTATTACAGTAAACAGAGGGGCTAGGTGAGTAAAAACATGCCATTCTACTGCTCAAAACCCTCCCAGGTCCCATCTCATTCGATGTGAAAGCGAAAGTCCTCTGAGGGAGCCAGAAGGCCTGATGTAACCAGATTCTTCTTATCTCTCTGAACTCCTTGTCTGCTATACTCCTGCTTATGTGACCCCTTCCTGGTACACTGGTCTCTTGAGGGTTCATCCAAAAGGCCAAGAAGACTCCTGCCTCATGGCATTGCCACTTACTAGTACCTCCTGAAATATTTTTCTTCCAATCATCCACATGGCTGCCATCCTCAGGTCCTTTGCATTTTGTTTAAACATCACCCTTTCTGTCAGACTTTCCTTAACCACCATATTTAAATAACCACACTTCACTTCCACCACACACACCTATTCTCAGCTCCTTTCCTTCTTTCTTTCCACATTGCACTGATCACAATTTAAAATCCCATATATTTAACTTTCTTACTTGTTAATGTCTGTTTCGCACCTTCTCCTTCCCCAAATAAAAGCTTCATGAGGGTAGGGATTTTCACTGCCGTATACAGAGTACCAAGAACTGAGCCTGCCTAGCACCAAAATATTCATTGAGTGAGTGAATGAACTCTTATGATATTTTTGACAGATGACATTTACTGAGCTCTTACTATGTACCACGCATTGTGCCAAGGACCTCACTCTTACTATAAGACTAGAAAAACAGGAGAACTGTAAGACAACATCATTCTGGAAACCAAGGAAGGGAAAGTTTTAACCAGTCGAGTTGATCGATGGGACCAATGTTAAAATGAAGTCAAGTAGATGAATAAATGAAAATAGGGCATTTAGGGATTGTAAAAGTCACTGATGATCTTAGTGAGCCCTCATTTTCAGTAAAACAAGGGGATGGTGCCAGGGAAGCCAGACGGGAGTAGGTCAAAGCATAACCAGGAGCTGAAGAATAGGAAACAGTAATCCCAGTATTGCTTCAAAAATTCTAATGGTTTCAAGCTGACCAAAAAAAAAAAAAAAAAAAAATGATGGTAAAGGGAAATAAGCACAGCTGTATAGAAAAGACACTCTCCTAAGAAAGTTCTTGTAGAATGAGGGAGACTTCAACATGATGGTTGGCTGAAGGGGAGAAGCCAGAAAAAAAAAAGAGAGAAATTGATGATCCCAAGGGAAAAAAGCAGAACAATTATAAAAAAATATGCTGGAGAATCTGAAAGAGATCCAGTGTCCAGCTAGAATAGCTCTTTGCTGCACCCCTAATAGGGCTCAATATTTTTCCCTTTCCTTGTTTCTTTAAAGTGGAAAAGAGAAAGGACCTAGGAATAGAGAAGCAAGGAGTGACTTACACATGCTTCACAGTTGCCAAAGACAGTGAATACTGGTGACAATTTTTCAGTGTATCAACTATGAATTGTGATTATTAAAATGTGAAAAGTATTATTAGGGGGAACAGGAGAATACTGAGGTGTTATTTTGAGGAAGAGCATATTTCCATGTATGTGTGTGTATGTGTATGTGTGTGTGTGTATACACACACACATACACACACACACTAAATTTTTCCTAGAACCTAGAGAGATTTTTCAGGTATCTGGGAGCTTTTGCGAGGAAGTTCCAGCCATGCTGAAACCTCTGACACTAGGACCAGGCACTCTACTTGATGAGTTCACTCCTGGCTGGTAGGTAAATGTAGAAGCCCTCATATAGCTACAGACAGACAATTCAGAGTTAATGCTCATTTCTTGTTTAAAGAGTGATCCTGGAATAGAAAGAAGGAAATGAAATCTCATGACAGTATCATCATAAAGTCATCAGCCAGATGGCAGTCCTTGAAATCTAATCCTTAGAGGCTTCTCACAATCATTTGTAATATCACATCTAATATTATCTTATTCACCAATTCATATCTATTCATAGAGGTTGAAAACAAAGAAATGAACTTGGAGAGGCCCTCATTTCTGGCTTTCTATGTTAACATGGACTCTATCAGAAATCTGATCAGGAAAACAAAATATTTTCCTACATAGGTCACAGTGATGATCTATGTTCTGATCTGAATTGTTAAACTACAGAATTTAGTTGAGAAGTACCCTTTTCTTTTAATCATGCATGGTAGATAATTCCTTTTAGGCACATGTGGCTATTTGTATTTCTCCATATGAAATGGTAAAGGTCCTATCAAAGCCAGGGTAGAATTCGAAGGTTCTTATGACCTATTAATAAACTTAAGCTGAACACTAAAATACAAAACAAAGTTAGTTCACCTTTTTAAAGGATTTCATTTATTTATTTGAGAGAGAGAGAGAGAGAATGCGTGTCCGTGCAAGCAGGGGGAAGAGAAGAGGGGGAGGGGAAAGAATCTCAAGCAGACTCTATGCTGAGCATGGAGGCTGACACAGGGCTCGATCCCATGACTATGAGATCATGACCTGAGCCGAAACCAAGAGTCAGAAGCTTAACTGACTGAGCCACCCAGGTGCCCCAGTTCACTCTTGTTTTTGAGTATGTCTCAAAACTACAGCCTGTCAGTATATAATGTCAAGGTTTTTCAAGTTACAATTTTTACGTGTTATTCAACAATTGGAAATGCATTGAAGAGTTTATTGCTTTAAACAGGCTTCTAAATGTACAGATATTTTGCACGTATTTCTCTATATGACTGAAAAGTTTCAGGGCAGGCAGTACATGAGTGTTCTGCAGTAAAGCCTGAACTGTGAGAAATGATGTAACCAGAATGCTTACAGCAGAGTCCCTTCTACCTAGAAAGTCTTATTTATAGGTACTTTTCAAAGATGTGAGATACTTTTTCTCCATAACCCAAATATCAATGTTAATAATTTCTCCTTTTAAAATTATGTTTATAAGATTAACAACAAAAGTCAAAGTGTTTCTATCCTGTGATAGTTGTAGTTCTCGAGACTTTAAATACCAACTCTACAAAGTGGATAAACAGAAGATATAAAGTATAAACAAGGAAATAAAATAATGTGAACCAACACCTTTTTACTTTTAAGAAATTGTTGTAAGTGTGCCCTACATTGCTTAGCTGGACATAGACAAAGATGATCTGCAGCAGGACTACCAACCAAATTTTTTGTGATGATGGAAATGCTCTCTTTTGCACTGTCCAATAGGGAAGTCACTAGTTACCTGTGGCTCCTGAGCACTTAAACAGTGGCTGATGAGATGGAGAAAATGAATTTTAAATTTTATTTAGTTTCAATTTACATTTAAATTGCCACCCTTGGCTACTGGCTACCCCTAATGGACAGCATGAATCTAGAGGAAGATGATGATGTTACTTTCCTCCTAGGTTTACCTGGGCAAGACACTGGATAAAAGGGTCAGAAGACTAAAGATCATATAAAGAGTTTTTTTATTCTTTATCTACCTAGCACAAGATCTGTAAGAATGTAAAATAAGAGATGCTGAGAAGCTGTAGTCAAATAGAAGATGGCTTCATCTGTGTAGCTGACACACACAGCATACACAGAATGTGAACTTCGAGTATAAAGGTGTCATTAGCCAGCAGAGAATCCAGCTCTCCTCAAGACCTTTCACACTGACCAGAACAACCATCAAGCCCAAATGGCCACTGTTTTACGACCCTCTGTAAATATACTGTATAAATACAATGAACATGAATATATGAGCTACATGAATATACTCTATTTATTCAAAGATCTGACTGGTTATCTTTCCAGGGAACCTAATGCTGTCCAGCTACAGCATGTCAGTTCCCCAGTTTATTCTTTCCATCCCCTTTGAGGCAGACATTCTCTATTGTTTGACTCAACCCCAATTATTAGCCACTAGAGGTGGTTTTGTGGCACAGTTCTGATCTTCAGCTTCCTGGGAAACCCACTGCTTTCCTGATCCAAGCACCACCCCTTCTCCTTCTTTTTCTTCCTGCTGGAATGCATGTGTTCTCAGGGAGACACCAAGGAGAGCATGGAAACTTCAAGGCTGACAACGCTGAGCCATTGAGCCAATGTCAGCCATCTGCCTACCCCTGAACCACTCATTAAATGAGACAAATAAACCTTCGTTAGATAAGCTACTGAACTTTGGTTTTCTGTTATTTGAAATGGAAAGCAATCCTAATGGAGACAGTTTTCTTCTGAGTTAAGTTATTGGCGCACCAGAACACTTGTAGTTAGTTATTTTTCATTTGTTCATTTACCCATTTAATAATAAATGTGTTGGGGGTAGTTACCATGTGCATAGCTAAGTGCAAGGTAATAGGGTGGACAAGCAGCCCATGGGAATACCCTCACAAAGCCAACATTCTCGTAACAGACAATGACCAGCAAACACTTAAGTAGTGAGGTAAGCTCTATAATAGAGGGGGCCGAAAGAGTGTGCACTGAAAAGGCTTCCCGAAGGAATTGGCATTTACACTGAGACCTGGATAATGAACAGAACTTAACTAGGTAAAGAGGAAGGAATAATACATATATTCCAGGTCAGGAGAGAAGACAGAGCATAGCTACGAGGAAATGAAAATAGCTCAATGTTACTTAATTATGTGTGGGGCACCTGGGAGGGGAGACTGAGTAAGTGCAGAAAATGAGGCTGTAGTTTTGAGGAAACGCTAAATCACACACAACCTCAAAATCATTTATAGGAGTATGGACTGTCTTCAGAAAATAATGGATAAGCCATTAAAGGCTTTAAAAGTCAGAGGAGGGTGAGCTACATAAATATACCATATTTAGAAAGATCAGCCTGCATTTTACGTAGAGAATGGATAGGAAGTGGAAAGACTAGAAGGAGGGACACCAGTTAAGTGAATGATATAGTCACTCAGGCAAAACCCGACAGTTAAGGAGGAGGGATAAAGAGGAGTGGCTGGATTTGAAAGCGATTTCTGCAGTAAATAGCTCTGTGATAGCTTAGCTATTGGGCTTGTAAAAGGAAGACTCAAGCATGAGTTTCTATTTGGCAACTGACTGGGTTGTGGTAACGTTCACTGGAGAGGCATCGTGGGAAGAGAAGTAGGCTGCATCTGGAGAAAAAGGTTGGAAGAGGGCAAAGATGAGTTCAGCCTTGGGCTCATTCAGTTTGAGATTCTGGAGGGACATTCAAATGGAAATAAGTCAGTGGAATATGCAGGTCTGAAAGTCACAAAATCATTGTCAGCGGCAAATGACATAAATGGATAGTCATTAGTGGACTGAAACGACACAAGTGGATGCATTTTCACAGAGTACATGTGAGAAAGGCACAGGGAAGAATTTTAGAGGCATGAGTCAAAATTAGTTTGGCAGACTTCAGCTTCTGTAGGGGCCAGTGGAAAATGTAATTTGGCTGCTAACATTCTATTTAACTTTAGCCATTGGAGAAATAACTATATACCTCCTTTAGGTGGTAGATTTTTAGGGACCAAGTCAAAAAATATAAACTGGAAGCCCCTCTGAAGAATCCAAGACCTTGAGGAAGTTATTTAAAGAAGAGAGCAGCTTGGATATCAGAGGAGCATGGGAGTGTGGAGCCAGGGGGCTTCCAGAAAGAGCTGCACAGATGGGATAGGACCTCCCTGAAGCCCTAGGTTTGTACCAGAAACAAGTTTTCATTTTGGCCCCTTGTTAGCTTACATTCCCTAAACTCACCAAATTGATTTCTGATCTTAATTTGCTTTCCCAAAGAAGAGGCTTCTCTTTGACAAACAAGCATTTCCCATTGAGATCTAACTATTGAGCTTCTGATACCATTGGCTCACATATGCCTAAGTCTTCCTGAGCTTAATCTGCCCTTATTTAACTCAACAGATACCAGATCTATATTTGAACTGGAAAATTCAAACCTTGCCACTGAGAGGGGGAAGTAACTTTAAGAATTTTTTTCCAATTATCACTCCCCTATTCAAGCTTGTCCTCTCTCCACCAGGGTCCGTGTGATAGGGCCCTGAAAGTAACTCCCAACTTCAGGTTGAAACTTCTTTTCCATGGTCATCTGAACACCCACTATCTGGAATTCAAGACTAGAGCTGCTCTCTTCCCTCAGGGCCACTGATGTAAATCCAGTTTCGCAGGAATTTTCACTCTTTGATTCCTAACTCAGTTTCAAGATTTACTTGCTTTCTCAGTTTCCGCATATCAGCAGCTTGTGACTCCTGAGTTTCTGCTCTTAGTTCAAAATCTGTTGGTTTTTCTCCCCCTGATGGAGGCCTTTTCTTCTTAATAAAGGCCACCTAACTGACATCTTCAGTAATTCATGTCATCTTCTGGAATTTATTTACATTTCACTGTGGCTTTCCTCATCACTGTACAGGTACTCTTTTTGCCCCTGGTTTTTATTTTAAGATTTTATCTATTTACTTGAGATAGAGAGAGAGTGCATAAGCAGTGGGGAGGGGTAAAAGGAGATGGAGAAGCAGACTCCCCCCTGAGCAGGGAGCCTGACTCGGGGGCTGGATCCTAGGACTCCTGGGATCATGACCTGAGCTGAATTGCCCCTGTTTTTTGAGGAACTAAAAATAAGTATCCAATAATCCTTAAGTTACCATAGCATGAACAAGGTAACTACATTATGCAAAGAGAGTCATCATTCAACAAGTATTTCCCAGCTCCCCATTGTATCACTTGGTTCAGGACCTCAGGATGTGTCAAATAAGAAAGAGGGTCTTTCAAACCATGAGAGATTCTGGACTCCAGGAACCAAACTGAGGGTTACAGAAGGGAGGGGGTGGGGGGATGGGATAACTAGGTGATGGGTATTAAGGAGGGCACATGTTGTGATGAGCACTGGGTGTTATACGCAAATAATGAATCGTTGAACACTACATCAAAAACTAATGATGTACTGTATGTTGGCTAACTGAACATAATTTAAAAAAAAAAAAAGAAAGAGGGTCTCTGTCCTTAAGGAGTTTAGACTAATATGAAGGACAAACATTAAACAGTTATTTACATAATTCAGGTTTTTATTTAAAATTAGGACACATGCTATTAAAAGAAAAGCACATAGGGTTAAAGGAGTGCATAATAAAGACACAGAATCTACTTTGAGGAGATAGTATCTCTAAGAGCTGTTAATTTTCATTGATACGGAAGGGGAAATGAAGTTCTGAGTCATGTGATACTGCACGGATTTTCTCATTTAGTATGTGGAGTGAGATGCAATGATGGCACCATGGACAGCTATAATCCCATCATGAAACCCCAAGTAACTTCCTTGTCAGATTAAGAATGGGGCAGCATGTGTCACTATGGAATAGAATATTTCTTTGGACAGAGTTCTCAAAACATATTGACAAATGGCTCTTCTGGCCAAATCAGTATTTTTGTTTGTCTAAACTCTTAGTTACATCATTGCCTGGGCAAATCACTTAATTTCACCAGTCTTCAGGTCCCTCACCTTTAAAATTCTAGAGGATTCAGGCGAGCCTGCGTATTTGCTTGGCATTTGTCACCTTGGATCCTCTGAGGCCCCAGTTTAGCAGGATCAGGAAAACAAATCTGCGTGGTCCACCCAGTGTCACCACCCAACCATCATGGCAGCCAACACTAGTTTCAAAAATAATGTCATTCATACCTTTTATGAATACTTGCCCAAGAGGCATTGATGTTCTCTGTTATCATGTGAACTTTTCTGGTATCATCTGCAGAATAATCCCGGAGAAGTTTCAGTGCCAAATCATTTGCAACATCTACATTTATCTGCCACTGGCGGAGGTCTTTGGCCAACTGCTGTGGATGCATATGGGAAAGAAAATGAATGTCAGTTTTCTCTGAAATCTTGAGTTGTAGTTTCTTAAAATTTCGCATAAATAGCTTTTGAATCCTCAGGTCAGAACATGTCTACATGATTACTTTTAACCTACCACGTGATTTAGTCAATCATGACTGTATAAACTAACCCACTTTTCATGACAAAACTTTTCAAATGCTGCATCTTGAGCAATACTCAGTATTGGGTATTTCAATTTAGTGCCAATTAATTGGAAATCAACTGGGTTTAATTATTTTTTTCATGGTAGAGAACTATAAAAGTAAGCTCCCATATAATTGTTGAGTATGGGACATACCAAAATTTGAATGGAAAAGCAAATCTCATGTATTTCTTTCCCCCTTCATTAAATTGTTGAATTGTTTATGTAATTAGTGCCATCTACTGGCATTCAACTACAGCTGCATATAGAAAATATCTCACATCAAAAGAACAGTACTGTTATTCTAGTTGTGAACATTTTCAAAGGACCAGTTTATTCATAATACCTTAATAAATATCCTCCTTTAAAATTAGAATAAAATGAGGGGCGGAGCAAGATGGCGGAGGAGTAGGAGACCTGGATTTGGTCTCCTCTCAGGAATTCAGCTGGATAGGGATCAAACCATTCTGAACACCTACAAACTCAACAGGAGATCGAAGAAAAGAAGAGCAACAACTCTCATCAGAAAAGCGACCACTTTCTGGAAGGTAGGACGTGCGGAGAAGTGAATCCGAGGCGATATTCGGGAAGATAGACGGCGGGGGAGGGGCCTCCGTCGGCCGCTTCTGGCAAGTGATAGAGCCGCGGGGCACAAAATCGGAACTTTTAAAAGTCTGCTCCGCCGAGGGACATCACTCTGGTGGCTAAGCGGGGGGTGGAACCCCCCGGGACAGTGGGGTCTCAGGACCCTTGGGGTCACAGAAAGACCGGGGGTGCCTGAGTGTGGCAGAGCTCCCAGGTAATGAGCAGGGAAGCCGGCTGCAGAGGCGGAGCCCAGGCGCGGGCTCTCAGCTCGGGGTTGACACAAACCGTGATCCGCGGCACAGTCGGGCCCCTGCTCCTCCAGCAGGGACCCAACAAGCGGCAGATCCGGGGAGACTCACCTTCCTCCCCCGGGGGGAGCCGCGCGGGAGTGCACCGCAGGGATCTGCTGGGTTTGGAGACTCTACCCGGGGCCGGGTGCCAGAGAGAGAAACGCACGGCCACAGGCCGGGTGAGCACAGAGTGCGGCCGGAGACCAGGGAGACGGGAGCAACTGACTGCTTTTCTCTGGGGGCTCACTGAGGAGCGGGGCCCCGAGTTCTCGGCTCCTCCAGGGCGGAGATTGGGAGGCCGCCATTTTCACTCTCCGCCTCCAAAGCTGTACGGAAAGCTCGCAGGGAACAAAAGCCCCGGAGAGCAAACCCGAGCAGATTACTTAGCCGGGAGGGGGCAAGGGCGGGGCAATTCCACCTCCTGCAAAGACCTTTGGAAACCACGGCAACAGGCCCCTCCCCAGAAGATCAGCGAGAACAGCCAGCCAAGATCAAGTTTACCGATCAATGAGAACGGCAGAACTCCAGCGCTAGGGGAATACTGCACATAGAATTCATGGCTTTTTTACCATGATTCTTTAGTCTTTCAAAGTGAATTTTTTTTTAACGGTCTTTTTTTTTTGAATTTTTCTTTTTCCCTTTTTCAACCAACATCTTATCAATCCCTTTTTTAAAAAACATTATTTTTCATATTTAGAGTCATATTCTATCCCTTCATAGTAGTTACCCGTATTTTTGGCATATATATATATAAGTTGTTCTCTCTTTAAAATTTTGAGATAGTTTCTTCTAACAGATCAAAATATACTCTAAATCTCTAGTGTATGGTTTTTTTCTACTCCCCTGCCTGATCACATTCTCTCCCCTTTTTTTTTTAAATCCTCTTCTTTTTTTTAAAACAACTTATCAATTCCTTTTATAAAATTTTTTATAATTTCCATCTTTACAGTCATATTCCATCCCTTCATCATATCAACCCTTATTTTTGTACATATATAAGTTTTTCTTTCTTTAAAATTTTGGGAGGCACTTTCTTTTAACAGACCAAAATACACCCCAAATCTAGTGTGTGGCACTGATCTATATACCAGCCTGATCATATTTGATCACATTCTGTTTTTGTTTTGTTTTGTTTTGTTCTGTTTTTGTTTGTTTTTATCTTTTTTCTTTTTTCTTTTCTTTTTCCTCTCTTTCCCTTTCTTTTCCCACTACTTCAGGTCTTTTCTGATTTGTTTACAGTATATTTTCTGGGGACGTTGTTACCCTGTTAGCATTTTGTTCTCTCATTAATCTATTCTCCTCTGCACAAAATGACAAGATGGAAAAAAATCACCTCAACAAAAAGAACAAGAGGTAGTACCGACTGCCAGGGACCTACTCAATATGGACATTAGTATGATGTCAGATCTAGAGTTCAGAATCATCACTTTAAAGATACTAGCTGGGCTTGAAAAAAGCATGGAAGTTATTAGAGAAACCCTTTCTGGAGAAGTAAAAGAACTAAAATCTAACCAAGTAAAAATCAAAAAGGCTATTAATGAGGTGCAATCAAATATGGGGGTGCTAACTGCTAGGATAAATGAGGTAGAAGAGAGAATCAGTGATATAGAAGACCAAATGATGGAAAATAAAGAAGCTGAGAAAAAGAGAGATAAACAACTACTGGATCACAAGGGCAGAATTCGAGAGATAAGCGATACCATAAGACAAAACATTAGAATAATTGGGATCCCAGAAGAAGAAGAAAGAGAGAGAGGGGCAGAAGGTATAATGGAGCAAATTATAGCAGAGAACTTCCCTAATTTGGGGAAGGAAACAGGCATCAAAATCCAGGAAGCACAGAGAACCCCTCTCAAAATCAATAAAAATAGGTCAACACCCCGACATCTAATAGTAAAACTTATGAGTCTCAGAGACAAAGAAAAAATCCTGAAGGCAGCTCGGGAGAAGAGATCTGTAACCTACAATGGTAGAAACATTAGATTGGCAACAGACCTATCCACAGAGACCTGGCAGGCCAGAAAGGACTGGCAGGATATATTCAGAGCACTAAATGAGAAAAATATGCAGCCAAGAATACTATATCCAGCTAGGCTGTCATTGAAAATTGAAGGAGAGAGAAAAAGCTTCCAGGACAAACAAAAACTAAAGGAATTTGCAAACACAAAACCAGCCCTACAAGAAATATTGAAAGGGGTCCTCTAAGCAAAGAGAGAGCCTAAAAGCAACATAGACCAGAAAGGAACACAGACAATATACAGTAACAGTCACCTTACAGGCAATACAATGGCACTAAATTCCTATCTTTCAATAGTTACCCTGAATGTAAATGGGCTAAATGCCCCAATCAAAAGACACAGGCTATCAGACTGGATTAAAAAACAAGACCCATCGATATGCTGTCTGCAAGAGACTCATTTTAGAACCAAAGACACCCCCAGATTGAAAGTGAGGGGGTGGAAAACCATTTACCATGCTAATGGACACCAAAAGAAAGCTGGGGTGGCAATCCTTATATCAGACAAATTAGATTTTAAGCCAAAGACTGTAATAAGAGATGAGGAAGGACACTATATCCTACTTAAAGGGTCTATCCAACAAGAAGATCTAACAATTGTAAATATCTATGCCCCTAACATGGGAGCAGCCAATTATATAAGGCAATTAATAACAAAAGCAAAGAAACACATCGACAACAATACAATAATAGTGGGGGACTTTAACACCCCCCTCACTGAAATGGACAGATCGTCTAAGCAAAAGATCAACAAGGAAATTAAGACTTTCAATGACACACTGGACCAAATGGACTTCACAGACATATTCAGAACATTCCATCCCAAAGCAACGGAATACACATTCTTCTCTAGTGCCCATGGAACATTCTCCAGAATAGATCACATCCTAGGTCATAAATCAGGTCTCAACCGGTACCAAAAGATTGGGATCATTCCCTGCCTATTTTCAGACCACAATGCTTTGAAACTAGAACTCATTCACAAGAGGAAAGTCGGAAAGAACTCAAATACATGGAGGCTAAAGAGCATCCTACTGAAGAATGAATGGGTCAACCAGGAAATTAAAGAAGAATTAAAAAAATTCATGGAAACCAATGAAAATGAAAACAGCTATTCAAAATCTTTGGGATGCAGCAAAGGCAGTCCTAAGAGGAAAGTATATAGCAATACAAGCCTTTCTCAAGAAACAAGAAAGGTCTCAAGTACACAACCTAACCCTACACCTAAAGGAGCTGGAGAAGGAAAAGCAAATAAAGCCTAAACCCAGCAGGAGAAGAGAAATAATCAAGATCAAAGCAGAAATCAATGAAATAGAAACTAAAAGAACAGTAGAACAGATCAACAAAACAAGGAGCTGGTTCTTTGAAAGAATTAACAAGATTGATAAACCCCTGGCCAGACTTCTCAAAAAGAAAAGAGAAATGACCCAAATCAACAAAATCATGAATGAAAGAGGAGAGATCACAACCAACACCAAAGAAATACAAACAATTATAAGAACATATTATGAGCAACTCTATGCCAGCAAATTAGATAACCTAGAAGAAATGGATGCATTCCTAGAGATGTATCAACTATCAAAACTGAACCAGGAAGAAATAGAAAACCTGAACAGACCTATAACCACTAAGGAAATTGAAGCAGTCATCAAAAATCTCCCCACAAACAAAAGCCGAGGGCCAGATGGCTTCCCAGGGTAATTGTACCAAACATTTCAAGAAGAATTAATACCTATTCTTCTGAAACCGTTCCAAAAAATAGAAATGGAAGGAAAACTTCCAAACTCATTTTATGAGGCCAGCATTACCTTGATCCCAAAACCAGACAAAGACCCCATCAAAAAGGAGAATTACAGACCAATATCCCTGATGAACATGGATGCAAAAATTCTCACCAAAATACTAGCCAATGGGATCCAACAGTACATTAAAAGGATTATTCACCACGACCAAGTGGGATTTATCCCTGGGCTGCAAGGTTGGTTCAACATCCGCAAATCAATCAACATGATACAATACATTAACAAAAGAAAGAACAAAAATCATATGATCCTCTCAATAGATGCAGAAAAAGCATTTGACAAAGTACAGCATCCTTTCTTGATCAAAACTCTTCAGAGTATAGGCATAGAGGGTACATACCTCAATATCATAAAAGCCATCTATGAAAAACCTACAGCGAATATCATTCTCAATGGGGAAAAACAGAGCTTTCCCCCTAAGGTCAGGAACGCGGCAGGGATGTCCACTATCACCACTGCTATTCAACATAGTATTGGAAGTCCTAGCCACAGCAATCAGACAACAAAAAGAAATCAAAGGCATCCAAATCGGCAGAGAAGAAGTCAAACTCTCACTCTTTGCAGATGATATGATACTTTATGTGGAAAACCCCAAAGACTCCACCCCAAAACTGCTAGAACTCATACAGGAATTCAGTAAAGTGGCAGGATATAAAATCAATGCACAGAAGTCAGTGGCATTCCTATACACCAACAACAAGACAGAAGAAAGAGAAATTAAGGAGTCCATCCCATTTACAATTGCACCCAAAACCATAAGATACCTAGGAATAAATCTAACCAAAGAGGCAAAGGATCTGTACTAAGAAAACTATAAAATACTCATGAAAGAAATTGAGGAAGACACAAAGAAATGGAAAAACGTTCCATGCTCATGGATTGGAAGAACAAATATTGTGAAGATGTCAATGCTACCTAGAGCAATCTACACATTCAATGCCATCCCCATCAAAATAGCATCCACTTTTTTCAAAGAAATGGAACTAATAATCCTAAAATTTGTATGGAACCAGAAAAGACCCCGCATAGCCAGAGGAATGTTGAAAAAGAAAAGCAAAGCTGGTGGCATCACAATTCCGGACTTCCAGCTCTATTACAAAGCTGTCATCATCAGGACAGTATGGTACTGGCACAAAAACAGGCACATAGATCAATGGAACAGAATAGAGAGCCCAGAAATGGACCCTCAACTCTATGGTCAACTCATCTTTGACAAAGCAGGAAAGAATGTCCAATGGAAAAAAGACAGTCTCTTCAACAAATGGTGTTGGGAAAATTGGATAGCCACATGCAGAAGAATGAAATTGGACCATTTCCTTACACCACACACAAAAATAGACTCCAAATGGTTGAAAGACCTCAATGTGAGACAGGAGTCCATCAAAATCCTAAAGGAGAACACAGGCAGCAACCTCTTCGACCTCAGCCGAAGCAACTTCTTCCTAGAAACATCGCCAAAGGCAAGGGAAGCAAGGGCAAAAATGAACTATTGGGACTTCATCAAGAAAAAAAGCTTTTGCAAAGCAAAGGAAACAGTCAACAAAACCAAAAGACAACCGACAGAATGGGAGAAGATATTTGCAAATGACATATCAGATAAAGGGCTAGTAACCAAAATCTATAAAGAACTCATCAAACTCAACACCCAAAGAACAAAGAATCCAATCAAGAAATGGTGACATGAACAGACATTTTTCCAAAGAAGACATCCAAATGGCCAACAGACACATGAAAAAGTGCTCAATATCGCTCGGCATCAGGGAAATCCAAATCAAAACCTCAATGAGATACCACCTCACACCAGTCAGAATGGCTAAAATTAACAAGTCAGGAAATGACAGATGTTGCGGGGGATGCGGAGAAAGGGGAACCCTCCTACACTGTTGGTGGGAATGCAAGCTGGTGCAGTCACTCTGGAAAACAGTATGGAGGTTCCTCAAAAAGTTGAAAATAGAGCTACCATATGATCCAGCAATTGCACTACTGGGTGTTTACCCCAAAGATACAAAAGTAGGGATCCGAAGGGGTACGTGCACCCTGATGTTTATAGCAGCAATGTCCACAATAACCAAACTGTGGAAAGAGCCAAGATGTCCATCAACAGATGAATGGATAAAGAAGATGTGGTATATATATACAATAGAATATTATGCAGCCAGGGGCGCCTGGGTGGCTCAGTCGTTAAGCGACTGCCTTCAGCTCAGGTCATGATCCCAAGGTCCTGGGATCGAGCCCCGCATCGGACTTCCTGCTCCGTGGGAAGCCTGCTTTTCCCTCTCCCACTCCCCCTGCTTGTGTTCCCTCTCTCACTGTGTCTCTCTCTGTAAAATAAATAAATAAAATCTTTAAAAAAAAAAAAAAGAATATCATGCAGCCATCAAAAGGAATGAGATCTTACCTTTTGCAACGACGTGGATAGAACTGGAGGGTATTATGCTGAGCGAAATAAGTCAAACAGAGAGAGACATGTATCATATGACCTCACTGATATGAGGAATTCTTGATCTCAGGAAACAAACTGAGGGTTGCTGGAGTGGGGGGTGGGGTGGGAGGGATGGGGTGACTGGTTGATGGACACTGGGGAGGGTATGTGCTCTGGTAAGCACTGTGAACTGTGCAAGACTGTTGAATCTCAGATCTGTACCTCTGAAACAAATAATGCAATATATGTTAAGAAAGGAAAAAAAAAAAGAAGAAGAAAAGAATGTAGCAGGAGGGGAAGAATGAAGGGGGGGAAATCAGAGGGGTAGACGAACCATGAGAGATGATGGACTCTGAAAAACAAACTGAGGGTTCTAGAGGGGAGGGGGGTGGGAGGATGGGTTAGCCTGGTGATGGGTATTGAGGAGGGCACGTTCTGCATGGAGCACTGGGTGTTATGCACAAACAATGAATCATGGAACACTACATCTAAAACTAATGATGTAATGTATGGGGATTAACATAACAATAAAAAATTTAAAAAAATTAGAATAAAATTTCAAATGTAAGAATCTTGCTAAACCAAATGACCTATGTTTTCTTGTTTGTCTTTGACAATTATCAAGCTCTGTCTTTGATGACTTGATATACCACACATAAAATAAGTAAGCCAATAATAGGTTTATCTGGAAACATAATTAACCCCGGCTATAAGTGCATGGAGGAGACTTCTAAAGCATTAAGATGATAAAAATTGCTAAGATGGTTATATCAAATCCAACATAGTGGGTTAAGCCACTGATAAAGGGACAGAGGAATATGAATAAGTAATTCAAACAAGAGAAATAATAAAAGATTTCCATTTTAAAAATTAACTTAAAAAAATAAAAAAATAGAGCATTAAATCAAGACAGTGACGGTATAATTTGACACCAATTAAATAAATAAAAAATAAAACCCAAAGCTGGAAGGGTTGTGGTAAAACTAGCATATCCATGTACTACTGCTGGGAACAGTATCTAGCAGGACAATCTGGCAAAAGATATCAAGTGACATACAAATGCTTACTCCCACTGACTTAACTATCGTATTTTTGGTATTTTCTCCTAATAAAATATTTAAAAGAAGAGAAATACATTATAGGAATAAAGACCTTCATTAACTAATACAGTACAAAAAATGAGAAAATTGCAGTGTTTAATGAGAGGACATGAAACTAACACAATACATCAACCCAATGGTCTAACGTGCAATAAATGGGCATCAAAGTCCTATGTAACAAACAAAACACAATTTCTATCTATACTGAATTTCTTAAATCTGTTAAGTCATGAACTAGAAGGGGAACACAGGAAATTGAAATGAATTGATGTTTCTGAAGAGTAGTCATTTTTGTTTTAATATTTGTTCTTTCATGTTGGTAGGCTGTTTATATAATAAAAATCAAACAAGAGTAATTTTACCATAGTTCCAGTATGTTTGGGTGGACTCCTATTCCTTGAAAATGTATAATGTATATATAATCTGGCATTTCTCAGTTAACTAGAACATTCTATTCTTGAATCAAAAGAAATAATTGTATTTGTTGCATATAACAAGTACAGCCAAATAACCAAATTAGTACCAAGCATCTAAAGCCAATATCACTAACTTTTGCTATGAAAGGAAAAAGGGAGAGAGTTTTTAAAGGTATAGAGAATACTTGCCACACTACAAACCAATTAAAATGTATCCTTGTGGAATGTCTGTCTTTCCTTATGTACTCATTTTCTCAAGCCCTGTGGCTCTTATTTTCTACTTTTTGGATCCTCACACTATTCAAAAGCCTTTCTGAGGTGAAACATACCCCCTGAAGGCTTTTGCTTTCTAGAAATATCCTAAGGTACAAAATGACCTTTCCATCCCTTCCCCTCCTTACTTAAGCCAAACCTACAGTGTTAAAGTAATATGCACTGTAATTGGGCCTTTTTTATCCATAAGATGGTGTTTGCATTTTTAAAGAAGAGTTTATTATCCATCATCTATTCAATCTCTAATTGGTAGCATAAGAATGCATGAAACTGAGACCTATGACTTGGTTATATTTTTCCAAGTTAATTCCTTTTTAGGGATACCCTTGTCTATTAAAGAAATATAAAGCAACATTAGAGCATATATTTGTGTGTATATATATGTATATACACACACATATATGTAAAATATAAACTAAAATGTTAATAAATGTAATTAAAATCACTTATTTTACCTAAGAAAGATAATCTTGGAAGCCACCACTCACTCATGGGTTGCTATTTGAAAAGTCTAGAGGAAAAAGGATACGCCCTGTGGTTCTAATCTATAGATCATAAAAAAATACCCAGAAGTTTAAGTGGAAAACTATGCTCGAATTTTCCAAATTCTGGAAGGAAATATCAAGCTAAAGTTAGAGGCTTCATAGTAAACAGGTAAAAGAGTGAGGCCTGATTTCAAACCAGAGCTTTTTGATAAACTTTAATTCTTGAAAGACCAAAAAAAAAAAATAACCAAAACCCCCACAAGTGATACATTTTTCTTCAAATTTGTATTCACATTGAAATTGAGATTTTTATATCTACGGAAATCTTGACTGAGCTCTAACCCTCACTGTATACTGCCCAGGTTTTATGACGATGTAGGATTAAAAAGAAGAAATCCCACTGACCTTGAGCAACACTGACAGGGCAAAGGCCCTTATCTCAACTCTAAGGTTCTCAACAACAGCGTTCTTGTCTCCCTTCTTAAAGACATTCACCTGAACAGACGGTTTCCCTTCCTCAAATATGTTGACCAACCTGGATTTTAACCAAGTTGTCTTTCAGACTACAAACAATGACCTTGACCAGTTTTGCCTACTACTGTGAAATTTACTACTGGGATAACTCCAAGCCACAGAAGGAGTGTAAATTCAAAAATACAATAGAATTCACACACACTCCTTTTTATTTCCGAATTCTATTTACAATTGTATACACTACAGGGAACTGTTTGTATGGTGATCACAGTGTGTGAAGAAATTTGAAATACTGTGAACACAAGCCTATAAAAAAAGATGATTTTTGTGGGTGCATATATATGTGGGTGTTTTCCATGAAGAATATAAAATGCTAAATCCCCAAAAGATTGTGTCCCCAACCAGGAAAGAAATATTTTATATTCAAACCTAATATGGTGCTGATATTTTATACACAGCATTTTAGGCAGAAAATGACTGTCAGCTATGGGACAACCTGAATTAATTTCAAGAACTTTGAGTATTAAAAGTTTTTCATTTTAATGTTTGCCTTTCCTTATTTTTTATTTGTAAGAATTCTTTTTAGGGATACTGACCCTGCATGGGAGAAAACAAGGAAGGAAGAGAGAGAGTAGTTAGAAGTTTGGGCCTGCTGTGTTTGAATCCTAGCTTGATCACTTCCTAGTTGTGTGACAAACGGGAAAGTTAATTGTCCTCTTTGTGTTTCAGTTTCCTTCTTTCTCAAATGGGTGTATTAACAGTGTCTACCTCGAAAGATTATCATGAGGGTTCATTTAGAAAATCCAGGGAATACGTTTAGAATGGTGACTGGTGCATTCAAAGCATCCAGTAAATATTAGCTATAATCATTGTGATTATTACTACCCTTTCTATTACTACTACTACTACTAATTCTACTGCTACTCCTACTATTTTGAATAAGCCACCCTATATTCACCACAGGGTAAGCCTCTACTGAACGCAAAGCAAGGGACCCACTGTTTTATAGACATTGTCTATAATGCTGCAGCTTATCTAGAAGGCTCCCTTTAATTCAGGAGATAAATGTGAGTCCGCAGACTTATAATTAAAAATTTCAGCTTGAGTGTTGTTGAAGTTTTCTTATAAAACAGGTTTTGGGACGGTCACCTACAAATGAAATTACCATTTGTTCCAGATGAACTAGAGTTTAACACTTTTAATGACTGTGACTCAAAGGAGCTTCACGAAAGGCAATACAGAGTAATGAAAAGACATCTTCCCAGGAAGTCTTGTTTGGCCATTGTTTTGCTGTTTGATCTTAAGAAAGTCATTAACCTTCTGAGTCCCAGTTTTGTTGTGTGTAAAATCAGATGGAGTGACTTATTCTGCCTATGCCTCCGGTCTGTCATGAGGCCAAACTCAAAACTGCTCGGAAAATTATAAAATAGGACCCTAATATATTTATGGACAAAAAGTTCTACATATGAGTTTCTCTGTTTTGCCTAGGATACCGTGTTGGCATACATAAAGTAAGAAATTCATTAAAAAAAATCTAGTTCTGTGAGCTAACAGCGGAAGAGCTTCTTAGCTTTTAGATCCGTTCTCTGGCAATCTCCTACTCTACTTAGTATTGCAGATGAACTAACCCCTCGGCGGATGAGAATTTCCAAGGATTTCTTGCTAGTTGGCTTCTAGATGGGTTAGGCCAGTGAGAGGTCTTGGTAGAACATGGAAGAGCAGGAGGAAGGGGGAAACTCAAGTATATTTTCTCCTCTCTATGTGGGTAGAGCCTTCATGTCTCCATTTCCTAAGGAACAGCCCTTCCCTTTGTAGTGTCAGGACCCTCTGTGCAGCCTCCACAGCAGTTGAGTAAGCACCAGATGGTTCTGGTTTCTGGACTTCGGTAACACTGGTTGGCCCTCCTGCCCTTGAGGTGGCCAACAGCTTCCTGATATTGCCAACCTCCAAGCTGCCCTACTGTCTCCTACTGGGTTTTTCAGGTCTTCCATTAGCCATGGAACCAGTCATTGGTATTAAATTTCCTCTGAAATATCTAGGGTGGTTTCCAGACTGAGCCCTGAAGATCCAAACTGGAAGAAATCTCACAGCAAATAGGCCCTGCCTACAATGACACAGTTTAACATAACAAACACACATTTCATTAAACAGAGATGACATCTTGCATCCTTCTCTTTAGTCTCAGAGGAAGAGGTGACTCTTGTGCTATGGGAAGCAGATCCCTCCGTCTGGACACTCATCTATTCTGGGATCTTTGTGTCTTTTCAGTCTCTTGTCTCTCTGCAGGGTCTTTCTCCACAGCCTTCAAACATGATTCCCATCGCCAACCCGTTCATCTTCAAATAACAACAACAAAACCTGCTCTCTGTCCTCTGTCACAATTAAGGTCCTTAGAAGGCAAATGTTCACTTGTCTCAACCGGATTTCATTCCTGCCCCTCTACAACTTATCAAAATCAGGCTTTTGCCAACACCACCCCACAAAAACTATTCTGACACGTCACTGCTGTAAATTGGATTAGTGGGCCCAGTTCTTTACCCCAACCTGTACCCAGGCCCTTTGCTATTTAACTTTTAATTTCCTGCTACAGAAGGCAGAGTTGAGTTTCTGGCCCTTGTCAGTGACCTAATCCTCCACTGTCGCTGCCTTAATTTAGGCTCTCATTATTTCTTGCTTGGATTCTCCAATAACCTTTTTATTGGCTCCTTTCCTCCATCTCAAACCAGACCTTCCATCAACAAACAGCTGCTCAAGTGATATTTTTGAAATGTAAATAGAACCATATCACTCCTCTGTAAAAACTTTCAATGGCTCCCTCTTACCTACAAGACAAAATCCAAACCTCTCTCCTTAGATTACAAGGCTCTCTAATATAGGACCCCCACCTACACATCCACTTTCACCTTTTGTTATCCCCTTTCCTTTTCCTTTTCTCCAACCCAATCCCATAATTGCCCATCCGATAATATAAAAATCTTGAAAGGTTAAGTGACTTGTTGAAGGTGACAAAGCTAATCAGTGAAAGAGGCATCACAAAAATGCAAGTTTCTTGACTCCAATATTCAGGGTTCAATCTAGTTAAAGAAGATACACTTCCATATAAAGGAATTTAATGCAAATGATTGGGCTTATTATAACTGAACACTGAAGAATATAAAATAGTCTCCTTGATGATTATAGCATGACTGGAAAATTATTGTGTACAATAAAGTAAGACAATGCCAAACAAAGACAGCAGAAAAAAAATACAGATTTGGTTTATTAAAAAAAATCACTAAACAATTTAGTCTTAAGTATGAATTAATGTTCTATACATCTCTATTGGGAAAAAGAAACAGTCTTTCTTGCTTGTGTGAATTGAAACGACCTATAAAACCTCTTCATGGATTTATAATAGAAATGTTAAAATATCTGTAAGGAAGCTATTTCAAAAGTAAAGCCTCTCACCATTAACTTCAAGATTCATCTATTAAACCCCTGACATTACCAAACATCTCTGTTTCAGAAGGTAACACTCTATACAGGGGATACTATTTAAGAAAATGGCCCTCATTTTCCAGCTTACTGGAAATGATTAATCTTTTCAATAGCTTTGAGGACTACATGCTAAAGTTGTTACTTTTTTGTCCTTTCAACAATGACTACAAGCTGAGAGCAGGCTAGTAAATGTGTTATCGGCCAACCCATTAGAGTTCCATTATTTTCTGTCTTACATGGCTTCATGTAATGAATTTTCATAATTAAACTAATGGCATACAATTTATTTTCCTCCCTCTTTAGTTTCAGGCCCCATTTCTCTTCCAGCTTCTTTGGAGTAAGTTTTATTCAAAAAGAAGGGAGGAGAGCACTCCAAGTACTTCATTACCTTAATTTCATTATGACATTTTAGAAAGCATTTTCTTTATCTGGGCTCTGTCTTTAATTTGCTGACTTTATTAAAAGGCTTAAGTAGTGTTGTAATTAAGAAATCACCCAGCTACCCCAGGCATCTAAGAGAAGTCTGGTGGAGAGGGTATGGAAATGGTTGGGTGGAAATCGCTCCAGAGAGAATGCCAGAGGATAGGTCCCCAGAAAGTGGCATTTTTCTTGGCTATTTTTCAAACCCCATGAGCCTCCTGTGGTAGAATACATTATTGCCCAGAAACATTCAGTGCCCTTTCATGCCATCCGCACCCCCATTGAATCGGGGATGGCTATGTAACTGATTAGGGCTGCTTGTAACTTACAGGCAGAAGGTTTATGAACTGATGGCATTATTCCTGCTCCCTGCCTCTTTAGTCATGGAAGTATATATCAAGACTCAGCTGTTATCAGCCTTGGTCCCTGAGTGACTAAGCTAAGTAGAACCCTCTTGTGAATCTACAATGGACACGTAATATGAATAAAATATAAAATTTGTGTTAAGCCTCTAGATTTGAAGGTTATTACTGTGGTATAACTTAGACTATCCTGACAGATAGAGCTAGTCAGGTACAACCCTCTCTCCAGAAGGGCAATTCTATCATCTCCAAAAAGTCTGGGGCCAGGGCCAGGGATAGAATAAACTAGTATAATGACTCATAGAGAATAGGTTCTGTTGCTAATACATGTTGAGAAATTACATTTTTTTAAAAGATTTTATTTATTTATTTGACAGAGGGAGACACAGCAAGAGAGGGAACACAAGCAGGGGGGAGTGGGAGAGGGAGAAGCAGGCTCCCACAGAGCAGGGAGCCTGAAGTGGGGCTCGATCCCAGGACCCAGGGATCATGACCCGAGCTGAAGACAGACGCCCAATGACTGAGCCACCCAGGCACCCTGAGAAATTACATTTCTAAAGCAGTTTATAAACTTGAAGAAACAGGAAAAGATCTGTAGTCTTAATGACATGTAGAAACATGCCTTTTGAAAGCAATTTTGAGATATAATTCACATGACATAAAATCTACCCATTTTAAGGGTATAATGTAGTGGTTTTTAGTATACTTAGAGTTGTGAAGCCATCACCACAATCTAATTTTTTAAAAGATTTATTTATTTATTATTTTAGGGGGAGGGGAAAGGGCAGAGAGAGAGTTTCAAGCAGACTCCCTGCTGAGCCCAATGTGGGGCTGCATCCATGACCCCGAGATTATGACCTAGGCTGAAATCAGGAGCTGGACCCTGAGATCATGACCTGAGCCAAAATCAAGAGTCAGACGCTCAACTGACTGAGCCACCCAGGAGCCCCCACAATCTAATTTTGGAATGCTTTCTTCAAACCCAAAAGAAACCCTGTACCATTAACAGTCACTTTCCATTGTCCATTCTCTCCCTCCCCTAGCCTTTGCTGGATACTTCATACAAATGGACTCATACAATATGTGTGAGTGGCTTCTTTCTGTGATTGGCTTCTTTCACCCAGCGAAATAAGTCAGTCAGACAAAGACATGTATCATATGATCTCACTGATATGAGGAATTCTTAATCTCAGGAAACACACTGAGTGTTGCTGGAGTGGTGGGCGGTGGGAAGGATGGGGTGGCTGGGTGATAGACATTGTGGAGGGTATGTGCTATGGTGAGCATTGTGAATTGTGTAAGACTGTTGAATCACAGACCTGTACCTCTGAAACAAATAATACATTATATGTTAAAAGAAGGAGAAGGAGAAGAGAAGGAGAAGGAGAAGAAGAAGATGATGATGATGATGATAGCAGGAAGTGTAAAATAAAGGGGGGGAAATTGGAGGGGGAGCCGAACCATGAGAGACTATGGACTCTGAGAAACAAACTGAGGGTTCTAGAGGGGAGGGGGGGTGTGGGATGGGTTAGCCTGGTGATGAGTATTGAATAGGGCACGTTACTGAATAGAGCCCTGGGTGTTATACACAAACAATGAATCATGGAACACTACATCAAAAACTAATGATGTAATGTATGGTGATTAATATAATAAAAAAATTTAAGAAAAAGAAATATAGATTGATGAAATAAAATTCAAAGTCCAGATGTAAAACCTTGCTTTTAAGGTCAATTGATTTTTGACAAGATTGCTAAGACAATTCAATGGTGAAAGAATAGTCTTTTTAAACCCTTGTGCTTGGATAACTAAATATTCACATACAAAAGAGTGAAGTTTGACCCCACATAACACCATACACAAAAATTAACTCTTACATGGATTATGATAGAGCTAAATATAAGAACTAAAAGTTTATTTTTTAAAAGATTTATTTATTTTGGGGGGGGGGCAGAGTGGTAGAGGGAGAGGGAAAGAATCCTCAAGCAGACTCACCACTGAGCATGGAGCAACACGGGGCTTGATCCCAAGACTCTGAGATCATGACCTGAGCCAAAATCAAGAGTCAGACGCTTGACTGACTGAGCCACCCAGGTACCCCAAGAACTAAAACTTTAAATAAAACTGTTGTAAGACAACATATGAGTATTATGAGTTAGGCAATGTTTTCTTGTATATGACACCAAAAGCAAGAGTGACAAAAGAACAAATATGTAAGTTAGACTTCATCAGAATTAAAGACTTTTGTGCGGCAAGTGATGTCATAAAGAAAGTATGAAGACAACCCACAGAATGGGAGAAAATATTTGCAAATATCTGATAAGGGACTTGTATCCAGAATACATAAAGAACTTTATAACTCAACGAGAACAAAAAGATAGCCCAATTACAAATCAACAAAGGATCGTAATAGACAGTTCTTCAAAGAAGATGTACAAATGGCCAATAAGCCCATGAAAAGATGGTCAACATCATTAGTCATTAGGAAAATACAAATGAAAACCATGAGATAACACTTATAATCACTAGGATGGTTGAAATAAGAAAGACGATAATAAGTTTTGACAAGAACGTGGAATAATTGGAACCTCATACATTGCTGTTGGGAATGTAAAATGTTACAACTTTGGAAAAAATTTAGCAGTTTCTGTAGATATTAAACATGAAGCTACTATCTGACATGACAGTGCCACACTCAGGTATGTATCCAAGAGAAATAAAAATGTACATCCACACAAAACCTTTATACAGATGTTTATAGCAGTTATTTGTGATAGCCGAAAAGTGGAAAAAGCCCACATGTTTATCAACTAAGGAATGATTTTTTAAAAGGTAGTATATCCAGCAACTGAATATTATTTGGCAATAAAAACTAACAAAGCACTGGTACCTGCTATAACATGGATGAACCTCTAAAACATTATGCTGGGTGAAAGAAGCCAATCACAGAAAGAAGCCACTCACACATATTGTATGAGTCCATTTGTATGAAGTATCCAACAAAGGCTAGGGGAGGGAGAGAATGGACAATGGAAAGTGACTTCTTGATATAAATCAAGAGTCAGACGCTCAACTGACTGAGCCACCCAGGAGCCCCCACAATCTAATTTTGGAACGCTTTCTTCAAACCCAAAAGAAACCCTGTACCATTAACAGTCACTTTCCATTGTCCATTCTCTCCCCCCCGCCAGCTTTTGCTAGGTTTGGACTTTGTCAAATGCTTTTTCTATAACTACTGAGATGACCACATGGGTTTTGTCATTTATTCTATTGTTATAACACATTATGGAAAGCCCCCATTTATGATGGTTTGACTTAGGATTTTTTTTTTTTACTTAATAATGGTGTGAAACATATTTGGTGGAAAGCATACTTCAAATTTTGAATTTTGATCTTTTCCAAGACTAATGATATGCAGTATGATACTCTTTCATGATGCTGGGCAGTGGCAGTAAACTGCAGCTCCCGGTCAGCCATGTTATCATGAGGAGTAAGCAACTGATACACTAACAACCATTCTGTACTCATATAACTGCTCTGTTTTTCACTTTCAGTACAGTAGTCAATAAATTACAAGAGATATTCAACATTTTATTATAAAACAGGTTTTGTGTTAGATGATTTTGCCTAACTATAGACTAATGTAAGTGTTCTGAGCACATTTAAGGTGGGCTAGCTAAGCTATAATGTTTGGTACGTTAGGTATATTAAATGCATTTCTGGCTTATGGTATTTTTAACTTATGGTAAGTTTTTGAGACATAACCCCATCATGAGCCAAGGAAAATCTGTATGTTGATTCAATTTTGTATGTTAAACTAACCTTGTATTCCTGGAATAAACTTCACTTGATTATGGTATATAATCATTTCAATATGTTGCTGTATTTTTCTTAAGGTTTTTTGAGTCTATATTCATGAGGTATATTGGTTTGTAGTTTTTTTTTTTTTTTTCCTGTCATAACTTTGGTTAGGATATATTCCTTTCTCTTCCATGTTTTGGAAGAGTTTGTGAATGGCTGCTATTAATTCATCTTTAAACATTTGGCAAAATTCACCAGTGAAGCTGTCTGGGCCTGGGTCTTTTCTTGGGAAAAGTTTTAAAATTACTGATTCAGGGCACCTGGGTGGCTCAGTTGGTTAAGCGACTGCCTTCGGCTCAGGTCATGATCCTGGAGTCCCGGGATCGAGTCCCGCATCGGGCTCCCTGCTCAGCAGGAAGTCTGCTTCTCCCGCTGACCCTCCCCCGTCTCATGCTCTGTCTCTCTCATTCTCTCTCAAATAAATGAATACAATCTTTAAAAAAATAAAATAAAAAAATAAAATTACTGATTCAATTTCTACACTTGCTATATGTCTATTCATATTTCTTATTTCTCCCATTCATAATATCCTCTTATAATCCTTTTTATTTCTATAAGGTTGGTAGTGGTGTATCCTCTTTCATTTTTAAGATTAGTAATTTGAGCCTTCTCTCTCTTCCTTCTTAAGTCAGTCTAACTAAAGGGTTGTCAATATTGTTGATCTTTTCAATAACTAAATTTTAATTCTTTTGATTTTCTCTCATTTTTATTTCCTCTGTTTCATTGATTTCACTCTAATGTTTATTACTTATTTCTGCTTGCTTTAGGTTTAATTTTCTTTTTCTAATTACTTAAGGTAGAAGATTGGGTTACTTATTTGAGATCTTTCTTCTTCTTCTTCTTCTTTTTTTTTTTAGAGAGGTAGGGTGGAGAGGCAGAGGGAGAGAGAGAATCTTAAGCAGGCTCCATGCCCAGCACAAAGCTGACTTGGGGCTCCCTCTCACAACCCTGAGATCATAACCTGAGCAGAAATCAAGAGTCTGTCGCTTAACCAACTGAGCCACCCATGCGCCCTGAGATCATTCTTCTTTTTTAATACATGTATTTATAGCTATAAATTTTGCTCTCAACATGTATTAGTTGCATCTTATAAGTTCCAGTATATTGTGTTTTTATATCCATTCATCTCAAAGTATTTTTGTGTCTCCTCTGTGATTTCTTTTTTGACCTATTGGTTGTTTAATAATGTACTGTATCATTTTCTCATATTTGTGAATTTCCCAAATTTACTTTTGTTATTGATTTTTAATTTCATTTAATTATGGTTAGAGAATGTATATTATGTACATTATATGATTGAAATCCTTTTAAATGTATTAAGACTCATTTTATGACCTAGCATATGGTCTATCCTGGAGAATAGTCCATGTGCAATTGAGAAGAATGTATACTCTGTTATTATTGCCTGGAGTGTTCTATGCATGACTGTTTGGCCTTGCTGGTTCATATTGTTTTTCCAACTCTCCCATTTCCTTGTTGATTTTCTGTACAGTTTATCCATTATTAAAAGTAGGGTACTGAAGTCTTTGTTCTTGTTGAACTGTTTATTTCTCCCCTCAATTCTGTCAGTTTTTGCTTACTGTGTTTTTCTTAATTCTTCTCTTCTCCCTTTTCCTTGATGTGGATTAGGAATTGACCATGTTCACTGACTCTTCTGCCAGCTCAGATCTGATGTTGAGCTCCTCTAGTAAAAATTTCATTTTAATTATTATACTAAATATTATACATACCAGAATCTCTATTTGGTTTGTGTTCATAATTTATATCTCTTTATTGATAGTCTATATTTGGCAAGACATGCATGTAGGCTTGTAGATCCCCCAGGAATATGTCAGAGCTTTTCAAAGACCTCTGAGGATATCTCATTCCCCAGATCTTCCTTTTCAGTTTTTCTCTAGACCATGATTATCTCAACTGGTATCACAGCCTCAGGCAGTTACTATTTAAACATGCTGCTGATTGTTTTGGATAGACACTCTGGGGATAGGGCTTTTTCTGGGAGTTAGTGCAAAGTCAGGTCAAATAATGAATGATAAGGCCTTGTATATAGGTTTGTTCTAGGGAGCTGCAAGACAGGTCAAATAATAATAAAGCCTGGGAACGAAATGTGTCTTTCTGAGGAACTCCAATCCTGGTCTTCCTTCTCTGATGGCTATAAGGCTCTGATTCTCAAAGTTACTATGGAGCTGGGAGAAAGTGATAGAATAGGCCAAGTTAAAAAGCCTCAAACCCTGCTGTTCTTATTTATTTATTTATTTATTTGACAGAGAGAACACAAGCAGAGGGAGAGAGGGAGAAGCAGGCTCCCCGCTGAGCAAGGAGCCCGATGCGGGACTGGATCCCAGGACCCTGGGACCACGACCCTGGCCGAAGGCAGCTGCTTAACTGACTGAGCCACCCAGAAATCCCAAACCCTGCTGTTCTTACTGAAGTTCAGCAGTTTATAAAATGCTGTCAACCTTTGGTTAATTTCCAGAGTTCAGAAAAGGCAATTTTGACAATTTTTGCAATTTGTTGCTTTTATGGAGGAGTATGTTTACAGAGTTTCTACATTATATTTTTGAGCATGGTATAAGTTAAACTATGAAAAGGAAACAAGGCAAAATATGGTGTAATCAGAGCATAATGCTATTCAAGTCTTGGTGACTGTGCATTAAATATTTATATAGTATAGCAGTACCTGGGGAAACTAGCCCATTACTTCGTCTGCTCTATCAGTGATGTAGGAAGCACTCTGGTTGTATGCTTTGAGAAGTTTAATAGCTTCATACATATTTTGGGAGGAAAAGTATGATTAGGTTATTGATTCTTTCTCCTTAATCATGTGGAAGCTTTAGGGGAGAACAAAAGGGAATAAAGAAAATGCATGAAGAAATGGCAGGTCCCGGCAAGAAGATTTCTGATGTTTTTCATTACAGTATCAGAAATCCAAACCTCAGACTACCAGTGTGAATCAATTTGCTGATTTAATTTTGTGCAAGTCAAAAAGTAAATAAAATATGTGGGAGAAGAATTCAGCTTCCACTACTATGCACATCCTTATGGCAGATAAGGATATGATCTAATACTACCCATCCCCCCAAATAATTAAAAGTACAATGTTCTACTTTCATATTTGAAAAAGTTCTCCATTAGCTTCTTTCCTAGTAAAATAATTTGAGATCCTCGAACACCTACTGCATTTACTATATATAACAAGTTCAACTTTTTAAATTAATTACATGATTACAATATATCTATCTTTCAAGCTCCCCAAAGAATGTCTTCAAAACACAGATATTTTGCAGCCTTGGAAATGTTTATTTAATAATTTGATAAATTATTGGATTTCTCGCCTCAGATAGTTTTAAGTATTATAGAGCCAAATCAGCTAAGCTCAAACAAGATTTCACTACTGTATTGAATTCATGTACTCTTAGCTCAGCCAAGCACAAAACAGCTAATGCCGTCACGTTTGAAAAGCTTTTATGCTGAATTTGACACAAAAGCAATCACAAAGCAGACAAAAAAGGAATTTCTCTTTCAAAAGCTGAAAGGGGAAAAAATAAATGAAAACTCTGAGCCTGGGTAAATCTCTCTTGATACTGGAAAAGAAAGCTTAAAATCATCAAGAAATAATTTTTCCAAAGAATTCATTGCCAAGTTTGGACCAATCTTAATAGCCTGGGGAACAGGTTGTGAAGTCAACCAAGATTCTGCCAAATAAAATAAATCCCATGATGACCGTTGCTGACAATTTTAGGTGCCAATGTCACACCATCTTACTTCTTATGAAAGTTAAATGGCATCATCTCTCATAGGATTCTGTCATAGCTTATTGGCAGAGATTTTGATTAAAATGGAAATCCTGTATGATTTTTCCCTAACATCTGTCTTTCCATCTCAAAAAAACATTATTGTTTTACTAGGGCCATGGAGAAGATCAAATGAAGCCGTGTGGTTAACAGAATCAGCTACTTCCTCGCATTATGGGTTATATAGGAAAGAAACTACATATATTATGGGCATCTCTTAATGACCTGCTCATTAATCATCAACATGATGGGCTATCTATAGCTTGTTCTTTTGATAAATCAAGACTCTTTTGTGCCATCTCCTTCCAGCCTGACCATGCTTTCAAGATGGACTGTCCCTGGATGCTACCTCAGATTTGATTCCTCTCCTCAACAACGGGCTTGTTGTTGTCCCCATTTTTTTTCTCTGCTACTTTTTTTAACCAAGAGGAGGAGGCTGTCTGAATGTCCAATCAGTAAGGAAATGGTTGAGGGTAGAACTTAATGAGATAGTGTAAGGAATTTAAAATGATAATTATCAAAAGTTATAAAGCAACAATCTATACGTATTTATCTAAGGATACTAAGTTTAAAGTCAGAATTCAAAATTTTATCTCCATAATGAGGACAATGAAAATACATAGATAAGAAATGGAAGAGATTACAGACAAAGATGAGCAATGATGAATCATAAAAATATAAGAATTGCAGATGAATTTTTCTTTAGTCCAGGTGCGATGACTGGTTTAGATTTTCCAAGAGTATCTTACTACTGTGATGGTGAGGGGAGTCATCAGTGACGCTGCTTCAGGGGAGGCTGGTTGCTTCAATCACAGCTCTCCACCTCCACCTCCGTGGACACAGCCTGATGATCGCCTTATGGGGCTCACCAGCTCTTTTGCTAATCTTAGGCACGGAGACTCGGAAAGAATTTACGGAGCAAGGAGATCCTGCTCAAATTATCCAATGCCTCTTTATGTCTATTTTCACCCTTTCTTTGTAAAAGAAAATTGTAAGTGATAAGCCAGCTATTACCACTCAGTAGTGATAACATATTAGACATAAAGGCCAGATCCCCATTTTATATGCTCCCTGATTTTAGAAAAATTAAACATTGTAGTTTCATTAAAAAAGGGGATATAATTTGCAATTATCTCTTAGTTTTTCATAGTAAAACAGAATATGAAAACCTCTCCCCAGTATACTGTTTCATCGTTTTCATTTCCCACCTGTTGGCTTATCAGTAATATGATCTTATTTGTCAATTCATAATTACAGTTGTCTCCCTTTCTGATCTTCACAGTGTTTTCTTGATTTGTTTTAGCCACACAGAACACAATGGGTAGAAGAGAAAATCTGTGAAGTCATCTACAAGAGTGATTGCTATGCATTCACATCCTAACTCTATGATTTTTAAGAGTTTCTGAACTTCTTCTCTAGGCTTCGATTTTCTCACCTGTAAACTGTGAACAATGATAGTTTTCATGGAAGATTCCTGAGAGGGTGAAACAAGCCAATATATGTAAAATGATTAGCACAATTTTTGACAATTGGCAAGTACTTGCTAAATGTTAGTATTAGCATTAGGATTACTTTTAGGTTTAACATAACCATTTAGGAAATGGATGGGAAAATTACAGTTTTGGTCTTTATATAATGAACATACACTGAAAGTGCAACTATATATATATATAGTTGAATTCCTAACATATAACATATAACACAAAAACATGAGTTTCTATAGATAATGGCTAAGCCATTTTTATGATGTAGTTTTAGACTGACAATTGAAATTTTTTTATTTTGAAAGTTTGACAAGGATAGCAATTATAATACCATCTTGTCTTTGTTTTAGGTGTTTAAAACATACGACTTGTTTTGATGATGAAATTGTTTCGTTTTATCCTTTCATATTTTCTTTTGCCCTTCTTTTCATCTCTTATTAAAAGCCCCTTGCTTTTCTAAGGGCTATAAAACCCTAATCATTCTTGCCATCACTTTAAGATTCTTACAGGTTTTAAGATTTTTCATGTGCCAGCTTGCAGAGTCTTCTTGCCCTTATCAAATTTATCACAAATGCTTCCCATCTCTCCTTCCCTTCTTCTAACTCAAGGGTCCAGCCCAAACTCTTTTCCCCTGTTAATTCCTCTCCACCAGTTAATCACTTTCTTCTAAGATCTGCTAGATTCATAGAATCCTGTTTTTGGACAGTAAAAAGAAATGGCATAACATACTGAGTACCTTATGGATAAGACCAGAGCCTTCAAGAACAGCTGCATGAATTCTATCTTTCCCATAGTCAAACTGAGGAATTGGGAACATCATCATTAGAAATTCCTATGCCGGGCGCCTGGGTGGCTCAGTCGTTGAGCATCTGCCTTTGGCTTGGGTCATGATCCCAGGGTCCTGGGATTGAGTCCCACATCGGGCTCCCTGCTCGGGGAGGGGGGGTGCTTCTCCCTCTCCCGCTCCCCCTGCTTGTGTTCTTGCTCTCACTATCTCTGTCTCTGTCAAATAAATAAATAAAATCTTAAAAAAAGAAAAAAGAAATTCCTATGCCTTCTATGTTAATCCAAAGGAGAAAATCCTAGTGGCAACAAGTCTCTTGTGAAAGAAATAACTGCTTCCAACAGAGGCAATGATGAGTCTGTAAAATCCTATGTCACTTTCTAACATTCTTGTCATAGGAACAAAAATCTTGTCCTCATAGCAAAGCAGGTCCTTTGGAGAAGTAGCTACAGCTGAGGCTGGCTAAAAGCTCATTTGCTCACTATTGCTATTTACTCTTCCTTATGTTAAATTGGGAACACGTTCTGGTCAATGGGAGGTGGGTGGAAGTGATGTACATAATCTCCAGGCCTATCCATAGAACCCCATGGATAAACTGGCCACATTCTCTCTTACTCTCTTGCAGTGACTGTGGTCAGCCATGAGTTAATAGTATCACAAAATCGGAGAAGCCTGGATTCCTCAAGTCGCTATTTATGAGAGAGCTCCCAGGAAGGGCTCTTCAACCTCCACTGGAGTATGATACAACCAGGGAATTCATCTTTATTATATTAAACTATTGAGATTTCAGGGTTTATGTTTTCCAAATAAACCTAGCATAAATACATATGCCATGTAGCTCAGCACAGCCTAAACACTGACTCATTGAGAAATGGAAGTCACTTCATCCAAGAAAACCACAATATAAGGTCTTTTTTCTTAGATGACATAGCTCATTTGTGATTCAGACAATTGTTTAGCAGAAGGCCTTTTTACACCAGAAAAAAAAATCTATAGAGGGTTTTAATAAAAAATTCAATCTAATCAAGTTCTCACTGTGTTACTTCTCCACTTAGCATTTAAGGTCTTTCCCAACTGATCCATAAATATGAGATTTGAAAGAATTAAAAGCATGTAAGGCACCAGGCATGATGCTTGATAAAACATAGTCAGTAAACAAGTATTATTTCCTTTTTCTTTTCCCTTTCTTTTATCACAACGAGTTCTAGACTCTGGAGGGGACAGATATATGATGGAGTTTTGGGGGAAAAGAAGAAGAAGAGAAGGAAGAGAAAGAAGTAGAGAAATTGGTCTGAAGGTCAAAGACCTGGAGAAGAAAGTGAGAAGACCCCTTATCCTTGCCTTATCCTTACACTCCTCCCCCCTTCTCCATTCAGGGCCCTACTTAGGAAGGAGCAGACCCATTACTTTTTCTAGGAAGGAATTAATCCCAAATGACTGACTTTATGCTATCACACAATTATGTGTATCAACTATGAAGTGATCTCAAAAGATGGTGTAATGTGAAAACCAGCCTATGATATCTGGATTAAACAAAATTAATTTTAAGATTGATATTAGCCATCAGTTTTCCTCTAATCTCTACTTTGGCTGAAAAGTCTACTGTTCATTTCAGCTTAAACATAGTTTTCTTTTAATAAATTTACATTAAAAATAATTAAATTTTAATCCATGGTTATAATTTTATCCAGTATCACCAGTATTTTATTTTAAGAACATACCTATGATACCAACCTTGGTTTCTGTGATTTTCTTTTGGATTGCATCCATTGTGTAGGGAGCCTCCTTCCATGACTCAAGCTTGGCTCTGGCCTGTCCCAACACCTGCTCAGCCTCTTCTTTAGCTTCCAGCCATTGTGTTGAATCCTTTAACATTTCATTCAACTGCTGCCTCCGGTTCTGAAGGTGTTCCTGTACTTCATCCCACTGATTCTGAATTCTTTCAACTGGAATAGAAGGAAAAATGAATATATAGGAGTAAATGCTAGCCTGGAGAAGACATCTGAAATTTAACCTTCAAAGATGATCTCACTTTATATATTATTTGTTTAAAAAAATTGTTCATTGTGTTACAGCTAGGATAATGGACAACAGAATTCCTTACTTTTTCCAATGGCAAACATGAGGTTAAGTTATCTTCCTCAAGGTGACCTAGAACATCAGTAGTGTATGTAAAAATTTAACTGTGTCTATTCTCAATCCCCAGAGCCAAATATGAATAATCTTTTAGAAAAGTACTAGAGCAGAATGCCTGAATCCCCTTGCCCTTACTGCTTCAGTGCCCAACAACCTGACTTCTGATACTATCCTTGGCAATTCATTCATTGACGGATTTGTGGTGCCACAAAGAATCTGTTTTGCCACCTAAGTGGCAGGCTAGACATACCAGTGAATCAATGATTCCCTCCACCCCCCCTCCCAGGAGCAGCCTGTAACCAAGGGCTGATGGCACATATCAGGGTATGGATATTTTAGCCCCCTTCATGCCAGGGAGCATTTATTCACTTCACTGGGGAGCACTTATTTTACAAGGGTTCCAGGGTTCTCCTAGTGGGATGAAGCTCCGGTGGCTCACAGGAGTAACCTGCTTGATAATGCACCATCCTTTATTGACTGCCCTGCCTTTCTTACTTGCTCACTCCCTCAACTCCCAAATAAACCACATGCTCTGGTCTTCTTCTGGGGCAACCCAAGAGCAGGTAGGCCTACTGGAAATGTCTTGTAACAATATCTAAGAATTCATACTGGTTACATTCTGTAAGTAAGACAGGCTTATACTGAGGCCATTTTTTGGTATCATTGTGAGTCAAAAATGGAGCTGCCCTATGAATTCTGCTCTGAAGTACTTTATTTTAGTTATGTTAAAAATAAACATGACCACATTGTTTTTTTCTTTTAAGGACCACATTATCTTTTCTTTAAGCTGATTTCATAAAATAGAAATAATGTCCTGGAAAATAAGCAATAAAACTCCTATCAACTTTATCCCTTAAGCAAAACCTGACAGACATTCTAGATTTTTCCTGAGGTCTCAATGACTACTATATATAATTGGATACTAAGTTCTCTCATACAGAACTCCTCCCACTTTTCACATATTCCCACTGCAAAGCTCTGTCATTTTTTGCCTACATGTCTGCAGTAGACTCTAAAGCCCCTCTTGTCTCAAGTCTCTGTTTTGTAATGTAATTTTCACACTACAGAGAGAGTAATAATTAATATAAATCTGATCGCCCCACTCCCTTATTTAAACCCTTCAATGTCTCCCCACTGTCCTCTGGAATATTTTAGCTTGACATACATTTTCCTCTGTGATCTGGCCTGGATAATCCAAGAGATTTATTTATAAAGGAACAAATTACAACATAATCCGGGTGTAGGAAAATCACCAAAGATTTCTGAATTAAACACAATTAATTTTAAGGTTGATAGTAGCCATCAGTTTTCCTCTAATCTCTACTTTGGCTGAAAAGTCCACTGTTCATTTCAGCTTTAACATAGTTTTCTTTTAATAAATTTACATTAAAAATCATTAAATTTTAATCCATGGTTATAATTTTATAATTATACAGGATAATACAAGAAATTGGGTCTTGTGGCAGTGGCGCCGTTACTACATTGAGAGCCAGGAAATTGGGGGAGGGGAAAGTCGCCAGAAGCTGAGCATCATGAGGAGAAACCACCTTGAGAAGTGCAGTAACTTTTGCCAAAGGACACCACTGGCCTGAGGGAACTTCACCAGAAGGAACCAGGAGAATAAATATTCTGATCTCACTTTGTCCTCTCTCTCCTACCAAGTCTCCCTGGTGGGTAAACCAACTGGAAGCCAGAGGGCACGGGAGCCCAGTGATGACACACACCAGCCCCTCAGAGTAGAGACCAAAGAAGAGAAGGGCCAAGAGGGGCTTTGGATAGATAAATAAAATGTACACAGCACAGTACTGTAAAATTGTCCTTCATGATGTTAAGTTTAGTCCTTCTTAATTAACTCTATTGTTGCCCCCATAAAGTTAAGATAACTTAGGAGCTGAAGAAGTACTTGAGATTTTCTGTGAATAAGCATGAGAACTAGACAAACCCTAGAAGACTAGTGATTGTGACATGAAATCAAGAATCTGGTACCTAGAATAGGTTAAACCAGGTGAGTGGTGCTCATCATAAACGACTGTTTTTATTGGGTTCATTTCTCTTTGGGTATTTGCTTGGTGTTGCAAAACCAGTCAGCATATTATATTCCAATTTAGGTTAACACGTGTTAAAACAAATGTCAGTCTCTCTCTATAATCTCTGAGCACCCTTCTTTTTTGTTTGTTTGTTTCATTGTTATTGCCTCACAGGGTAGTGCGACACCTACTATAGGTGAGATTTACAGTTATTAATTAGTCTTCTGTTTAATCTTTAGTTTACAAAATTAATAGTGTAAATGCTATTATAAGAAAGCTGTTTAAAATATGTCTTTACATATTCTGAAATAATTCTCCATCAGTCATAGAAATAACTGATATTCCAATTACAAACCATTTTTTCAACTTATCATGGCCAGCTACTTTATTATGCATAGTTGGCACTATTTTTTTCTTAGCCTATTTTTATATACTACATGTATATGAAAATAACAAAATTGGCTTTCCTAAAAAAGTCTCTGATTCCAATTTGTTTTTGCATTAATCAGCCTTGATTAGTGACATTATGCTAGCAAACTTCTTAAAATGCTTAGTATTTTTGATATAAACATGGTAAACCATTTGCATTCATGCCAGCAAGTATTTCATACATCTTATAGTTTATTTCAACAGTGTAGACATAATCTTATATTTAAAAAGGCCAGCATAGGAGAAAAAAATTAAGATAGTTCTTCCTATTGTATGTTTATGTATCTCTTCATTGTGGCAAAAGGAGGAAACTTTCATAGCCCAGATCATTATTTCAGACAAATATACCATTTGAATGCTTGTTCAGTCACAACGGTAAAAGTTTTCAACCCAAAGGGATCATGTGTATGTAATGTAGCAAGGAAAACTGGTTCATCCCACTAAGGGCGTGCTTTCTCATCCCTGACCTTCAACTGTACATGATCCATCAGATAATACTTAACTAAATAAAATTACGAGCTACAGACTCACTCAATAATCCATCTACCCCTCCAAGTACCCCTACCCATCAATCCATTCATCCAGCCTGACAGTCACCATTTTATTTACCATCTACTAGATGCCAGGCATTATGCTAAGCTGTGGGGAAACAAAGGAGTCAAGACAGATTTCCTGGCTTCTGCTTGGTGCCTGTTAGATAAAACTGCTATTTGCTATCTACCCAAAGAATAAAGATGAACAGTTCCAGGGAAAAGATAATGAGTTCAATCTTGGACCTATTCAGTGGGAGGTTTTGAGGATCATCTACAAAGGATTATCATTTTAGTCACATGGACTGAAGGTACGATGGCAAAGCCATGTATCTGGGGAGAGAGAGGAATCCAGGATTAGAAATTACTACAGAGAAGTAATGAAGACCTCAATGTGAATGCATTCTCATTGACATGGTATGTAGATTGAACAGAACACAGGGGTAAAGATCAAGTCCTGGAAAGTACAACACATAAAGACAGAATGAAGAAAAGTAGCCAATAGGATGAATGAATGGCTAAAGAGGTAGGAGGAATGCCTGGAAAGTGTACTTTCATAAATACATGGATAAGAAAGAATTGCAAAAACCCAAAAGTGGTTAACACTTTTAAAAGCCATATAAACGTCATGCCAGATAATAAAAATCATAATAATTAACATTACTTGAATTCCTCCACTGCTTAAAGCACGGTTTTAAGTTCTGTATGAGTGTTAATTCATTTAATCATCATGATGATCTTATGAGGTAGGTATCATTGTTTATGCTGCTGTTGTTGCTACTTCTCATTGAACAGAGGAAGAAACAGACTTCATTAAAGAATCGACCTAAGGTCATACAGTTAGTAAGTGGGAGAGCCAACACGTGGACCCAAATAGTCAGACTCCCCAAAGCCATGCCAAAAGTATCTATTGGCTTTGACCATATGGAATTCCCTCAGGACCATACACAAAGTAATTTTATTGGCGTGGTGGAAATCTTACTGTAAGGGATTGACAAATGAATGAGCCAATGATAAATGAGAGTTGGAAGATAATTACCCTTTGTGGGTGACAGCGGTGAGGTGCATTTTTCACTGTCTCCCAGAGTTCACTCATCAGGGTTGAACTCAAATTGCCCACAGCAATAACCTGCTCGATAATTGGCTCAACTATTGGCTTCTTTCCCTTTTTGCTGCGTCACTCTCTTACTGGTACTTCCTGGGATCAGCTTACAAGTAAAACACTCTTACTCAAGTCATTGTTTCAAGGTCATCTTCTGGGGGAAGCTGGTCAAAGTTAGAATTTTATTCATTAAAAAAAAAACAACAAAAAAACGTTAGTGCACAGCCCAGTGCTTGGTGCCTGGTATACTTTCAATAACTGTCTGTCAAATGAATTGTATATGTAGTCTATTTTAATTATCCATGCTTCCTTTTTATAATGATGTAAAAATGCCACTTCCAAAGTTAACCCTTGCCCAGGACCTTGAGTCTTTCTTCTTTACAAGGAGTCACTGTCTCTTTACTGCATTTCAAGTTTACATAAGTTGAACACTGGTTTAAGAATTATGCTCATCGTCACTCATCATCAGGAAAATGCAAATCAAAACTACACTGAGCTAGCACCTCACACCTGTCAGAATGGCTAAAATCAACAACACAAGAAACAACAGGTGTGGGTGAAGATACAGAGAAAAAGGAACACTCACACACTATTGGTGGGAATGCAGAGTGATGCAACCACTCTGGAAAACAGTGTGGAGGTTCCTCAAAAAGTTAAAATTAGAACCCCCTTATGACCCAGCAACGGCACTGCTGGGTATTTACCCAAAGAATACAAGAACACTAATTCAAAGGGATACATGCACCCCTATGTTTATAGCAGCATTATTTATAATAGCCAAAATATGGAAGCAGCCCAAGTGTCCATTGACTGATGAATGGATAAAGAAGAGGTATGTATATAGATATAGATATAGATATAGATATACACACACAATGGAATATCACTCAGCTATAAAAAAAAAAGGAATGAAATCTAGCCATTTGCAATGATATGGATGGATCTAGAGAGTATAAAGCTAAGTGAAATAAATCAGTCAAGAAAGACAAATATCATATGATTTCACTCATACATAGGATTTAAGGAACAGAAAAAAACAAAGGGCAAAAATAAGAAAGACAAAGCAAGAAACAGACTCTTAATTATAAAGAACAATCTGACAGTTGCTGGACGGGAAGGGGTGGGGGGATGGGTGAAACAGGTGATGGGGATTAAGGAGTACACCTGTAGTGATGAGCACTGGGTAATATATGGAAATGTTGTATTACTATATTGTACACCTGGAACTAATATAACCCTGTATGCTAACTAATTGGAATTAAAATAAAAACTTAAAAAAAGAATTGCATATTTCCCTCTTCATTTTCCTCTCATTCTTCATGATCTCTATTTTAAGCAAACAAATATTTTCTGGGCATCCTTTGTTTCTGATTTAATGCCTCTGCCACAACCGTATTTTTTTTGGTATAGAACATCTTCAATATCATATTTACTAGTAGAATATTCTCATCTGATAAAAATCCATAAATTAAAAGGTATGTTGGTATGTGAGGGGGATTCTTGTGAGCCAAAAAGAATCAATGATCTTTCTTTCTCTAATATTCTTAAAATAAACTGTAGATCAGAGAGAATCTGTTGGCATGCCTTTTTGCCTCAGTCTGTCTTTTTAATTAAATCTGAGATGGCATAATATAGAAGAGTATATGTATATTTCAGATAAGGATATTTTTATGGGCATTTTCAAATTTTAAAACATACTGAGCTTCAGAGGCTAATAACAATAAAATATCATATTGTTATTAACAAAGTATGAAGAGATGAATACTAGAAAGATAGTAAACAGATGTATCGACCCTTGTGAAATAAATACACATATGGAAGAATCGATTTTGCAGAGCAGAAATTATGGAGAGATTATTTCCCTTACAAAAGCATTCACCATAAGATTTCTTTAGTCAACTTTTCAGGTATATTTAAAATATTATTTGACTGGTATTCCACTCCCAGGTATACATCCAAGACAAATACATACATGTATTGGCCAAAAGACATGTACTAAATTGGAAGCTTCCCCTAACTGGAAACTACCCAAATTCCCCTCTACTGGAAAATGGATAAATACACTGTGGTATATTTACCAATAGAACACTATCTAGCAACAAGAATAAAATATCTACAACTTATGCAATAGTATGTATTAATCTCACAAACATAATGTTGAGGGAAAGAAGCCAGCCAAAAACAAGGGCATACTGTTTTATTTCACTTATATAATGTATAAAAAGAGGAAAAAGTAAGATGACTGTAGAAGTCAGGATGTGGTTATCCTTGTGGGACTGGTAGTCACTGAAAGAGACATAACGGATGCTTCAGAAGTTCTGGATATTATTCTCTTTCTTGATTTGAGGGCTGTTTACACAGTTGTATTTAGTTTGTGCAAACCCACCAAGCTAAACATTTGTAACATGTACATTTTCCCTTATGTCTATTGTACTTCAATAAAGATTTAATGAAGTATGATTTGACTTGTAAAATGTATTGTGCATACAACGTTGGAGAATTCGTCTTTTCAAAAGGGTTGCAACCTGTGAAATATGCATTACTGGCAGATACGAATGGTAATAAGAGATGCAATGGTTTTGTTAAGGATACAATGCAATTTAGGTCTTAGATTGGTGTGATAAAGAACATCTCAGAAATACGCATTGGCCAGTGAACCAGACTAGACTCACAGAAACAAATCAGCACATAGAGACTAATGAAGCAGCTATTTGGTTATTTAACAACAGAAACAAAGCACAGCAATTGATTGATATAGCTGTCCTAAGAGCAGACCCTGCAGAAACATATACAAAAGAAAACCTTAGAAGTATGATATATATTCCATTTTGTCAAGGAATGAAAGTAAACATAAAATCTGCAGATCATCAAAGAGAAGCTGTTATTTTGGAACTGGGCCATTGCGGTAGTTGGACATCATATGGACCTGCTAATTGTCCATGCCTCGGCCAACAATTCAAACTGCAGAATGTCACCACACTTGCAGCACTGCACCCAGGATATTACTGATAGACCAAAGACATATTATGGCAGTGTACTTGGTCACTAGAGCCCATACTGTTAGATTTACATTTATACCAGATTTATCTGACTTGCAAAAGTGAAATAATAATAAAATATGTGCATATAAACTCAGACAATCTGTGCATGTTGGTAATTGAAGAGCTACCCAAATGTGTGTATTTCTCCTTTCAGAGGGCCATCGTGGAAAGCTTCTCAACTGATTTGTCCAGTAAGTAGATGCTGGATAATGAAGGGAAATAAATAACCAATGCTAAGACTCAGGATGACAGACTGGGACTCAGCATGTGTCCTGATTTACAGATCTCTAGAAGTGTCAAATTGGAAACTCAGCAATCATGTCAAGAACCACAATACTGCAGAGAAAGAAACAGTTCAGTTGATTGAGTACTAACCAATCTTTCACTTCATGTTTTTAAGCTAGCTGTGTTTGATTATCGATATACATCATTGACTGATATAAATTCCCACAACATCTCTCCTAGGGAAAAATGTTATTTACAAAAACGAAATGATTGCCTTTTTGAATATACATTGCTACAGAACAAAGAACAGCTCTGTTGCAATTTCTGCACTGAATTTATAGTCTGAGAATTAGAAGTTACTGTGACTAAGTTTTAGAAAGAAACCTTGACTAGCAGTTAGTAATGGGTTATAGCCCTAGAGCTGGGATGAAATTTAATTTGCAAAAGTTGCTTCACCACTTCAATTTCCTCAACTACAAAACTGAAATAATGACGGTTGTACAACCAAAGAATTGTTGTGAAGATAAAATTCAACAATAAATAAGAGCATAGAGGACAATACTGAAGCAAGGTGTTACGCTTCGCCGTACAGAGACCAAACAACAGATTATAGTCATCAGCAAACATTTGTGATCTGCTAGGTGGAGCACACTGTGGATATCAATGATTCCACAGAATACTTAAATAATCCAGGTAGAAAATACCAAGCTGGAAGAGTGAATTTTCAGGCAACTGGGTCACAAATGGGTAAACAATGGCAGATATTTAACTATGGGCAACTGTAAGGAAAATGATTCCAACTGGAGTTAAGATAATGAGTTGTGATAGTTAAAGATGGGAAAGAGATGTGGGAATCGCAACAGACTGTTCCCTGAGGCTAAAGCAGTCAACAAAATGTTAGGGGTGATCAAGAAAGGAACTGAAAAAAAAAAAAAAAAAGAAAGAAACCACCATTATGTTACTCTTGTACAAAGTCAGGCTACATCTCTGCCTTGAGGAATGTGAGCATATCTTAATGTTTGATATTCAAAGACTTATAAGAAACCAAGGTAAGTGAAAATAATAACCAAAATTATAGGGAATATTAAGATTTGTTTCATGTACTTCCACAAGGCATTTAAACATGGTTCTCTAGAAGACTTATTTATAGTTAAGTTCTGCAAAGAGGAATCTCAACTTAAACCCATTAAGGAGAAGGAGAAACAAATATACTAACCATGAAGTCAAATGTAGCTAGTGTGAATGGACAGACACTTGCTGTATTTAGGAAAAGGACATGAGGAATGTGGCTGCTATGTAAACACAGAAAAAAATGTTGTTTCAGACTGAAAAGCTGAAAAGGGAGGGGAGTTAGAGGCACATGATTAAATCCTAGCCACTATGACTAATTTGAATATCTGCTCCTTTTCTAAATCCTAAAAAGCTAGAATTCAGGAACAGCCAAACATTCCGTTTAAATTCATGGAAGACAGACCTAGAGTAAAAACATTTTATAATATTAACCTAACATTTAAGGTTAGTTTGAACATAGCAAAGATCAGTAACTTAATGCTATTGCCCAACCAGGTTACTCTCTGTAAAATGAGTATAACAATAACAAGAAGATTAATAATCTATGAAGATTAAGGAAATAATAAACACAAGGTACTGAGTAGCATGTCTGGCCTTTGCTCTCTGTTATAGGGGTGAAGATAGACTACCATGTACTTTCATAACACCAGTAAAGTTCTCAAATCTTGAGACACAAAGCAAAAGTGAGTGGACTGGATGATCCCTGAGGTTCTTACCAGCTCTAGCAGTCTGTGAGATACATGTTTCTTGATGTTTCTGTTAGAGCTAGAGGCTCACCTTACAAGGTTATTGGGAAGAACTCAGTCAGCTCAGTGACTGGATGAGCAAAAAGAATATCAACAGCCATATATCACCTTCCTGGATGGGCCATTGGTATGATTCAGCTTGACAGTCTTAAATTCAGTCATGTTAAAATTCAGTTAAAATAAACTCAAGCCAACCTAAAAAAAAAGGTTCCTTTCTTTTGAAAAAAATATTTAAGTGAGGGGCGCCTGGGTGGCTCAGTTGTTAAGCATCTGCCTTCGGCTCAGGTCATGATCCCAGGGTCCTGGGATCGAGCCCCGCTTCGGTCTCCCCACTCTGCGGTGAGCCTGCTTCTCCCTCTCCCACTCCCCCTGCTTGTGTTACCTCTCTCACTGTGTCTCTCTCTGTCAAATAAATAAAAAAATCTTTAAAAAAAATATTTAAGTGAGATAAAACTGACATTCAACATTATATTAAATTCAGGTGTACAACATAATATTTCATTATTTGTATATATTGTGAAATGATCACCTTAATAAGTCTAGTTAACATCCAAAAGTTCTTTCCTTTAAATGAAGGGCGGGGGAGAAATTGGAGGGGGAGATGAACCATGAGAGACTATGGACTCCGAGAAACAAACTGAGGGTTCTAGAGGGGAGGGGGTGGGAGGATGGGTTAGCCTGGTGATGGGTATTGAGGAGGGCACGTTCTGCATGGAGCACTGGGTGTTATATGCAAACAATGAATCACGGAACACTACATCAAAAACTAATGATGTATTGTATGGTGACTAACATAACATAATAAAATTAAATTAAAAAAAAAAGTTCTTTCTAGGATGATAGTATTTTTCTGTATCTTGATAGAGGCTTATGTCACACTAGTGTACCCACCACTCATCAACACTCACTGAATGGGACACATCAAACTTGTGCATTTGACTATGCAAATTTTGCCACAAGCAAACAAACAAACAACTGTAAGTGAATACTGAGCTCTAATTAATGATATGCATGTTGAAGTGTTTAGGGGTAAAGGGTACTGATATCTCCAAACTTTGAAATGCATAAAAAAGGGGGGATTGATGGGAGGATAAAGGAATGAAGTGGTACAGCAGAATCTAGATGGTGAGTTCATGGCTATTCAATGTAGAGTTCCTTTAGCTTTTCTGTGTATTTGAATTTTTCAGAATAAAATGTTAGATAAGATGCTCTCTCACAGCAAGCACGAAACAGCATATTATTCAGGCAGCTTTCTAAGTCACTAAGACCACTTTCCAGTAAGAAATAAATACCATCTGTGGGATATGTAAGTCTGAAAGATAGTAAAGAGCATTTCTACAAGTGGAAATGATGAAACATTTTGCTGAAAGTCACACCCAATTTATATGGTGAGGAGCTGGAAGTGGAATTCAGGCAGATCTCTTAATTTCATAATCAACAGACTGGCAGAGACCATATAACCTCATTTAAAGTATGCTGAATATTCTAACAGAGAAAAGGAGTCCTCTAAAAAAAGCTCATTCTCCTGTTGTGGTTACATTTTTGCCACCAGTTGGAGAGTCACAGATTATGAGAAAATAGCAACATCCAGTCATAATGAAACATGTAAGCTATTTTATTAATTTAAAAGGCAGATGTTGAAATGTGATATTATTTGATCATTAAAATGAATTTCAAAAATGGCTTTCTTTGGCAGGGGGCACCTATTGGTTGAGATGAAAGCCTGACATTGGGGGAAAAAAGCTTGATGTAGTTATGCAAAAATACTTCAGTATATAATCCTAGGTCACTCACAAGACATGGAAAAGAACTATCCAGGTGTGACAGTGACACAGTATATCGCTGGATGATTCATCTGTCCCACTAGCCCCAGCCATCAACCAATTTAGTGCCAAATGTAGCAAATAAAGTACTAACAACTCAAAAGCGTTCAGCAAGAGTTCAGTAGAGTGGAATGAAGGGTACCATTACAATTCCAGCACCGTGGATTTATTACCATGTCACTGGCAGGCAACACACACAGCAAAACCCATTCATCACTGTACATTTTTACATCAAAATTGCTGCATTTGTTGGAATGCGAAAATTTTCAAAAAGATGTAGACTAAAAAAGGCATTTTCTCCCTGAACACAGTGAATTTCATCCCTACACCTTGTCACTCAAATTTTTATTTGACAAGTGCAGAAAATGCAAGGTATACTTGAGAAGCAAAGAGGACTCACTTCTCTCTTTACCAGCACACTCCACAGTGTAGCCATTCAAATTCAGGAATAAAAATAAATATAAAACAATTCCTTGAAAAAACAATGGGCTACGAAGCAAAACACCGGATCCTATCTACTGGAGGACTATTCTGTATTTCTCATCTTCCTTATGTCCTTCTCTACAGGTGTAGGTGTCTCTTGCCTACCCATGCCTAATTCCCTCCCTGTACTCAGTCTGCCAATTTCTTCTGCCTCCTAGAAGAAGTGATTCCATTTTTCACCCACCCCGTATCTTCAACCTCAGTCCAGAACCTCATCTAAAAAGAAAACAACAAATGAGTTTCACTTTTGGCCCTAACACCACATCTGGCCAACCTGTTACGGTCTTCCCATAGAAGAATGGTTTATGCCGGCACTACTGAAGGGATGGCCTGTGAACCAGCAGTATCCACATCACCTGGGAGCTTGCGAGAAATGCAGTGTCTAGGGCTCTACCCAAAACCTAACTGATCAGATTCTACATGTCTAAACCAGATTCCAGAGGTGATTTGTGTGCACACTAAAATTTGAGAAGCACTAGTCAATACGCACTATTTCCACTTTCACACCTCAGGTTCCTTTCTTAGTCACTACATTTTGACTGTTGCTACTGCAATTGTAGATAATAGCTGAAATTGAAATTGCCGTTGAAATTGTTGTAGATAATAGCTATGACACTCAAGTCACTACCGCGCTAGAGATTCTGAAGTCTTTATTTTGGCAGACCTCCCTTCAGTACTTGCCCTCATTGATAAGCCCTCCTTGAAACCTCCTTTCGATCAACACGGCATGGAATTTACTCTACCCTTCTGGCTGCTCCTCAGCCTCCTTGGCTCACCTCTTAAATGTCACCATTCCCTACGAGTCTTTTTTTGATCTTCTCACCTGATGTCTCCCTGGTGAGTTCATCTACTTATATCGCTTCATTTACTACCTTTACAATGATCATAGTCAAATCTGTTTTAACCTACGAACTCTCTCCCAAACTCCATATCCACAGAGTCAAACATCTACTAAATCCCTTTTAAATATGCAGTGTATCCAAAACATGATCACATCATCTTCACCCTTCTCCCCTAATCACTGACACACATCTGTTCCTCTACCTAGTCATTCAAAGAGAAATATACAAATCATCCCTGATTTCTCTTTCTTCCTTATCCTTTAACCAAGATATCAAGTCATTCATTCAACCTCCTTAATTGCTCTTCTAACCTCTCTATCATCCAGCTGTCGCTTCCCTAGATTGTTTTAATTAAAAGCCTCCCGATGCTCTCTCTTATTTACTGAATCATAACTTTGTCTGCACAACTGAATCAATCAACTGCGATGCTTTGAAAAATACCAATGTCTGTGCCCTGGTCCCAAAGCTTTTTATGTCATTGGTTTGGGGTGGAGTCCAGGCACTGGCATTTTGTAAAAGCCCCCACTGCCCCTAGTGATTCTAATGTGCAGCTAGGACTGAAAAGCACTGCTCCAACACTGGCCTTTTGCCCTCCATGTTAATCTTCAGCATTTTGCTCCGAGAAGGCTTTTGAAGATGGAAAATCGGAGTCTGTCATCATTTATTAAATTGCTCTAATGTCACTCTTTCACTGCTCTCAGAATACAGTCCAAATTCTTTACCTGACTTGTAAGACCTTTTCCAGCTTCTCGACTTCTACCGCCTGTTGTGAACCTTAGAGTCCAGCTTTACAGCCACACAGGAGTCCGCTACATGTGTGATGTGACCCACGTCTCCCATGCGTCTGCAAACAGATTATTCTCTCCCCTCGTCCACTCTACAGCAGTTTGCTCGGAAGCCACTATCATTGGTCATTTTCTCCTGACTGTTCTCTTCTGCCCCACCAAACTTAGTTTCATAGATTTGGGTAGGGTACCCCTCATCATGGTTTCTAGAGCACCCGGTTCTTATCTTTGAACACAGCGATGACACCATTTGGCAATTATCTGTTCTTTTGTCTGTTTGGCCCACTGCAAGGTGATGATTTCAGGAGAGGAAATGTATTTTTAAATTCAGGGGCCAGCCCAAGTTTGGCACATAGGAAGATATAAAGAAACATGTGGAAAGGGCAAACACAACTCTTACATCACAAACGAGAATTTCTGCACTACTGCAAAAACAAAATTGTCACCAACATATAAACAAAAAACACATACATTTTGGCAATGTTAATGAAGATAAAGTCCATGTTCAAAGTTTTTCAGACTTTGTGAGAGTGAGACTGCTGTATTAAAGGGAAAAGAGGAACTGAATTATTGAAGTATAGTGTCAGTTGATCTCTTTCAAATACTTCTCCAGAAAAGCAAAATGTAAGATCAAAAATAAATAAAGATCACTCAATTCTGGTTCATGTAACATATGTCCTGTTATTAAATCCAGGATCAGTGACTATAAAATACTTTTTAAGGGCACCTGGGTGGCTCAGTCGTTAAGCGTCTGCCTTCAGCTCAGGTCATGATCCCGGGGTCCTGGGATCGAGCCCCACATCAGGCTCCCTACTCCGCGGGAAGCCTGCTTCTCCCTCTCCCACTCCCCCTGCTTGTGTTCCTTCTCTCACTGTGTCTCTCTCTGTCAAATAAATAAAATCTTTGGGCGCCTGGGTGGCTCAGTGGGTTAAGCGACTGCCTTCGGCTCAGGTCATGATCCTGGAGTCCCTGGATCGAGTCCCGCATCGGGCTCCCTGCTCGGCAGGGAGTCTGCTTCTCCCTCTGACCCTCTTCCCTCTCATGCTCTCTGTCTCTCATTCTCTCTCTCTCAAATAAATAAATAAAATCTTAAAAAAAAATAAATAAAATCTTTAAAATACTTTTTAGACTAAAGTAGTAGTAGTAGTATAGACTGAAAGGCCAAAAATAAAAGTGCATGAAGATTCAAACTGCCCTTCCCAGGCCTCATTTTCAGATAATCTTTGCTTATTTAAACCTCAGCAACTCATAAATGTTACAGTAAATAATGTGAAATACCGGGGAGATGAAAAGTAACTCTTCCTATTCTAATGATCCCAATTCAAATGACAAAATAGTTTCACAGAAAATATGTAAATTGGCTTTGAACATTAGAATGGCAACTCCTAAAATGGTATAGCAGCTCCTAAAATGAAATGCTTCAGTTTATAAGAAACAACAACCACAAAAATCTGTATACAACCCCCCCCATTTCCATTTACCTCTGGGTAAATCATAAGTATACATCCAGAGAAGAAAGACTCAAGAGAGAGACAATACCTCGGTGAAACATATGGCTAAGAAATACAGAATAGGCTAAGGAACAGAATAGTGTAATTGCCTTAATTTTAGAAGAGAATCTTCTTAAATAGAATTTCCGTAGTAAAAGAAGAAATAGAGGAATTTTAAATGAGGTAATCTATGTGAAAAGTGCTTTATAAACCACAAAGCTGTCAGCAAACATAAGGTACTATTATTATTTTCTTTAAAATGAGATATAGCAGAGCACTGTGACTATACTATTCACAGCAAAGAAACATATTCCTTTAAAAACATATAAAATGGATGCCTTTTAACAAAAACAAAAGGAAAGGCACTCAAACATTGCCAGAACTGGATATCACACACGATTATACTTTTGTTCTGATAAGTTCTTATAAAGAGCCATTTGATTGTATGATGTGAATGTGTTTTTGTACATTTATTCATTTATTTATCCCTTTGTCTATCCATTCATTCATTACAAACTTTTTCTTCATAATCTATTATGTGCTTGAGATTGAGTTAGCATGTATTCAAAACCAAAGCTGCAGAAGGGAGTAATACACATTTTATAAGTAAACTGCCTAATTCAACATTCACATGCATTTGGAATCTGTGTCTTTATGACAGAATCCACTTATTTGAATGCATCATCCATTAGGAAGGAAAGCTAAGGAGGGGATTTTCATAGCTCCCACTGGCCTTTTGAATTATGGTAAGGATTCTGGTCTTTAGTCTCCGTGCAGTGGGAGTCCACTGAAAGGTTGCATGCAAGGAAGCCACATCTGATCTCTGTGTGAAAAGATTAGTCAGGCTGTCAATTAGAGAATAGACTGGGGGAGGGGCAGGAAAAGATGCAGAAAACTAGAGCAACAAGCTAGGACAGGTGTCTAGGCACAGCCTGATAGTCATCGGTTGACTGAAAGATAAGAACAAATTGGTAAAATATTTAGAAGATTAAATGTGGAGGACTTTGCCTAAACTTCCTTCTGCATAGAATGCATTGCCTGGTACATGATAGGTACTTCATGAATGCTTTTGAGGGGAAATGAATGGGATTATATTAACCTTGCAATTCTTTCAGGGGGTCTCAGAAGATCTGACCCTGTCATGGAATGACTTTTCCCCCTCACAGAAAAAGTTGGAACTAATAGAATGTGACTACAGTGACTGTTTTTCAGCAAGGTATGCCTAGGTCACTGTGCCTCTTCTAGAATACAGGCTACATGTAACGTCTGCAAAATCTTTCTTTCAAGACACTTTGTTGGGAAATCTTACTTGCTTAATTTTTTTTTTTTGGCTTGACTTTTGAGTCATTTGTAGATAAATAAGAGAGAGAGCAGATCCCTTTTGTATCATAAAATGGTAAAAAAGTTGCTGGTGGATATCAACATGGATCTGCAATTTTATTTTACATGTGAGTTCTTAATAATCCCCAAGAGAAAAAGTACAGTACATAGTTTGCCATATGGAATGCATCAATCAGGTGAGAGGTCAAGGTGTTACCATAAGAGGTGCCATTCATATAGTGAGGAATAAATGAAACCAGGAGTATAAGGGACAAAGGCAAAGTCTTGGGAAAAAGGCAGACTAAGGGCAGGAAAATAAGATGAGAGATTTGGGAAAGGTTACATAGTCCCTGTGTTCAAGGCAAAGTCTCCAGAGATGAAGCATGAGAGGTGGTCCCTAGACTAAGCAAAGTGAACCTCTTGGGTAATCACTGAGGGCTTCATGGAAGTGCTTACAGCATGGGCCACAAGAGATAAGATGAGGTATGAAAGGAAATGACAGAAATGTTTGCGGAGTTCACTTTGGCAGTTAAAGAAGCAAAATCCGACAGGAAACTTAAGGGATGTGAGCTGCCTCATTGTGGGAGCCAAGATTTGGAAGGCGTAGGGAACAAGAAAGTAGATGGCTAGGCAAAATATAGGAAGCCAAGTTAGTCAATGAGTAGGAAATGTCCACTTGAAATTGAATTTATGATACAAAAGAATTGTTAAAATGAAAAATTTTGAAAAAGGACTGGACGAGAAGATTTCACTCATCAACCAGCCTGGGCAAAATATGGATTTGTATGCCATCACTTCATATTTATACTCTTAACCTGATTTTTAGAAGGAGCTCATTACTGATGAAATCTCTATCTTCTCTTCCCTGAATTCTGCCATCCTTCCTGCTTTTTTTTTCTTTTACCATTTCCACCAAAACTACTCCCCTACTCTCTTCCACTATCTCTGAATTCATCAACATTCTCCTTGGCTACATTCAGATTCTTTAGTTTTCCTGTATTCCGGGGTCCATTTGAAAGCACTTAGTACATGTAACTGGGGCCAGTGGGAAGTTCCGGCTTGGAACAAACTTATCTTTATGTTCGCCCCCATAGGAAAAACCAATATTGACTCTGATGACAAGGAGGTCTCAGCCCTTTTTCCTGGCTGATGAGCATACATTACCATTCTTGAAAATTAGGAGTAGTCGTGCTATGAAACAGCAGAAAGCATGTATGCTGACTAATATTTAGCTGCAAATTTGTATACTGATTCTCCCAGTCTGAATAAAACTGAGGTAAGAGATCGATCCTTAGGCATTTTTGTAGACACACATGAAGTATGTTACGTTTTCCTAAGATACGCATTAGCAAGGGGTTCGGAACAAAGTCAGTATAGTTGTTTTCCCCAAACAAAAGATATGTTATGAAATTGCCATGCTGCCGTTCCAGTGGTATCAGTGAACTTCTCATCGCGTTGCTTCATTTTTTGCCTTCCTTTTATATTTTTCTAGACTCAATCTCTGTCTCTTGCTGCTTAATAAGCTAGCTGTTACTGGGAACCTAATGAAAGGGTGTTTTTTTGCCTTCCCTGTGTCCAAACCTTCCTAAATAGCTGCTTCATTACTCTATTCACTTTGAACATTAAAAAAAAAAAAAAAGAAAAAACAAAGCTGAAACAGGTAATGTGAGAGGTTCATGAAAATCTCCATCCAGGACATCATAATCCTAATTGGTTTATTACCTGCTGTGCTGAATAATTCTCCCACTCATCTTAGGGGTTTGTGTGTGTGTGTGTGTGTGGAGTTTTTTTTTTTTTTAGCCTTAAAAATGAAAACTTCTTTGTGGTGAAAACTAACCCACAATGAGAAAATGCCATAGGATTTTTAAAAAATAGCCTCAGCAATGACCCCAGAAGCCTCAGAGGCCTCTGTGTAATTGTCAGACTGGAGAAAATGATCCACGAGGGACCATGTGTTTGCAAGGTTTTTGTTCACATTTTACCAACCACAGTGTGACTACGAATTCAGGATGCTAAGCCCACACTTCCCCTCAATTGTCTCTGAAAGAAAAACTAAAGAAATCAACCATGATTAAAAGAAAAGACCCACACAGAAGTAGATGGTGGAAAAGATATAAAGGTCAAGGAGAAAGTTTAATGAAAGTTGCTCTAACGTGTGTTCAAAGTTATATGTTCCTGACAGTGGAAAAGAAAGGCAAATTCTTAGATTTATAATTATGTAAAAATGTCCCATCATTAGTATTATTCCTAAAAATAGATAAATGCTTATATTTCAGGTTTCCGAAAAAAAATGGAATAACATTAAGTAGGGGCATTTACACATTGCTTTTGAAACACCTGAGCTCTACTGAAAAAAAAAAAAGTACTTACTCTGTTCCTACCTCAAATCTCCTGAATCAGAATCTTCAGGCTCTTAGGCAAGCACATGCATTCACAAGAGGGACAACAGTGCCCCAAGGAGGTGAAGATTTGTTCTTTTTTTTTTTTTCTTAAAGATTTTATTTATTTATTTAATGGACACAGAGAGAAAGACAGCGAGAGAGGGAACACAAGCAGGGGGAGTGGGAAAGGGAGAAGCAGGCTTCCCGCTGAGCAGGGAGCCCGATGTGGGGCTCGATCCCAGGACCCTGGGATCATGACCTGAGCCGAAGGCAGACACTTAATGACTGAGCCACCCAGGTGCCCCTGAACATTTGTTCTTGAGGGACAAAGATTCTTGCTATATGTAAGGGTCACAGTGGTTTGTGACTCTCCAAAGGGCCACAATATAAACAGATCACCGAGCATATCTATGGGATTAAGTTTCATGGGGTATTGATTAGAAAACAAAAAGTCTAAAAGGGCTTCTTAAAGGTTAATGCTGAATAAAAGGTTGAGAAACACTGTACCAGTGTAATATATTTTAAAACACTTTCTGCACATAAAACACGTAATTTATTGAATGGAACTGGGAAAACACAGATAGGAGGAAAAAAAAGTAAGTTTCCTTGAATTCCCCCAGTTGACAGCTGTTAAACATTTTGAGGTACATCCTCCCGTCATCATTTGTCTTGCTGGCTTTTTTTCTGTCTTTTGCTTTCGTGCAAAATTGGGCTCACATGGCATAAATAATTTCGTATCCTACTTCTGCACACTGAGCCATTAATGTTGTAATCACTCACTCCCTATGCCATTAAATACTATTTGAAACGACTTCGAATAAACACTGTGATACCTTTAACAACAAACTTCCTCCAAACATTAAATGTATATCTTTATAGCATTAGGTAGAATTGGTATTAGCATAGTAATAGAAAGCATGCATTTTTAGATTAATCATTTTCCTGTGATTAACCAAATTACAAGCTTAAATAAAAGCTGTCTGCCAAAGTGGTTACCAAATTCATTTTACAATGCCATTTTACCTTTTTCTTCTCATTCTGTGTGTCTGTTTCTGTCTGTCTGTCTCTCTTTTGAGGCTGTTTTTCAAATCAAACCTTCTGGAATGTCTGCTTATGAGTATTACTCCTACCTATGCAGCTCTAAAGACAGTGAAATCAAGGAATGAGTACAGAGTGAAAAGGGTTTGGGACTAAGCCATAATGACAGTGTCTTTAAGGACAAAGCACCTTCATTTTCACTTAATGCTCATCTGATTCTTCATGTTGCATTGTTTACAGGGCAATGGTACTTTTCTTACATGTGATTACTGACTGCAAATTAATGTAGGGAAAAGAACTAAAGATCGAGAAGAATAGAAACTTTTCCTTTATTTATCTGGTTCAGGGATTGGTTTTTATGTTAAAACCCTGTGCTGAGCTGTAGAGCTCTGTGTGTGTGTATGTGTGTGTGTGTGTGAGAGAGAGAGAGAGAGAGAGAGAGGAGATTGAGAGAGAGATTGAGAGAAGGAGGGAAGGAGGGAGGAACATTTGCAATCAGGGTCCTATTTCATTCAAGTTTATCATACTATCTTCAACTGAAAGCGAATTCCTATATTTTTAAACTACATTTTTAAGAGTGTGTATATTTCTTTACAGTTTTAAACAACACACTCCTCTTACTATTTATATGTATACATATCTATTTCTAGTTTATGTAGATATATATATCTCATCTATCTATCTATCTATATATATCATCTATCATATATAACTCATCTATCAATCTCTACCTCTACATCTCTCTACATGCATGAGTAGGCTCTGAGGCTACTCAGAGAGGCTCTGAGTCCTACAATCCCAGAAATTCGGAAAAAGCCAGAAAAAAAAGATTTTCTTCTGAAATTAAAATTAGAAAAAAAAAAAAAGAAGTGATAGATGATATTAGCCATCTGCAAAAATAACCTGGCTGAGCTTTGGATAACTTCTTAAAAAGGCAGATTCCCAGGGCCTTCTTATATCTCTATCATGTCAGAATTTCTTGGGGTAGGAGTCCAGGACTTGCCACTAGGGCTGGAAATGTTTGCAGAGTTGTTTTGTCAGGGTTTGGTGAGGAAGTACCCCAGTTCCAGCAAGTGAAGAATGAGTAGTAATGTGAAGCGAACATGAAGCTCCAACTATTGGTTTACGTGCACATAACATACCTGAGTTTTGTGCTGCCCTGTAACGGAGAGAGGGAGAGGGGGAGGTCGGTCTGTGTATGTGATGGGGGAAGACCTATTGCATGGAAGGAAAGCCAGGGAGCAAGCACTTGCTCTTATGCCCTGGGTAGCATCTGAGAGAAATGGTCTATTTCTCTAGTTCTGTTTCAGAAGTCACCTAGGATACTAAAGGTGGGCATTTTATCTAGCTTCTCTCATTTGATGAACCATCCTTTAAAAATACCTTATTACCCTTCCTCCAATTCTTTTGTCACCATCAAACCTTGCAATCTCTAATTTGGTCTTCTGTATGCCCTCATTTGGGAGGGCACCCTGAGCAAATTATCATTATTAATTTTTCTGACAGGCTTATGTTGTATTATAAAATCATAATTTTGAATTTATTATCTCATCTCTCAAATGATTTATAAACCAATCTCTTGTCAGTTTGTGAAGCATGAGTCAGGCCCCCAGGCCCTGATCTACTAAACTATTAAAATCTGGTTGTTGTCTATGCAAAGCTGAGGACCAGACTTTAGATCTATAATAACACATCATACATATGATATGAACCCTATCAGTGACCTCCTTATGCAATTATTTATATAATTAATATTTAAAAAATATTGAAATATTCAAACAATGGATAATGAAAAGCTAATCCATAAATCCGAAGGAAGAACGTGTATATTAAGACCAATTTCAAGTCCATGATATACATATCACTTTTTTGTTATACCTATATTCTAAACTTTCAATCTTTTTTTTTAAAAGATTTTATTTATTTAAGAGAGAGAGAGACAGAGAGAGAGAGCACACGAGCAAGGGGGAGGGGGAGAGGGAGAAGCAGACTCCCCACTGAGCAGGGAGCCCGACATGGGGCTCAATCCTGGGACTCCGGGATCATGACCTGAGCCAAAGGCAGATGCTTAACTGACTGAGCCACCCAGGCACCCCTAAACTTTCGATCTTAGTAGACATTAAGAATTCAGAAATCTTTGACCAATGTTAAGTCATACTTATAAAATTCTGGTTGACTGGCTACAGACCAAGAATTTTTTTTTTAAACCATACCCTTTTTATGTCATAAAGTTCCTAGAATATATTTCTCTTATTCTCAAAATATTTCCTCAGGAGAATGTAGTAATATTCTGATCCACTTAAAACAATCACTAGTTAAGTACAAATTAGCTTCCAAAACCAATCTGAAAACATGCTGTAGGAATATACATCTGCTGAAAGATGGTTTCCTTTTATGTTCCCCTTCCCATCTAAAAGTTATTAAGGAAAAGTCTGTTGCTATGGAAACATTCAATTTGGCACCATCTGCATTCAAAATTCAATTGCTTCAAGCCTTTAGCCAATCTCCGGTTTTTAATTGGCAGACCTTCCCAGAATGCTTTAGAAATCTTTTAGGAAGCCAATCCATGAAGCATGTCACAATGTAAAGCATCAAGAAAGTTCACAATGCAAGCTTCACTCCATTATCTTAGGATCACACTTGTGCAGTTTCAAAGCATGAGGCCTTGTGATAATTACTTGGCATGGGGTTAATGCCTAAAATTTAGTGCCAGGTTGTTTTTTTCTGTCTAATGGATTTCTCATTCAAACAAAGTACTCATTTTACAAGTGACTTAAGTATTAAAAAGACCCTGAAAAGGAGCCCCAGTGGGAAACTTATATAGCGATACACAGTTCAAATAGAAAACACATCTAGGAGAAAGAGTTAAGAATGCGTGTTTTGTACTCAGTCAGATCTGAGTTCAAATATTAATTGGAATGCTTGTTAGCTACGTCACTTAACCTTTCTAGGTCCCATTTTCCTCATCTGTAAAGATCTATTATGAGGACTGTAAAGTATGCACTTTGGAGAAAATACATACTTCACATACCCCGTAATGGCATTTGAAGATGTGTTGATCCACATGGTCTTGAAGAATATTCCTTTGGAATGTCAAGTGTCTGTTTATAACTATTGTTAGAATTTATAGGAGAGTTATCAAAGACAAATTGTCTGAAAGATTATTTTTAAGAATAGGGAGGATATGGATGGATCTTGGAGAAGTGTAAAGACATTCAAAGTAAGAAAATTACAAAAAAAAAAATGTATGCACAGTTGTGGGTTGGATCGTGACATTTTGATGGGATAGAGAAGTAACTCACCATAATTAAGCACTGGCATGGTTTCTTGGGAGGCTCTTTCAGCCCACCATGTTATAATTATCCTATGGGATTAGTGCCCCATAGCCAACTAGAATCTGTTGTTCTATAACACAGCAGGTTTGCTCTACCACTAATGTCCTACTGAATAGCCAGCCTTCCTCTTTGATAGTAATCTTTAGAAGGCAACATTCCAGCTCTATTACTTACTGCTCCTAGGTTACCATATACTTTAAAAACTCCATGCCTTTGATTACTTGTCAATTTTAGTATTATAGAGATTTTTATATTTATCCAGTTAAGCTATTTCAGTGGTAATTTGACTGACTTTTTTAGATGGACCAAAATACTACAAGTGTTACCTTCATGTGTATCCTGATGCAAATTCCTTTATATTGTTTTCCCTTTTTTAACAAGTCTGTAAAAGGTATAACTGTATGTTGAATAATCAGGATTTATGGCATTTAAGCATAAAGACAGCTTTATCTGTTGTCCTTTCTCCCTTTAAATCTGCTCAAGGAGGTAGTTCTTCTCCGGTCCCTGGGTGAAAATATGGGCAGGTCCCATGTCTTTTCATGTATAAGGTAATATAAGGTCTTATTGCCATTTTAATACATTAAAATTAGAATTTCCAGTCCAGCACATTAATTAACACTTGAAACTTAATCCACATACACAACTTCTCCCCAACTAGCAGAGGCTGCAACTGGGCCAGGTCCCCAAGCACCCTGAGTAGTGGGGATGGTGAATTTCCTCTCTTCTCTCTCATTCTCCAGCTGCTCTTTCTCACACTAACAGAGTTGAATGGGAGTGGATGGAGGAGAGGGAAGGGGAGCAGAAAGATCTTATTTGACTCAGTACTGTCATGGTTAGAATGTGACTTTTTGCTTTCTGGGTCTGGCTGATGTTAAATATCACTAGAGGGGTTTGATGAAGCTCTTCTAGACTTGACAATCACTGGTGCCCTTTCATTTGCAGTCCTGAATCCAGATAAATGTTGTGTATCATTTTGGTGGTTATCATTCCCACCTCAGAAACTTGGAATCCAATGACACATTCCTCCAGGTGTACCTAGAGAAACTCCTCTGAAAATGGGAAGGTCAGCTCCTCCCCTTGTGAAAGTGGGGGACAGTATTAGAAGGGGGGCAGTCACAGCAGCATTTTCTCTGAAGAGCCTTCAAATTCTTCCCAAGCCATTCTTTTCTGGATCTCTATTTTCTTTCAAAATGTGCGCTGCATACCTCACTTTGGTGTCTGCTATCTACAGGACCTTAGTGCTTCCAATTGAGACACTTCCAATTTAGTATCTGGTTAAATGAATGTGTGTGTTAGAGCACTGTTAGACCAAAGTGCTCTAGTACTGAAGACAGAAATTAGAAGAAAGACTGCACTAGATAGTCTCTAAGGGCTCTTTCTGCTCTGGAGGCCTTGGATTCTATGACTCTAACACTTCTTCCCCTTGGAATGTACTTCTCTCAGCTATAAGGTCCAGCTTCAGATTCACTTCCATGATACATTTCACTATGACTTCAGGAGACAATGAACACATGATCTGAACCTACTATGTGCCAAGCACTGGCCTAGGTTCTGGAAAATCTATAATGAAATAAAACAGTCTCTGCCCTCATGCAGCCAAGCCTCTTTCTCCTTTGCTCCTCTATTTTCCTTTGCTTGTATCTTGCATTTATATTTTGTTCTGGTATCAAAGTTATTGTCTGAACACATCTGTCTCCCCTTGGATTATCAACTCTTTTACAAAAGGATTCATATTTTATTCACTTCTATACATCCCTTTCTCCCAATGGTCACTCAATAATTATTATTAAATGAAGGAATGAACAATGAATAAATGCATGGATGTATAGAAGGATGAATGGATAAACTAAACATCATAAATCCACATGTTTATGAAAATATTGCTTATATTTACTCTATGGCATATATATATGTATATTCTACCTAACAGTATAATAATTTTACAGCTTCTACTTAATAACAAACACTTTAATGGAGGAGACTACGTTACTGCTTTCTCGGAGTACCATATAATTCCTGGCCTAATACCTTACACACTCTAAGTACATAATCAAAATTTGATAAATAAATGTGTGAATGAAAATTTCAATATTTTAACTTGCATTTGCCCTTCACGTAATTTAAATATTAAGGCAAATTGTTAAGAAAAAGACTGGGTCAAGTTTAAAGTATAATTCAGCTATAGCTTTTGGGAAATGAGTAAAATAATCTTTCATTCCAGATTTATTTCTTTGTGTAAATTAGGTCCTTATTAAATATTAGCAGACTTACACATTTATAAAAGAAAGCCATCAGTCTCAATCTATATTTAATTTGCTTCTACAAGCTTGAAGGTGAAAACTTATTTAGTAAAGCACTTAGTGACAGTTTTCTACATACTATTCTTAATCTAGGTACTTTAAGGATGGTGCCTATCCTTAAATTTCTTACTATTTACATGAGAAAGGAACTTGGAATATTCACCATTGCACAATTTGATGAATTTATTATATTTCTGATTAAATTACACTAAATCATATATGAACATAATTTAATGCTCTTTTGTTATTAGCATAGTGCAGTGTGATACTGAAGAATCTAATTCTTAAATGAAATACATTGTTCAATTACTTTAGCATACTAAAATAGAATAAAAATTTTATTACTTTTAGTTTCAAACCAGCATTATGACATTTTCTTGAGATCCTTTTAAAATTCCTTCAGGATGCCAATTCTATCTTTAAAAACCAACTTGGTATTCTAGTTGAAGGGGAGCAGAATATACCACTCCAAAATATGCCTGTTTGGCATAAGGATTATTTTAAACTGATTATTTTTAAGAAAGAGCAGGCATAGAAAAGCCCTGAAAATGAAGTAAAAGTTACCCTTTCCGAAGAGATATTTACATTTATAGGAGAAATCTCCATTTATAAGAGTGTCTCCCGCTCTGTACCAGGAGAAGGACGACTCTAAATCTCTAGTAACTCCTATCAATGGAATAGGCAAGGACTTCAATCTGGGGAACAACCACACCCTTGACTACCGTGTTTTGCACGAACGTCTCCCATCATTGCCCCCTGAAACATCTTCTTCTGTCTTTAGCTGGAGATGGTATTAATGGTGGTAGCTCAGGCCATTTTGGGGAGTGACTCAGTTTTCCTGGGTCTCTCCCATGTACATAGGAGGTATACTTGTTACTAAGCTTTTGTGTGTTTTTCTCCTATTAATCTGTCTTTTATTACAAGGGGTTCCTCAGTCAAGAACCTAGAAAGGCAGAAGGAAAATTATTTCTCCTCCCTCACATAGTCTACTATCTTTATCTGAACTAGACAGTTGTATATGTCAGTTATTTTAGAGGATGGAATTTTGAATTAGGAATCTGGCTCTTATATTCATGGTAAAGGCCCATTACATATTTTCTAGGTCAAAAATATACTTAAAGTCAATCTTTTTTGAATGGCCATGCAAACTGTTGGTGTCTAAATTTAGAACCAGTACAGAAAAATAATGAAATGATAGCATTTAATCAAAACATAAACAAAATATTATTAGTACATCAAAATAAAGCAACTCCCAAGCACCTATCCCAGATTTGGGTACTAACCAATGCAAACCATCATGGTCAGTCTCGTTTTAAGTCTTAAAATATGTACAACTCACTACCCACTTAATGAAGTATAAAGCCAGTGAATGTAATGTTTTTAATGGCCATAGCACATCTTGTTGGCTGTCCTGCATTGATATTTATTGTTTCCCCTAGGGACAACAGGCGACTTTTTCATACACTGTTTTCTTTATATGATACAAATTCACATTCCTATTTTGTCTTAAGTTATAACATGACTTCCTTATTTGAGTTCTCTGAACCCTTTCAACAGACATCATGATAAAAGGAAAAAAATTTTCATTAAAAAAAAAAAGATAAAGAGAATCCTAATCCAAATTTCTACTTTAAAGATTAGAGGGGGGGTACTTGAGCTTCTGAAGATTAAGAACTCTCTACATTTCATTTCCATTTTGCTCAAATCAGCAGAGCCTCCAAAAAGGCAGGGAAGACTATTTCAAATGGCCTCGTACATTTTCTGCATGGATGAGGTATGTGAACTGCAATCAGACCAAGGTGCTTTTTAAATCTGTTCTGCTTATAAGAGACTGTACTAAAAAGACTCCCAGTCTCCTAAAACTGAAATATCACTCACCATTCAAAAATCCGGGTGTGTTTACTGCAGGTTTTATTTGTTCTTTGTTTGCTTTTTTTCTTTTAAAGATTTTTTTAAAAATTTATTTATTTGACAGAGAGCAAGCACAAGTAGGAGGAGCGGCAAGCAGAGGCAGAGGGAGAAGCACACTCCCCACGGAGCAGGGAGCCCGATGCAGGGATCAATCCCGGGACTCCAGGATCATGACCTGAACCGAAGGCAGAGGCTTTAACAACTGAGCCACCCAGGCGCCCTCGTTGTTTGCTTTTTTTAGCAGGGCATTTGATTAATCTCTTCAGGCGATTTCTTTTTTTTTTTTTTCATGGTCATGGAGATGATGATGGCAGCCTGTAGCCTTACACTATTTGCCCGCTACCCCCGAGACAGTCCATTCAATCAGTACGTATTTACCACATGCCTGTTATGTTCAGAATAATGTGAGAATTACAGGAATTCAAATATAAAGGAGTAACAGTTTGAAACTTACAGTTCAGTCAGGGAAATAAAACATATACTAGGGAGAGAGTGTCCTGAGAGACAGGACAATGCTTGGGATACCTAACCTCCGGCATTTTGTCACTTAATGAACGTGGCAATAGGAGAAAGAACTGATCCCCATATCACTATCTGAACTATCAGTGAAATAGGGTCTCCTACTGGAAAGCTGTGGTTTTTTATTTTTTTCCATTTTTTTGTTTTCTTTTAACCTATGTTGGCTTCTTTTTTAAAACATGACTTTGCTTAAGGCATAAAAATGAATCCCTGTGAGGATTTTAAGTATCATGATTCAGTAAGCACCTAATATATTTTAACTGGACTGAAATAAACTATCACAAGTCAATAAATATGTATACAAATATATGTCAGTAGTATATATATAATATTTATATATAAATATATCCAGATGTGAGTATATAAGAACATATAAATATGTGTATAAATGTGTATATGTATGTATATACATTTTCAATAACTGACTTTCAAATTGTCTCCTTTCAACATAGGTTTGGGGAAAGAAGATCCATCTAACACCCTTTTCTAGAATTAGAACACTTGGGTGAAATCCTGACTCTTCCATATGCTATCTGTGTGACCTTGAGAAAGGTATTACAAACCATGATCCTTGGTTCCCTCATTTATTTAATGAGGACAATATCGACTTTAGGCAAGGTTGTGGATATCAAATTGACTCATATTTTTTAGAGTTCTTTGTCCAATTTATGTAAAACATAACACAGATATAAAATATTACTATTTATAAGATGAGATGTTGTAGAATCTGAATAAAATCTCACTTTGCCAAGTACTGTCAGTAAAAATTTTGACACTTCCAAACCGTCTGCAATGTTTCATATATTCTGGAATTCTCTGGGACATATTTTCCATTACCAAAACACCTAGCTACTGAGAAGGAAACCTGAACCTTTTAAGTGCCCTGCCAGATGCTAAGAAAAAAAATTAATCTCGTTCCACTGATTGATATGTACCCCTTACAGTACTATGCCCCCTATGTACACATATGCTTTGTTTGGCATGGTGCCCTAAATTGAGAGACACATAAACGGATGTGCTAAAACTCCGAGCAACATATGGGTACTAGTAATAATCAACAGAAATTCTGTTTTATTGTCCAATAGGACTGAGCCTTCCTCTTTAGTGGTTCCTACAATGGCTAAGACTAAACCAAATCCTTACTGAGAAGCAGGTAAAGTGCCATTGTTTCAAAAGGCCAACATACGCCTATACAATTCCTATGTTTTTCATATTATCTTATCTTTCTGCACAATTACACTTGATGCTCACATTTGCAGGTTGACTGGGTTTTATCAATTCAAGGCACAGTTTTCTGTTTAATTATAGAGAAAGGCATTTTCCCCTCATTTTTATTCTGTGCACTTGGGACCCAATTTTCTATTTTCAAACATTTTGTTGTTTAATATACATTTTTCTGATAACAAATGAAATCAGGCTGGTATATGACTCTATAGCTTTCTTTCCTTCCACCGACTGCATTTTCCTGAAAGCCAGCTGTGGTCCAAGGCACTGGTTCTATGGCTCTTGGATAAAAGAAAAACTGGATTCCAATGGCCAAGTTTATCATTTCTAGAACTACCTTATGGACTTTGTAGGGGACTCTCAATGGCTTCATTCCTGTGACCCAGGGTTAGAATTACAGATGGTAATAAACCAGACAGACTATCCAGTAGCTAGAAACACTAAAAATAGAATATTCTGCAGAAATATTTTAGTTTCATCTTAATACTGAAGAAAATATCATAAAGCCCTTCATTCATTCATTTGTTCAGAAAATCTTGATGAAGAACCTATTTTTTCCAAATTCCTATATAGGAATTTAAGAGAATCAACACCCAGTGAAGATACATTTCTTGAGCAAGTACTAAGAATTCTGTGTATAGCTATAAGAACATTTCTCAATCTTCATGTATCTATTTCCTAGATGTGAAAAACTCTTAGCCTTATAGCAGGGCGCTAATCATGTCAACAAAGTGTCAACAACCTAGAAGACCTGGTGGAGCTCTTGATAACGAGGAGGGCTGATAATTATGCACTGAATGTTTGAGTCCCCCATCCCCAAATTCATACATTGAAACATTAATCCCCAATGTGATGGTATTTGGAGATGGGGCCTTTAGGAAGTAAGTTTAGATGAGATCATGAGGGTGGGGTCTCAAGATGGCATCAGTGTCTTTAATAGAGGGAGAGAGCAGAACTTTCTCCCCAGTGTGTGAGGTCACTGTTAGAATGTGGTCCTCTGCAAGCCAGGCAGAGGGCTCTCACCAGATCTGCTGGCACGTTGGTCTTGGACTTCCTGGCCTCCAGAACTTGGAGAAATAAACATCTATTGGTTAAGCCACCCCATCTATGGCATTTCATCACAGAAGCCCAAGATGTTTCAGACCTTGATATTTATGTAATGATTTGCCATTTGCAAAGGGCTAGTCCATATGCCATTCCCTTAAATCCTAGCAGCAATCTGGTATGGAGGGGCATCTGCAGCCTAATTTTACAGATGAACAAAGGGTGAGAGAGATGGAGGAATGTGCCAAGGGTCCCACTGTCATCAGAGGGCAGAGCCAGGACTTACACGCTGCCTTCTCATTTTAGTTGCACTGCTTTTAGCATTACCTTGTGCTCAAAATGGAATGGGGGAAAGACATGCTTACGTGTTTGTCTTACTAACATCAACGTAATAGTCACCACTGTCATCAGCATGGTCACTATTATCCCATAACCAACCAGCTGCCTGGGCCTTTCTGTTGGGCCTCCAAACCTCAAAAGCCTTTTTTCTTTTGAAAACCCATATTCCTCATGTGGAGCCCGGGTGAGAGAATAATAAACACATCCAGTAGCTATGGAAAAAAATCTCAGGGGGTTCTTTTTCCTTTCAACATGCGCACGCATAATCAAGGGCACACACACCTGGTCTGCCATTTTTCAGGAGAAGAGCAGCACTGACATTTGCTGGGTTGTGCGATGGAGACAGACTTTCCTTTGAAGTCTTGGTTGAGTCCTGTGGTAGTCATCTCTACAGGGATCCCAATCACTTTTACCTCCTGGTATTCATGACCTTTTGGAGTCCCTCATCCTCCCACCTCACTGCATCAGGGCCAAACTGTGTGACAAAAAAATTTACAGAAGGAGTAACAGTATAAATGTTAAGGCTAGGTCCAAAAAAGGTACCATGGCTTCTGCCTTGTACCCACTGTTTACTTCTGGGGGAAGCCAGCCACCAAGTCACAGGGACACTCAAGCAGTTCCGTGGAGATGCTTATGCAGAGAAGAACCAACTAGCTAGCACCACTCACAAACCATATGAGTGAGCCACCTTGAAAGTGGACCCTCCCGACCCAGTCAAACTTTCGTATGACCACAGTTCCAGTTGACCACCAACTGCAACCTCATGAGCAATTTCAAGACAGAACCACTCAAACAAGATGCTCGTTATTCCCTGACCAACAGAACCTGTGAGAGATAAGAAATGATTATTGCTGTTTTCAGGCACTCAGTTTTGGGATGATTTGTTTTGCAGTAATATGTTAACTGCAAACTCCTTTTCTTGGCTAAAGCAGAATGAGCCCAGCTCTCTCCTTTGCATGTAGAAAGGTCACAATCTATTAATCCTTTCTGTTTACTTCATAAATGCTTCCCTTAAGGCAGGTACAACAGAATAAAGACTAGTGGCAAGCAATTTGTTATGTTGCTTCAAATTATTAATGAGAAAATTTTGGCAAAGAAAAAAAAATGGTAGAACTAAAATAATTCTTACACTTTTGCAAAACCTGAGGAGAGCTGAGAGAGAGTCTTTTAGGAGCCATCTATGGCATATCTAACCCCTAGTTTAGCTTCATCTAAACTGCATGATATCACCAAGGAGGAATACTCCTCTCTATACCCAGAGGTACCAAAATATAATAGAAATTCAGGTCTTCAGTTGCAATGCCCCATTAGGTCATACGATAAAAATGCTAGCCTGTGAAAAACTGGCATTTCTCCTGTGGGCACATCGCCTTCTGTTTTGTATTTGTCTGACCAGCTCACTTTGTCTGAGTGTGGGGGGTTCTTTATATTATCCGTATTCACCATTACCTTTATTCTATCAAACAAAAAAATCTATTTTCATTAATTGGTTTATTTAATAGTTATGTTCATTATGTGTAATTTTTAAAGTGGATGAGAACATTGACTAATCCAAATCTTTCATCTTTAAAAGAAACATAATGAAAAAATACGCAATCAGAAAATGCTATTTAGGTTCAAAATTGTAGCTACATCACTTTAAATAAGTGTGATTCCTATTACACACTCACAGGAAAGATTAATAATTGAATATAATTATGACCGCTATTTGGGTTTTAAATCTTGTTCAAATATATTTTGATACTAATCCTCTTCTAGAATTAAAGAATGAGATACATTAAAACAGAATTATTTCATGACAGATGTTTAGTATTAATTTAACACAACATAAGGAAAAGTCTAAAAATAAAGAAAAACATATACATTTGCTTCTTATAGGTACATTTTTAAGTTATAATTACTCTGATAGAGTTCTGAAATTCATGAAGATGTTAAAGATCATTTCTATAATGTAATGTCTATTTCCAGGTATGCTATTAATTGGATACTAATGAAAATTAAAGAAATCATGAAATTTATATGTGAAGAAACACATGGCACTATGAACCACACTGTGATGGCTAATTTTATGTGTCAAATTGGCTAGACAATGATGCCCAGTTGTTTGTTTAAGCAGTAGTCTAGATGCTGCTGTAGAGGTGATTTTTAGATGTGATTAACATTTACATCAGTAGACTGTAAGTAAAGCAGATTAGCCTCTATAATGTCGGTGAGCCTTAACCATTCGTTGAAGAACTTAAGAGAAAAGACTGAGGTCCCCAAAAGAGAAAGGACTTTTGACTCTAGGCTACCTTTGGACTCAAGACTGAAGTATTAACTCTTTTTGGAGTATCTATCCTTCTGGCCTTCTCTAAAAATTTCAGACTTGTAGTCCCCACAATCTCATGAGCCAATTCTTTAAAATCTCTGTCTCTCTCTCTCTTTCCATATAAAAAATATAATTTATATTATAATATAATTAACAAATACATTAAAAATATATGTATGTATACATACACATATACATATATATAGAGTTCTCTGGAGAATGCTAATAACCTCATTCCTAGTGAATAACAACACTGGAAGAAAAGATTAATATTATAATAATAAAATAATCATAGTAATACATGTAGTAAAACTTTTATTTTTGTAGTGGGATTGAGCAAAAGATATTTTGCTTAACCCTTGGTATACCATCAAGGTTCATGGCACCCAAATATATATTTTGAGGTTTTTTTTTTTTTTGAAGATTTTATTTATTTATTTGACAGAGAGAGACACCGTGAGAGAGGGAACACAAGCAGGGGGAATGGGAGAGGAAGAAGTAGGCTTCCCGCGGAGCAGGGAGCCCGATGCCGGGCTCGATCCCAAGACTCTGGGATCATGACCTGAGCCAAAGGCAGCCATTTCATGAGTGCGCCACCCAGTCGCCCCTTGAGTTTCTTTTTAAAGAAGTTCTAACGACTTGTAAAAAATTGGTATTTTTTTTTACTTTTATTCTTTCCTGGTGTTCTACCAAAAAACAAAGTGAAATTTTACTTATTCTTTCAATAAAATAAAATTCATTTTATTTTTCAATTACCATATGGGTCCAGTGAAGCCTTTCATAAACCTAAGATACATTGTGTAGTCTTAGTAATCTTATTTTTCCTATATTTGGAAACAATTTGCTCCTTCATCACCAATCATAAGTTTTTCCTAAGTATGCTAAAAAGATTTATAAACGAAAGAATGATAGAAGGATGATACAATAGTGAAAAAAAACTTCATCCTTTAGTTTCGTATTACATTGCCCCGAATAGTGCATCTTCAAGAAGGTATAAAATAAGATCCGGGACAACATCTTTGTAGTCTGTTTTTCGCTCTCAGTGAACAGAGTTGAAAATGTAGAACTTTTCATTTTACTCCCATTATGTCAAAGACAAGAAAATTGATAGAGTAAGATGTTTACAATTATTAGACAGAATAGAAGATAAATGCAAAGAGACAGAAATCAACATTCCAGACTCCAGTGATGATAGTGAAATTGATCATATAGGTGAAATCTTAGACTGTGAGTCTTCAGATGATAAGCAAACACAAAGATTGATGAACAAACAATATATTTTTAAGGACAGAAAGGAAATAGCATATTTTAATCTAGTTAGTTGTTCAAGAGGAAGGACTTCTTCACATAATGTTTTGTTGAAGAACTTGAACCATCCTATTTTGCTAAAATGATGTGGGACACTATATCGTTTATGTAACTCCAAATTTATTTGATACAAAGTTTTTTGGGTTCAATTCTTATTAAAATTTCTAATAAAGTTTTTTTTTATTTTTAGTATGTATCTAGTCTTGCTTATGCAAAGTATTTGAAAAATAACTGAAACATACAAAACAAAAAGCAAAATGGTTCACTAGACCTAGATGGCAAATGGTCATCTATTTTTCTTGGTACACTGAAGGGTGACTCAGGAACCTGATATACATAAACACAACCATCTGTAACTCTCAGCTAAAGGGTTTCTGAATCAATGTATCACTAAGAACCGGGAAGAAACTTATGTTATTGGACTTGTGGTACAGCAGAAGATACAGAAAACAAAATATAGAGCAAAACTTACAAATTCATTCTTCAGTGTGTCTAAATGCACCTATATTGTAAGTTGCCACTGGGAGACATGATGCTAACTCCTCTTCCTACATTCTTTAAATGTAAGCCAAGTTCCAGACTGTTCCCTAGGTCTACTCTTCTTTTCATTTGACTCCCTGTCTCTTTGCAAACTCATCTACTCCAGGTAACTTCCAAATCTGCTTAGAAGTAACTTTGCTTCTGAAATCTCTACTCATGTTTTCTTAAGCATATTATTGTATCACCCATATTCAACTCCTTGTCCTGAATTTCTCTCTGGTTATATTACCATCTTCCAAAGCACCGAATCTCAAAATCTTAAGAGGCAAGCTCTCTCTTAGATCCCACATATCCAATCAATGTCCAAATCCTGTTAATGCTAGCTCTACTGCATGTCTTAATTCAGTTCTTTCTTTCCCCTCCACTGCCACTGCTCTAGCTTGGGCTCGCTTGCCTCCTACCTTGTCTCTCTGACTGCTTTTACTCCCGTATCCTCCACAACATACACATAGACACACTCCCACTTCTACAAATTCTGTCACACCATAGCTAACTTAAGTCTAATTATGTCTTCTTCTCTTATCCTTTCCTGAAATATCCTTCCCTTCCCAGGCTCTTTCTGCTTTTCAAAATTGTATTCGTGACCAGTTCAAATTTAACCTCCTCCTAGAAGCATTCCAGAACCCCTTCATTCAGATCCAATTTTCCTTCCTCTTGTTCTCTTTCAAGATTTCATAATACTGCTCTACTGAAGTACTTATCCTAGACTGCCTTGCCCAAATAGACTTGTCCAAATACCCACATTTGACTGTAAGCTCTTTTAAGACAAAGTCTGAATCTTATTTTTCCCTGTATCCCAACCATCACATCTGATATTAACTGGCACAGAGTAAGCATTCAAATATTTACTGAACTGAACTCCTCGGTTGCCAGTGGCATCCTGGTGGATGTAAATTCTGAGAGCTGCTTGTAGTTGTAACAGGTTGACAGCAGGTGCTAGATGTCAAAAGAAGGAAATTTATATGGTTGACTCCACTTCTTCTAAAATAAGCAACTCTCTAATAGACAATACCTGAGAGGAACATATTGGCTGGCATTTCATTAGCAATAGAGATTTCATAAAAATGTGGAGAGCAACAAAGTCTTTTTATTTCACCATAAGGATTTCATATATTTGGTTGCAGCAATGAGTGATAGGTTGACAAAGCTGCTATAAAATTGTCAGTTAATTCAAAAATCCTGTGAGAGTATTTTTATTCCCATGCAGCAGAACATTCTCCCTTCTACAGTGCTGTATACCAGCTCTTTAAGCAATATGATATGAACTCATTTCTTAAAATTTATACAATGTCACCAAATTTCTCAAAGAATTCCAGACTGGTTTGAAAAAGCCTTAGATGAAAAAATAATTTTAAAGGAAATCATTCTCTCTTAAGACTTGGCATTCTGTTTCAGAAGTTTCTCCCCTGGTTTAGCTGCTAAGTGGCCATATATTACATCCCCCTTCATATTCTCCCATCTCCAGTTCCTCTGTACAAAATTCATCTCACCATGATGGTATGGACCATTTAATGAGCATCCACTATATGTGAGGTCTTTGCTTTAGAAATCTCACCTAATTTTTTATTTATTTTTTTATTATTATATTATGTTAATCACCATACATTACATCATTAGTTTTTGATGTAGTGTTCCACGATTCATTGTTTGCGTATAACATCCAGTGTTCCATGCAGAACGTGCCCTCTTTAATACCCATCACCAGGCTAACCCATCCCCCACCCCTCCCCTCTAGAACCCTCAGTTTGTTTTTCAGAGTCCATAGTCTCTCATGGTTCGTCTCCCCCTCCGATTCCCCCCCTTCATTTTTCCCCTCCTGCTATCTTCTTCTTCTTCTTCTTTTTTAAACATATAATGTATTATGTGTTTCAGAGGTACAGGTCTGTGATTCAACAGTCTTACACAATTCACAGCGCTCACCATAGCACATACCCTCCCCAATGTCTATCACCCAGCCACCCCATCCCTCTCACCCCCCACCACTCCAGCAACCCTCAGTTTGTTTCCTGAGATTAAGAATTCCTCATATCAGTGAGGTCATATGATACATGTCTTTCTCTGATTGACTTGAAATCTCACCTAATTTTATCTCCATAATCACCATACCAGCTTATGTATTATCATTACTCCTACGTCACAGATGAGGAAACCATGGCTTAGAGAAGTGAATCTACTTGGCCAAGGTTGCCAGCTAGTAGATTACAGAGGTTTGCCATCCTATACATTTCCAACACATGTAAGAGACAATCCTATGATAACACACCCAAATGCATAGAAGACAACAATATAAATGGGAGCAGTAAAAATTATATCCAGATTATAGTAAACTGAGGTTTCTCCTAATATTTTCAGTTCTCAAACAAATTTTCTTTCTTTCTTTCTTTTCTCTTTCTTTTCTTTTCTTTCTTTTCTCTTTGCTTTCTTTCTTTCTCCTTTTCTTTTGTCTTTCCTTTTCTCTTTCTTTCTTTCTTAAGTTCTTGACTAACCAATGCTTTTCCTTTGATGTGCCTTGGGCTTTAGAATCATACAGACATAAGTTTAAATCCTAGTCCCTCACTTGCCATCTTACTACAATCCTAGGCACATTACTTAAGCTCGCTGAGCTTCAATGTTTCAATCTTTAAAGTGAGAAAAATAATATCTACCCTCCTAAGGTCATAGTAAGTATTGAAAACAAAATAACTTACATGAATTGCCTTGCTTTTTTATACTATCACTCACATATTTGTTTAATTCTTTTTATATATGTTATTCCATGTGTTCCAAAGCAACCTTCTCCTTTTGGTTTTTTTGAACTTCTCTCTTCTCTTCTTTGTAGTATGAGAACCAGGCAGCTACCAAAGAGCTTATTAAATGCTTTCCCACTAAGCATTCAAACAACCCAATTAGATCATACTTAAAATAACAAGAGCTAGCATTTACTCAGCTCTTACTGTGGCTTGGATCTAAGTGCTCCTCGTGTATTATCTAATTCTCCCAACCCTGAGGTAGATACAAGTAATCTTATTTTATAGAGGTGGTGACCAAGATCAGATAGTTTACTGAGATTAGCTGTTTGTTCAGGGCCACAAAGCTACTACTAAGAAGCCAGCCCAGGCAGCTTGCCCTCAAAACCTGTACGTGCTGTTGTTATAGATCTTTAAAATGGTAATTGTGGGGGTTATGTAGGAGGAGAAGCTACAGAAGTAAGGCTCTAAAATACAAATGTCAGATGAGCCATGTTCACCAATATTATTTGTGGAATAAATGGACCAATAAGAGAGAGGAACTCTTTTTTTCCATATCCTGCTCACTGCTATATGAGGTATTATGGTATTATGATCTGCCGTAGTAATGGGCATGAACAAGAGTTTTGCATAGTTCAGAAGCCTCCCACTTAGCAATTTGAGATCCTTTCAGTCTTAACCTGGTTTTTGTCCCTGACCTAGCTAGCCCTTTTGTAGGAGAAAATGACCAGGAATGGCTGACATGTTCAGCAACCAAAGAACTGAAGGAAAATGAGCAGTTTGAACATCAGAGACAGCAAGGAGAATTTCTTATTTGAATGCACTTAGAGTGACATTTTTTCTCTCACCTAGATTATTGCAACATGATTTCCATCAATACAATCACCTGAAAACAACAGATACCATGGAAATCATTTTATACAGTGAAACATGTTGGTATTTTGCAGACCAATTACTTGAGATTTTAGCATGGATATTACTAGTAGAGAGGAATTGCTTTGTACTGGACTTTCCTCTTGATAGAATGTAATAAGTATATATAGATTTCCCCAACTGTTCAAAGTTATGAACTGGGACTTACCAAGGAAGGAACAATGTTTCAATATAGCATTATACTCTTACTGAATATTTTTCTTTATTTAGCTGATTCCTTTTTAAGTATTTCTAGAAGTTTCAGGGCAATAAAAAAGGAATACTCAAATCTTCAAATAAGAAAATACAATTTTATGAGCAAGTATTTTATTTCTGCTCATTCCCTGAAAGCCAGATCTATACTAAGGAAAATTCTATTTTGAACACGATCGAAACTTTATGAGTATTCAATATCCATCCCATTTCATAGATTTCAAATGGAGAGATAAACTGAAGCACAGCAGGGCTGCAAATGACATTGTTTAGATAAACATATCTTGTCAGAATTATCCTGGTAGCAGCATTAGAGGCTCCGGGCATATTTGGAACAAAGATTCTGGCTTAGGCTCTTAATAAGCAACATGGCATGTCTCAACAGACACTTGGCTTTTAAGAAAATGCTTTTTTTTTTTTTTTTTTTTGGACCACGTGGATTAGAATCTTTCCACAATACTACAAATATTCATAAAGGTATTCATTCCTAAAAGACAAAAGCTTAGAAAAACATAACTGTTCAAATTACTAGATATTAGCAGAGAGAGAAAAATCTGCCCTCAGGTCACTCAATTTCAATCTATATCCCCCCAAAAAAAGTCAATACAGTATCAAAAAAAAGATTGCAAGGGATAATGGAAAATGTTTAGACAATGTTGAATGGATAGTATAAAATAAATTAGTGTTATTTTCCTCTTAGGGAAAAAATAGAAGTTATTTTTCATTAGTAAAATGACAAATGACTTTCTATATAGTGTGTTCAGATTTGCATAAACATTTTTGCCAAATTTCCATATTTCTCAGGCAAGAAACAGATCACTTAACTGTGTAATGGGAATTCAGTCTCATACTGAGTAAATCACTCACTAAATTTCATTCTTTTGGACCAGTATGTTGCAACCTGATGAAGAAGCCTCATGGTTCCAGTTTGAGGGATGAACATTCTACTACATCAACTGAAGAGCTATCTATGTTGATCATTACAAGGTGAATTTGCTCTTGCCTTGCTGGTTATACAAATGACATTTTATAACTTACACAGAACTCTACAACTTAAGTGTATTCTTCCTATCCAAATTAGCTATGGAAGAGAATGATGAGTTTCTTACCAAACTAGTTTCTCTCCTTCTCAGGCTCAACACTGGACAATATTTTGCAGTTTCCCTTGCAATTAAATGTGGTCATGTGACAAGTTCCAGCCAATAGACCATGAACAGAATTCATGTGTACCACTTCCAGGCCTGTCTCATAATCAATTCCAATGAACAATGTTTATTCCTCATCTGTCCATTAAATGCATAGGACTCAGATGATCTGGACACAAAAGATGGAAGGGGCTTGGGTCCCTGAATGACTTCATAGAGAACTGCTTATTTTGGACTGCGCCAGAAAAAAAGTAAACTTATACTATGGTAAGCCACCAAGACTTGGGATCTGACATATAGTGGCTAGTGCTACCCAACTAATATGTTAGCATATATTCAAATACATTGTTTGAGCAACAATAAGGAGTTAAGATTTCAAAATCAAGAAAAGTCTATTTTAATTAACAATCAGGACAACTGAAAGAGGAATGTCTTTAGGAAGTGAATCAAAACATACATAATTTGCAGACCATAAAATTATTTAATCCCAGTCCTAGTGATTAAGGTCATTAAGACAAACAATAAAACAGGATGGGACATGGTAAACATTCTAGAAGGAACACAGACTTTCAAGCCAGAAACATTTGCAAATTGCAAGCTCTGGTCTTTGCTTGTTTTGTAAACTTGAGCAATTTGATTAACCTTTCTCAGAATCTGTTTCCTTGTCAATAAAATGAGGGATTATGAAATTTACCTGACAAGATATTAAAAAGATTTTGTACACATGCCCACACACACAACACCTACTATCTGCTACCTACGAGGAACTCAATGAATCGTAGCTGTTATCACTATTTACCTAATATATACAAATATGACCAATAATATTTTTCATATATTAACTCTTTATTCTGGTTACTCTTTCCGCTCCCTCAGCATACTGGCTGTAAAGCATTCTGCTTACACTTCCGGAGGCAAGTGTTAACACAAGAGAATGTAAATCATGACGACACAGATTCTTGGTTTTTGAGGTTCAAAAGCCTAGGCCTAGAAAAAGACAAAAGATTTGGAAGGAAAAAAAAAAGATGATGAAATAAAGGATTTCCCGACTCCCACACTAGAAAAAAATTCCTCTGGTTGTGAGAAGGGATGAGAGGGGGCATGACAGGGGACATAAAAAAAAAAAAAATCAGTATTGATGTGTGTCCCTGAAGGGGAGGTGGGAGAGGGAAGGGAGGAAACCTGGGGAGATGCACGAGAATCAGAGAGCAGAGGTGAGCTGGGCCTCATTCCTGAGAAGAGCCTCTGAGGGAAACAGAAGGAGAGTAGTTTCCCCTTCTGCTTCCTCCACTCCTTTTCCTGACCCTATGCACAGGCACTCTGAATCACTCTGTGTAAAGAAGAAAAGAGTAGATGCAATGTCTAGGCAGATGGGCCTTCAAGAGGCTCCCGAGATTCCCACCCACTCCAGTATGGCAGAAGGAACGGTACACTGCTATTACACACTGAGGGCATCACAGCAGCAGAGGGATGTCCAGGTATGAAAGATGGTCCAGGAAGCAATTGCTTGGACCAATAACCAAGAATATGAGGAAGAGACTGACATCCCCATGGACGCTAGCCCAGAGAGACGACAAGCAAGGGGCAAATGTTCTGCCACACCATGCTCACCACACCCGCCGCTCCATGCTTTGCATCTACAGAAGCCTAGACTGATGAAAAATTTCTTTCCTCTGTTCCATGGAATTACATTCAGTTATGGAAAGATAACATTATGGACTGAAAAATCTTAGTACAAGAGTTATTATTTCCAATGATTCGGCGTCATTTTTATGAATGCAACGGAGGTAAATCAACTTAAGTCATTATTGAAACTTTTCATACATCTTTCCTTAAGTTTCATATGCTTGTTAAAAGACTTACTTCGATCAGTAATGACTGTTCTAGCCTCTTGATTGCTGGTCTTGTTTTTCAAATTCTGGGCAGCGGTAATGAGTTCTTCCAACTGGGGGCGCCTCTGTTCCAAATCCTGCAGCGTCGCCTGAAGGAAAAAAATACAACTTAATATTGAGGTTCTCCAGCATTCTGCATTCCTTTTATGTGATACAAAGTAAAGTGCAATTTTCAAACCAACCAAAGCACTTTTGGGAATAAAAAAAAAAAAAGATGTTACTGGATATAAATCTCTAATGTGTGAGGCTTTACAGAGAACAATTCAACAAGAAATGTGTTTCATTCTTAGATACCAAAAATATTTCAAATGAAAATCTTGATTACAGATCTGCTTCACTATTTAAGAGCTTAGATGGAGTCGTTTTGGAGTTCCTGGGTTTAGTTAAACCAATGTACGAGTGCCACAAGTAAGAAATGCAATTTTGAATTACGACAATGTATTTAGAAAAGATAGCTATTTATACTTGTAATCTCATTTTGTGTGGTGTCAACATTCAGGTGTATATTTTAGCAACAGGAAAAGCATGGAAGTGATTTAAGAGAGGTAACTTATTGGGGTGCCTGGGTGGCTCAGTTGGTTAAGCGACTGCCTTCGGCTCAGGTCATGATCCTGGAGTCCCGGGATCGAGTCCCGCATCGGGCTCCCTGCTCAGCGGGGGGTCTGCTTCTCCCTCTGACCCTCCCCCCTCTCATGTGCTTTCTCTCATTCTCTCTCTCTCTCAAATAAATAAATAAAATCTTAAAAAAAAAAAAGAGAGGTAACTTACTGAACTTCTTTGTACCTGAGTTTCCTCACCTATGAAATGACAGGGTGAGGCAGATGAGCCAAGTCAGTCCTTCCCCAAAGGAAGTATTAGTATTAGTATTCATACAGATGACTTTAATTTAATACTGCATTAAGATAAAAGTACCAACAGAACAAAGCCAAGAAATATTTATTTATTTATTTATTTACAGGTGACAATGTTAATTATTAAGAAATCCCTCCCTCCCTCCCTCCAGTGTCCATCTATTATCTCTGCCACCTTACTTTCTCTACATTAAAGGGCCCATATCCCAGCAATATTTACAAAGAAGCTTGTGAAAAATAAGATCTCTCCCTTGTTTTCGTTCTAAAATGGAATACATTTTATTTCAATTTGGGAAAACATAATGAACATTTGTTATTAGTTTATAACCCCTACACACATTTTCTCATTTTTATTCTCCTAATAACCACACTAATAACTAAGCTAGAAGTCTTTATGGTCTTATATCTGATGCCGTTTCCACTACCTCATGAGGCCAGTGAATGTGAAGGGATGAAATGGGGTAGACAGTAATGTTCCTGAAACTTAGTTATCTATTATGCTCTTTGACAACTGCTAATTTTCTGAAGATTTTTGGGTTGAGAAAGGCCAAGTTTTGAACATCTTGCAGTGTTTCTTTCGTGAACAGGTAGGGAGATAGGCCTTGTGATTTCAGCTCAATTGCTTTTGATAGTATTAAAATAATGGCAAGAACTTATCCAAATATTACATATCTATTTTGAGTATTTTCCCCTCTCTGTATTGAAAAATTGGAGGGGCTAACTTTTAACCAATTTTCCACATTTATAAGCTGTGATTGCTCAGAAGAAAAATCCAATTTTCAGGTTTCTAACTTTTATGGTTTCTTTACACAAAAGGGTGTTTGAAATATGGAACAAATTGCCAAAGACAGCTATTGAAGTAAGTGGCATAAGTCAGTTGGAGAGTACTGAGCAAATTTTAAAATGGGAACCATATAGTAGTAGATAGATTTTATGAAATAAGATGTTTTCCAGGGTTAGAATGTTAAACTCTGGTCATCTGTGACACAGCAAGCTTAAAAGTTACTTTGGAATTCCTGACTCTTAAATATTTAATACATTCAAGAGATTTTTTTTAAAAACAGACTTAACCAGAACCCTCAGATAAAGTCAAATATTTCCTTCAAATTTAACCAGAAACTCTACATAACTGAGGTAGCAAAGTACAAAAATTCATTCATTTACCCATTCATTCTTTCATTTTGTAAATCTCAAGTGCTGCATATTGTTCTAGGCACTACGGGTTTAACAGTGGATGAATGGATTAGGTATGCTTTGTGTAATTTAAATGCAAATTTGTGTTTTTTGATACTTGGAAATTTTTATATAACAAAGATTATCATTATTTTCATTTGATTTAATATTAATTCACCCTCAAACAACCAAGCTATTCTTCGCTTTTCTTTTCTGGATATATTTCTCAATGTGGGCTTTACTTTTCTCCTTCTTTTAGGATCACAAAGTTCGTTTAAGAAGTATGTTGTAGAAGTAACCTGATCAACTTTAATCTAAATTAAACCTGACCACAATGAACAGCTTTTACTGCTGAAATTAGCAAGCACGTCAATTTAGACTTAACACAAGCCATTTTCCTCTCTAATGAACAAAATAGGTCTCAGGGTATTGTGAAACCTGTTCTCTAGTTGGGTGATTCTCTAATTCTGCTGACAGACACATGCTTTGTAAGCACCTGAGAAGATTATTAATGACATCCTTTGAGGCAGCCTCCTTAAAAACCTAAGGAGATTCACAGCTGTAATAAAACTATGCATTTCTAAAGAATTTCAAAACAAAATCGTAACTCTTTATCCCACTCTTTCGTCAATATGTACAAAGGTTCATTTCTAAAAAGAAACTGTACAATAATAATATATATTGCTTTGGGATTTATCAGACACTAATATACTCATTAAATAGTGGTTTCTCAGTAGAGCGGAATGGGAATTTTCTCCCTTGGTTTTCTTTCAGAAATAAAGGGAAGGACTTGAATATGGCATATTTAAATATTTTTTTATTAAGATATTATAAAAACAGTGACTGAAAGACTTTCTTGCTAATGAACAGAACACACATGCAGCGAACAGAATGATTACTTTTTTCTTTTCATTTGGTTTTCTTTTGAGTATATTCTATTTGCTATTATAATTTCTCTTACCTGACAGTTGGTTTTATAACCTCCCAAAGACGGGAGAACACCTTAGATCTAATCATTAAAGTACCCACCTCCAAAATACCCATCTATGAAACTGTGTTCTTTGCCCCCATCTGGTGTTCTTATCAGATGCTTCTCTCTCCAGAACACTCTTTCTACTCTAATCCTCATCTTCAAATGACCTCCAGTCCTCTTCTTTTGCCCAATGTCCTTGTTCAAGCTGTAGTGGTCTATATTTGTCATGCTAAACAGGTAGAATGCTATTTATGCTTATTTGTTTTTCTGATAGGAGCCTAGGTAGACATTACACATATAACTTAAGTGAACAAAACTAAAATCATTACATGCTTAACAGTACCAAAGCATGATAATTGAGCATGTCTACATGGATTCTATCGTTTCGAAAGAAACAAACACGAGAGCAGGAAGGAATCAGTGCTATTTCTAAGGGGTCATAGGCCAGCTACTGGGCTTTACTAAAAACAGCTTACCCCTTGGAGATGAGAATTCATCATGGATTCCACTAGCTGAACAAAGATGGAAGAAAAAAAAATCTTCAAATACAAAGTGAATCAGAAGTCATTAATCCTACTAAGTCCCCCCAGGGTTGAAGGAACTGGTTATAAATAGCAATCCTATGAAAAAAGGAGTTAAACAATGAAACTATATATGCTCTAAGTAGGTCATTTTAGGCTCTCAGAAAGAATTACACTTTTTTATTGTATTTGGTAAAATAGAATTCTACCTAAATAATACTCAAATAGAAAACTCTATGGTTTAGTTGAATATTTAATATTTATATGTTTAAGGAAAGACCTTAACAACGAACTCTTTACATTTTTAATATTTTCTACAAGAATCAGCAATCTTCACATAGTTATATTTAGAACAAAAGCCTACAGTGATTTTCAGTTGTTGCCATTTTCAGGACACAAACATGACTTAAGCTTACCCATAATGTAAAAATGTAGACCTTCTACTCTTTTATTCACAACCTTAAAAAATTAACATCAGGGGGCCTGGGTGGCTCAGTTGGTTAAGTGACTCCTTCAGCTCAGGTCATGATCCTGGAGTCCCAGGATTGAGTACTGCATCAGGCTCCCTGCTCAGATTTTACAGATTAAATAAATAAAATCTTAAAAAAAGGAATATAAAATATTAAAAAAATTAACATCAAAGATGGACAAGATGAAAGTTTACTTAACTACTTTATGGATGGGAAAAAAAAAAAACATTTAAGGCAGGTAGGCCCTAAACTGTAGCCGTTCTAGACACTGAAGGAGTTTTCTCTATGAGGATGCTACTCCTATGTCTAGCCTCACTAAGCACCTTCATTCCGGCTTCTTTCCTTGCATTCGGCTGCCCCTCCAAATAGATTGGCCAAATCCAAAGCCGTCTCTATTTCTTCCACTCCCTCACATTTACATCTTAAACTGGCTTGGATATTTTCCTACTTGGTATAACTTCACTACTTCTTATCTGAATGTTCTACCAGCATCTCTGTTGCTAACTTCTTCATAAACACCTTCTAACTGTGGTTATCCTTTTGTCCTCCATTCATTAAAGAAATACTTTTTGAGAAAGCATTTTATTTTTATATAATTTAAAACTCACAGAAAAATTACAAGAATGGTTCAAGAGCTCCCATGTATCCTTTACCCCGATTCACCAGTTGGCAACATTTTGCCACATCTTTATTTATCACTTCCCACTATCATTCTCTCTGTGTATATATATCTGTACATACAATATAATAGATATTGTTTTCTGAAGCACTGGCGAATCATCTGCAGCTACCGTGCCCTTTACCTTTCGATATTTCAGTGTTTATTTCTTAAGAAAAAGGCACTCTCTTACATAACCTCAGCCCAATTTCAAAGTCAGGAAATTTCCTATGGCTTTAGTTCTATAAATCCAATCCACATTCTTTATTCATAGTATGACAATTATCCCATGAATTGCCTTTTATTTACTGGTCCAGACTCAGGCATTGCATTTAGTTGTCATATCTCTTTAGTCTCCTTTAATCTGAAATAGTTGCTTGCCTTTCTTTGAACTTCATACTGTTGACTGTTTTGAAGGCCAGGTATTTTGTAGAATGTCCCCCAATTTGGGTTTCTGCAAATATTTTTTTTTTAAAGATTTTATTTATTTATTTGAGAGAGAGAGAGAGAGCACATGAGAGGGGGGGAGGGTCAGAGGGAGAAGCAGACTCCCCGCCGAGCAGGGAGCCCGATGCAGGACTCGATCCCGGGACTCCAGGACCATGACCCGAGCCGAAGGCAGTCGCCTAACCAACTGAGCCACCCAGGCGCCCTCTGCAAATATTTTTTTTGTCAGTCCTTGACCTAGGCACAGGTGATAAAGAAGTGAAGGAGGAAAAATTATTCTTCTCAAGGAGAAAATAAACTAGTAGTTAAGACAGGCAGTAAATAAGCAATTACAATAAGCTGAGGTGAGTATTATGGTAGGGGAAGCACAGGGAGTGATCAAAGCTTATAGGAGAGATAGCTAACCACATTCAGGGGTTAAGGAGGGTCTTCGGAATGAAGTGGAACTTACATGGTGCTCAACTCGACTTTGCCTAAATTATATAAATTGTCTCTAAGACTCCTTTTTTTAAAACATTTTTTTAGCTTTACTTGGGTTAAGTCTGACAAATAGAAATTGTATATAAAGGTGTACAACTTGGAGTGCCTGGGTGGCTCAGTTAAGTGTCCGAGCCCTACGTCAGGGCTCCATGCTTAGCAGGGAGTCTGCTTGAAATTCTTTCCCCCTCCCTCCTCCTCCCCCTCTGCTCCTTCCCCTGCTCACATGCTCTCTGTCTAAAATAAATAAATAAAATCTTCAAAAAAAAGGGTATACAACTTGATATTTTGATTTATGTATACATTGCAAAATAATCACCACAATCAAACTAGTTAATATAGTCAACATCTCACAGTTACTTTTGTGTGTGTGTGATAAGAACACTTAAGATCTACCCTTTTGGCAAGTTTCAAGTGTACATTATTATTAACTATAGTTATCATACTGTATATTAAATCTCTAGAACTTATTCATCTTAAAAGTGGAAGTTTGTACCCTATGATCCATACTGTCCTATTTCCCTCACTTTGCAGCGCTGGCAACCATCATTCTACTCTGTTTCTATGAGTTTGACTTTTTTTAGATTCCACATATAAGTAAGATCATACGGTATTTGTCTTTCTGTGTCTGGCTTATTTCACTTAGTATAATGCCCTCCAAGTTCATCTGTGTTATCACAAATGGCAGGATTTCCCTCTTTCCTAAGGCTGACTAATATTCCATTGTGTATATACATATACCATGTTTTCTTTATGGATTCATGTGTTGGCGGACATTTGAGTTGTTTCCCTATCTTGGCTATTGTGAATAGTGCTGCAATGAACATGGCAGTGCAGATATCTCTTCGAGATCCTGATTTCATTTCCTTTGGATATGTATATTCAGAGGTGGGATTGCTGGACTATATGACAGCTCTATTTGTAATTTTTTGAGGAACCTCGATACTGTTTTCCACATTGGCTGTACCAATTTACATTCCCACCAACAGTGTACAAAGGTTCCTTTTTCTCCACACCCTCACCAGTACTTACAATCTCTTGTCTTTTTGAAAACAGCTATTCCAACAGGTGTGAGGTAATACCTCACTGTGGTTTTGATTTTTACTTCTCTGATGATTAATGATGTTGAACACCTTCTCATGTACCTCCTGGCCACTTGGATGTCTTCTTTGGAAAAATGTTTATTCAGGTTTTCTGCCCATTTTTAAAGCTGATTATTTGTTTTTTTGTTTTTTTTTGTTTGTTTGTTTTTGCTATTGAGTTGCAGGAGGTCCTTATACATTTTGGATCTTAACCCCTTATCAGACAGATGGTTTGCAACTATTTTCTCCCATTTAGTAGGTTGCCTTTCATTCTGTTGATTTTTTTTCCTTTGGTGTGCAGAAGCTTGTTTTTTTTTTTTTTTTTTTTTTTTTTTTTTTTTTAATTTGATGCATTCCCACTAGTGTATTTTTGCTTTTGTTGTCTGTGATTTTCGTATCATTATCCAAAAAATCAAAGCCCAGACTAATGTCAAGAAGCTTTGCCCATGTTTTCTTCTGGTAAGTTTTATGCTTACAAGGCTTTAAATACCACTGCTGCTAATACCCACTGTGGTGGCCATGACAACATGCAAGACTTTTACGACTGGGACCTAAGTGACTGGGGACGCCAGCTGCTGCCTTCGGAAACCCATCACTCCACTGAAGAGAAGCCAAGCCTCCTGCAGACTGCTCCCCACCAATGACTGAATGTGATAATGATACTAAAGCAGAGCCTTGTTTGGGAGGCACAGGGCTCCTCTGGCTGCCTTGGGCTCAGTGACTTCCCAACAGCTCTGCTGAATCTTCCTTAGATCTACGGCACACTGGGATGCTTCTGCATAATCTCCCCTCCCTCTTTCTTTCACTTGGGGTCAGGCTTGCATTTTGATTCAGTGGCTCTCCCCCCTTCCTCGACTTCCTCCCTACTTCCTTTCACAAAGATATTTCCTCAAATAAAATCATTTCCTGCTTAATCCCGTCTTGGGATATTTAATCTCAAGCCCCAATGACTATACCCACTTTTGCCCTTTTTTTGACCCTAAACCTCTCATCAATGCTTCAGATCTACATAACATGGCGATTCCATGATATTATCACCTAGATGTCTAACTCACAGTTTCTGGACATTATTAATATCCTTCCTAAGGTTCAAGTAAATTACTATTTTAAAAGTACCTCTATTAAAAAACACTGCTACTTAAAAAAAAAAAAAAAAAAGGATGCGGCCATTATTGTCAATGAGCCTCGAATTTAATTGGAGGAAAAAAAGATGATTTAGGTGTGTTACACGGCAATGGTGGGGTTCTATTCTCCACATGTGGCTCAAGAATACTAGGTTATCCAGGCAAGCCACCAAAAATCCTTTTTACATAACAACCATTAGGCTTCCTGGAAGACATGGAAAAAGGAACTTTTTGGCAAGTTTTCAGGCTGGGGAAGATACCAAAACTAAGAAATAAATATTCCACTGGATAGGCAGAGACCTCCATCAGGGCCAGCTTCATGGGGGTGCAACTTGTATAGCTGTACTGGGCTCTGCACACAGAAGGGCCCCGTGCTTTGTTTTCCGTGGTTCTGCGGCCATCTAGAAATTCTTTCTTTATTTTTATGAACAAGGGGCCCTGCATTTTCAAGTTTCACTGGACCCCACAAATTATGTAGCCAATCCTGACCTCGACCCTGAAGTGAGCAGAGAATAAAAGTTGTGTATCTTGTCTGAAGCACTCGTCAACTGGTGATGGGAAAAACACATCTGAACACAAATTATATCATGTCCGTCAAATGCCTCTTGTTTAGTTCCTGAGAACTCTCTCTAAATTTCTTTTAGTAGCAATCATGAAGCTAAAAGATACATGTTTGGGGGAAAATCTCTTCTGGTCAGGAAAGCAGAACAAAACAGTTGGCAGTTGTCCGAGATGGGACCCTATCAGTACCAATGGTTAGTGGAGCAGCAAAGTCACTGTGATTGGGAAGAAGTAAAGCAAGGAACCTCTAGAGAAAGGCATGGATCACCTAAGAATTTGGGATTAAAAGGGGAAGCTGTAGTTCTGGCAACAAAAATGGCTGTGGGGATCTCAAATTCCATTTGCAGTTTTAGCTAAGTATTAGTTGTTCCCAAGGCTAGGGTGGCCTTGAAAAATACATGAGAAACAACTAATAATTAGTTCCACAAACAGTTACTAACCTGCAACTGTAGGCCAAACACTTGGCTAACAGACATACACAAATAAACCTTGACCTCTTTCTTTAAGGAACTCATCATTTGGCAGAAAATAAAGACTCATTAAGAACTAATACAGTGGGAAATAATGCTCATAACGACAGTAATATTTGCTTATTAAACACTTACTATGTGCCGAAATGGTCTATCATAGTCCACAGAGAATGGACGCTGGAGTCAGGCTGCCGGGGTTTGAATTCTGGCTGCCATTTACTTGGTTTATCATTTTTGTCAAGTTACTTAACCATTCTCTTCTTCATTTCTACCACTATAAAATGAGGATCACAAGAGTGTCTACCTCTTAACCTTGTTATGAGAATTGGGTTCATGTTTGTAAAATGCTTGGAATACTTCTTGTTGCATAAGAACTATAAAAGTTTCAATAAAAAATTAATCAGTTTAATCATCAAAATACTCTATGAGATAGGTACTACTGTCTCCATTTTACAAAGAAGGAAAATGAAAGAAAAAGACGTTGAGCAATCTGCCCAGGATCACAAGTGGTAAGTGTTCAGAACTTCTAACACAGGACATTTGGCCCCTGAGCCCACACACTTCAGTACTACAAAGTACGTATGCTGTAGTGTAAAGGGACCTAGCCATCGCCTGGCTTGCTCTCCTCTCTCCCTCGGCTCTACCAGTGCCTCCCACTAGGACATAATCAACAGGAAATAGCAAGCTCACTGCAGCTGCTCATACTATCCGGCCTCCCAGGATGCAACAGCAAGTTAGACAGTAGTATATCTGAGAAAGAGTCCAGCAAAAGTACCAAAGTAAATGGTGAAGCCCGAAACAACCACTAAAAGGAATCAGTTTGGGGAGTTATCACATACGGGAAGTCTCTGGAAAGACTTCATAGAAGGGATGGGACTGTAGTTGAACCTTGGAAAATTTGGCTAGGTCATGGGAAGGTCATTATGAGGGAAAGAAAGAGCAAACACACAGAAATAAAATAAAGCTTCAACGGGGCTGGCTGGTGCCTACAATTTCACTGAAAAAAAAAGGAGATAAGTTTAGACAGGCAGAGTGGAAGCCCTCAGAGTTACATTGTGCTACTCACATCCTGTCATTTATCCTCTATTTTATACATTTGGTTTACTGAGAATTAAATTTGCTGTGGGGGACATTCTGATTAGATAAAAGACAATTTATCTTGTTTTATGGTTGGGTTTTTAAAAATCCGTCTGAGGTATTTGGATTTTATCACAAGGAACTGGGTAACAATGAAGACTAGAAAAACTGAAGCTATGGGAGCCAAGACTTGTGTCACTCCATGCCTTTGTGTACCTTATTCTTTCTGGCTGGAACACCTTCCTCAGTTCTTGGTCTTTTCCTGGAAATATGGTACACAGATAACCGCAAGCAAAAGTGTTGACTGACCAAATGACTGGACACAATAAGGGGAAACAGTGATACAAGAAAGTGAATAATAACTGGAAGGGTGTGGAAATTACTAGAACACACCTCTCTGTTTCAAGCAGTGTTTATTAGTATTATAAAAATTAGTGATCATTTGGCTAACTTTAAATAGGAACAATATGATAGCTACTTAAGAAATTATTATTGGACTAAAAAACCCATAGGACAGTCTATGGAATTTATTTCTCTATTTCTTTGTAATAATGTCGTTCTTATTTGTTGGCATTTTGGGGGGCTTAACAAATTTATTTTAAGCCTCCCAAATTTGAGGTCTTTCTTGTAATGGTGTACTATAAAGCTAATCTACTACTAGTATGTTATTTTTTTAAAAATTTATTTGAGAGAGAGAGAGAGAGAGAGAGAGCATGTGCAAGCAGGGGGAGGGGCAGAGGGAGTGAGAATCACAAGCAGACTCCCTGCTGAGTGCAGAGCCTGACTGAGGGCTCAATCTCATGACCCTGAGATCATGACCTGAGCTGAAATCAAGACTCAGACGCTTAACCAACTGAGCCACCCAGGCACCCAACTCTTAGTATGTTATTTTAAAAATAAATTCTCTCCTGTGGTTGAAAAAGAGATTATGACGATCATTTCCAAATTATTCTGCCACAGAAAACTTAAAGGACTGATTTACTTGTCATTTCATAAACCCCTTAATACACAAAAATGAGAACTCCTTTCAGTGACACGAGCTAGTAAGTAAATAATGTGGTCTAATTTGGGGATCTTGAAATATAATTTCAAAGTCAAGAAGAAAGAAGAATTTTAGGCTGTAGTTTGTTGATAATGATTTGCAAATACATTTCTAAGCTGACAGAAAGGGCGCTGATATTTTTAGCTGTTCAACATTAGATCTGTTATTCTACATTGTTCGCAGTGCTTGAAACCCTATTCTGTAAATTTCACATACTGAGAAAGGATAATTGGGGCAGTTTTAAGACCAGTTTCTGTCATGCACATCACATTCACTTTTGATGTTATGACCCAACGGAATAAGTGACATGGTTTTTTCTCCCTCCATATATTTTAGAGGAAAGGGAAAAGTGAAATCATTTTACAGTATCCATATTTTGGGATTTTTTTCTGCTCCAATTTTCCATTATTCTTTTCTTGTTCAACCTTGAGTAACACCATTTGGGAGGCAGTCTAATTGCAATTGGTCAAGATAAATTGTCTTTTATCTAATCAGAGTGCCCTATACAGCAAATTGAATTATAAGTGAACCAAATTAATAAAATGGAGGATAAATGACATGACATGAGTAGTGAAACAGAATTATCTGAGGGCGTTGTTTGTAATATTTTGCCTGGCGCAGAACATCCTGATTTTGCATCCTAAAGATGTTGTCCAAAGCCATAGAAATGCAGATAAAGAAGGCCAGCGTTAGTAAGTAAGTGAGCACCAATCAATCGAATGGGCAGGAAATATTTATTGGCAGGATTCTATGCATAATACATTACAGTAGGAAATGTGCTTTGCACGTGATAGTGGATGGCAAAAAAGAGCATCCTCAATGAATTCAAGGAACTTGCAACGAACTCGCAACGCTGTTGGGGGGACGACCTTCAGGCCTGCCCATTCGCACTCACACATGCAGTTAGCCAATAAGAGAACATGGCATGTAAATGACAAACGTTACAGTCTACACACTATAGACTCTATGCTAACAGATTCTGAAGAATGCAATTCTCATATGAGCATGCTCAGGGAAAGTGCCTTAGAGGATCAGGAACCTGAACTGTCATTTGGGGGATGAACAGGACTGATAACGACCTAATGATGAGAGGGGTGATTCCAGGGCAAGGACCGAGCTTGCACCAATGGGTGGAGGCACCAATACACTAGAGTGTTTGGAAGAAGGGTGCCTGTGCAGGGGGCAGATCTATGATGACTGTGATCCAGCTGGGGAGGGAGGCAGGGGCTCAGACTACCAGATGAATGAGTAAGGACGTGATGTCGAAGGCAGTGGGAAGCAGTGGAGTCTTGAGAACAGAGGAGAGCCACAATAAAAGTGGCATTTTAGAAATATTAACCTTGCACCATTGCATCCAACGTTCTTTTGAAGAAAGGACTGGAAAACTACATTGCAACAATCCAATAAAAACCTCTTCTAGCCCCTCTGTTTAAATTTCCAGTCATGAAAACGTGCAGAACATTTTTTAAAAAGTAGGCTCCATGAGCAGTGTGGAGCCCAGTGCAGGCCTTGAGCTCATGACCCTGAGATGAAGACCTGAGCTGAGATCAAGAATCAGACGCTTAACTGAATGAGCCACCCAGGTGCCCCTGCAAACCATTTCTAACTTAACCTCATGCATCCTTTTATTTCAGGAGAAAATACCAACTCCACAACATATAAGCAAAATAAATTCAACCGCACTGCTGGTAAAACAGTGTCCCAGAGAATTATTAAGCATATTTTCTGATTCCATTTGTAACATTATATTATATTAGATGGGATAGAGAGTGACTGTAGTTTCAGTTTAGAAAAATGTAAACATTCGGAACGCTAAATTCTTAGATTTCTGCTCTGAAGAGTAAAGAGAGTATCAGAGTAGGAGAGAGAATTGGGATCCCTCCAGAAATATAACTTCAAAGATTTTTATCAGTGGTAAAAAGAATAATCAATATACTATTATGATGTCACATTTTGTGAATGTAACATTGCAATGTCCTTTTATAACTATCATTGCATTAGACCTATGATATTTTCTTTGGGAAATGAGTCTTCAGAGGATTCTCCAGGTTCTAGGAAAGAAGCCTGTTATTTAACAAGTACTATACTAATCCTTTCAAAAATAAAGCTCAAAGCAAATAAAAGGTTATGCTAAGAATGCTTTTAGCCTTTTCATGTTTTCAAAACATTTTAAAGATACCACTTATTTAGCTGAGACAAGAACCTTGGTTTTCATTGCCAGTGGCAGCCACCAATAAACTGAGGCAAAGTAAGAGACATTACTGTCCTGTGACGCTACCCGTACATGCAAGTCAAGTGGGGAAATGAGTGATTATCTAGAGGCAATTAAAACTCATGTACACGGTCAATCGGTGTAATTCAAGCCCCCAAATGCTCTTTTCCGATCTTCAAGTGGCGTATGTGAAGACATGAATTATCAAAATAATTGGCACAGCTGTTCGATTCATGCTGCCTATATAGGGAGAGAATCAGGCTCAGTTTATTCATCTGTAAAATGAGGATAATTACATTTATATCAACCAAACTGGGGGAGATGAAAGTAGTAAATCCATTTGTCAGCATTCAAATAACTTAGGTAGAAATTAGTCAAATACAGCTAGTCCTGGTCTCTTTGTAAGAACGGCAATTGAGGAATATGTTATGTAGAATGTATTTAATTGATGGGGTCTTGACCTTCTGATGTCACTAAGTTCTGAGTGTCACAAAGCCAAGATAACAGACAGTGAACAATTCTGTGCTTGTGCTAAAAAGTGATATCTTCATGGTATGGAAACCTCTTGGAGCTTTACAAGTAAGCGTAAGATGAGAGAAAGTGTGAGGGGGGGAGCACAAGAGCATCTGTGTGCACTCACACAGGAGAGGCAATATGCGAAAGGAGAAGCGAAGTATGCACAAATCTCTACCATACCTTTGCATCAAAACAGTGCACTGTGTACCATTTAGACATATGTATGAAGAAAAAAAAGCTGAACCATTGGGCCTCATGCTTCAAAAGGGACAACATACTTTGCATATTCTCAGAGACTGACATTAATCTGTTTCTTCTCAGAAATTATATGACTGGGGAAAGATAACAATCTGCCTTTGACTGGGTACTATGTGTTTAAGCCCTGGCTTAGCTGTAAATCATTTGTGAAGATCATTTCTTGGTAGGTGAATAGAGTTGCTCTCATGGAGTGTTAATACACTTGCAGTGAAGTGTTGCTGGGGGTAGGAGGTGTTAGACATTGATCAGGAGCTTAAGAGATGAGCTATTTATTTTTGCTGTTGTAAGAGGAAAATTTCTATAATAAAACAATGATTCTGCTTCTCTGTCAAAAAAATACCATTTTATGACATAAAAGCTCTCTTCAGTAAACAAAGAACTGACTGTTATTGGGGGACATAAAAATTACAATAGCATATATTTCCCTGCAGAGTACAACAGCCTTTAACTCAATTGGAACTTGCAGTGTGACAGCTTTTAAAGGAGGGGACATATTCTAGGGGGAGAATCTCTATACTTTTCAATTCCCTGGACTGTACTAGTTCTTATCCTATAAAAATGGGTCTACATCAGCACACTGTGCCAGTAAATCACATACTTGCTCTGCGGCATGAAAAAAGCCCAGCATCGGTGTGTGTGTGTGTGTGGGGGGGGTGCTTTATGGCTTTATGTGGCATAGTTCCAAGCAAACACATGGCTCAAACGAAGCCGATTCTGAGGAATATGGAAACTTTATGTTCTGTTTGACAGGAACATGTGTACAGCTTCCTAACTGTGAGCTTCTAGATGTGCTCTAAGGGCAAGTATAATCCGTTCTTAAATGGATTTTGTAATGCTGCATACCTAATCAAGCTGTGTACATTATAGGGAAGAGTTAAGTTTAATTCTCTGTTTTATTGGGAAGGGTGCTTATTATTAACACCCATTTCAACAAATTTTAAGTAATTTATTTATTTATTTATTTATTTAAAAGATTTTATTTATTTATTTGAGAGAGAGAATGAGATAGAGAGAGCATGAGAGGGGGGAGGGTCAGAGGGAGAAGCAGGCTTCCCGTAGAGCAGGGAGCCCGATGCGGGACTCGATCCCGGGACTCCAGGATCATGACCTGAGCCGAAGGCAATCGCTTAACCGACTGAGCCACCCAGGCGCCCGAATTTTAAGTAATTTAAAAAGAAGCAGCAATCCCTGGAGAAAGGATGCAGTAAGAATTCTCTATTTGCTTTTCTGTTTTATTTATGTGACATGAGCAAAATTGCTTACCCTTTGCTTCCTCAGACATTTTGGTGGCATGGGACCAGGTGAGGCAAAAACTGGTAATAATACATAAAACAGTACTGTCAGTTGATTCTAATTTCTAATACTTCAATCTCAATTCTTTCTCTCTCTCTTCTAGTAACGATCTGCCTTACTTTTTAGCCGAAGTTTTCTCTAAGACAGTGGCCAGAGGGGTGGTAATGAGGTCAATACTTCAGTTAAAACTTTACAAAGCTAGGTAGGCTAACGTGAAAGCTAATTCCGAGCTGTTGGTTCACGAACAGGATGATATTATACACGACGAGTGACAAAAGTAACTCATACCACCTGTGTTACTAAAGAGAAGTCTGAGTATTAAATATTTGTACAATGGGCAGCCCAAAATGGAAGGTTAAAAAACCAAGAAAGAAAGGGAATGTGAGGGATGCAATTGATTAAACAGTTTGGTTTAGTAAATATCCATCTTGTAATATTTTAATAGTAATTATCTTGATCCACTCAAATATAGTACTCACCGCCAATAACTACTAAAACTTGGTACCCCATTCCTCCAAAAGTGCACCACCTTACAATCAAACTCCTATAGCATTGCTTCTTGGCCTTTTGGCTAAGATCAAGTACAGACTCCTACCGTGTAACAATTACAACACAATGAGAACTAGTGTTGAGTTTCCTGTGTGCCAGATATTGCCCTAAGCATCTTACCTATATTAACGGAGAACAACTATCTGAGCTAGGTACTCTTACTATCTTTTATAGACAAGAAAAATGAGGTACAGAGAGGTTACATATTTACTCAAGGTCACAAAACTAAGATGTGGTAGAGGTAGAACAAAATGTCCCAGATCCTCCTTTTCCAGTACATCATAGCTGGAACTTCATCAGCAGCTACAATGTAGCAGAAGCTGGGTTCAATGTTTCACAAACATGATTTAATCTTGACAGCTACCTAGCTGGATGCTAGATATCCATTCTTACAAATGGGCAACTTTCCCAAAGACAGCCAGCCACTTCGGAGGAGAAAAGCATTTGAACTCAGAGCTGTCTGACTCCTAAGCCTATCCCTGTCTGCATGCCACAGACCTTTGTACAAGCTACTCTGCTTTCTCTTCTCAAACATATTCTTCACCTTCTTGCCCTTGTGGCACTTCTCATGCCACTAAACCCATCAAGGCTTCATTGCTGTTCAACAGTATCTACAGTATCTAAAACCGAGTGCAAGGAGTTAAACAAATCATGGGGGGAGGGGAATGAAACAGGAGGGAAAATTACATAATTGGTTTGTTACTGTTTATTTTTTCCCAACTTCATTTCCAAATGGACCCTTTCTCTGTTTTTATCTTTACTGTTGTTATTCCACATAATTGCATTCAAATTTGTCTTTTTTTTTAAATACTGGAAATATATATTTCTATGGTTAAAATGTATGGATCATGACATTTTCTCTATACCCTGTTTAATTCCTTATAATTAAGAAAAAAATAAACCCCAGTAAGAAAGCCTGTATTAAAATTATGCAAAATCAGTTATTATTAAATTTTCATGGCTATATTAGTTTCTTATGGCTGTTGTCACAAATTATCACTAATCTAGTGGCTTAAAATAATCTGCATTTATTGTTTTACAGTTCTGGAGGTCAGAAGTCTGAAAATAGGTCTTAGAAGCAAAAATTAAAGTGTCTGCAGAGTTTCTGTTCCTTCTGGAGTCCCTAAGAGAGATCCTGTTCCCTTGCCTTTTCCAGCTTCTAGAGGCTGCCTGCCATCCTTGGCTCTTGGCCCCGCTGCCCATCTTCAAAGCCAGCAGGTTAGCATCTTCTCACTCCTCCCCCTGCCTGCTTACATGATCACATTGCCTCCTCTCTTCTAAGGACCTTTGTGATTACAATGGGCACCCAAAAATAACCCATTAAGATCCCCCTATGTCAACATCCTTTAAAAAAAAAAAAAAAGATTTTATTTATTTATTTATTTATTTGAGAGAGAGAGTGAGAGAGAGAGCACAAGGGGGGGGAGGATCAGAGGGAGAAGCAGATTCCCACTGAGCAGGGAGCCTGATCCTGGGATTCCAGGATCATGACCTGAGCCAAAGGCAGGACGCTTAACCGACTGAGTCACCCAGGTGCCCCTGATGTCAACATCCTTAACTTCACCCGTCTGCAAGTCCCTTCCACCGTGTAAGGTAACACACTCACAGGTTCTAGGGACGAGGACACGGTTATCTTTGGGGAGCTATTAGTCAGCCTACCACAAATGTTCTGCTGTCATTTAGCATGAAATTGCCTGCCATGATGTGGCACACTTCTTGGGACTGGTTCGGTACTATGTGAAAGTCAGTGTCAAGGGTTATAAAATTCCACAATCTAGAAAGCACAGGAGGCATTAAGCAGTGAGAATCCAGCTCTCCAGGGCGGACCTGGTTTAACCAAAGGCCTCCAGAGGCAGGAGAGGTGTATTCTCACCTCTCCCTCATCTCATCACCAAAAGTCCCTCCGAATGTCCCTATTAAGAGGTGGAAACAGCAGCTCACAAAAGCATTGCATTAAAAAAAATTAATGAACTGTGACTCCCTGAGGAAATCAGGGTGTTGCTGGTTTGTGACAAGCAGCTCTTCCAGGAGTGAATCATGGCAGCGATCCAGAACAAAGTCCTTATCTTTGGGGGACTGACAGCCTGCAGGAAAGGAAGGGGTAACGTCTTCCTGGATACAGACACACCAACTTCCCCTCAGCTTTGCCCATTCAGCTTCATTCTCCCCCATCAACACCCACTCATCAACGTTAAGCCTTCTTCCCAGCTGTCTTCTTCCCCTTTCTCATTTTTAAACTGCTTCTACTTTTTGACTTCTTTTCTCTGCAACAAGTACTACCAACAATCTGAAAGCTTTTTTTGTTTTTTTTTAACTGTTACCATGGAGAAGGCAATTTTCTCATCAAGGAAAGGAGGCGGTGCTGAGGGAGAGGAAGAGCCACATATGAAAATTGAGAGTTAGCCTCTGTGTCTTTTCAACAATATCCAATTAAATCTTTTCACTACCATACACAAAACAAGAACACAGTGGGTGGCCAATCTGGCCCAAGGACTTGAATGAATCAGTAGGCTCTGGGATAATGTGTTGGGGGGGGAGGGGGGAGTATGCCAGAGGTGGGGAGGCAGGCCAGTAATCCTGAAACAGGGAACTAATGAACAGTGATCACTGATAGATAATTACTATGCAGTTGTTTGAATTGAGGTGGCTTTCTATCATTTTCAGGTAAGTGACCTTCAGGATGGCAGAAGATTTTCTCCCAAATGATGAAATACTAACATGTACACAAACAAAACAAATAGAGGGAAGAGACCTGTGAACTGTTCCTCAGTGATAAGTTGAAAACAAAGTGGAAGAAAATTCAAATACAGAATCATCTGGTGGCGAAACATCAGTGAGATTTTAATTAAGTCTAGAATTTTATATTTCAAACCAGAAAGAAATCTATCACTGATTCACAGATGTGCCAATATTAAGAAAGACCTGAAATATTAATCCTCCGTTCTAATTCTCAGGAGATAAATCATACATAGGCCTTATTCTTTCTGATCACTCCGAGCAAAACCAAATTAAGAAATTTTTAAATGATGAGGTTTCTCCAAGTACAACAGATAACTCATCGTCTCTCTAGTAGAAGAATCCTGCATAAATCCTGTACATAAATATTATGCCTAAAGGCTTGCATCAACAAGAGTAATCAAAGGAAAAGAACTGCAAAATAGTCAAAGCATACATTTAAAATGTCGGTGGTGATGACATTAACAGCAAAAGATGGGAGTTGAAGCAGTGTCTTGATCCTCTCTTTCCCGTTACCCACTTCAGCTTTTAAAAGCATGATGAGTTTGTTTTACAGAACATAATGATGAAACGTTTTAGATATACAAAAAGGTACAGAGAAGATAAGGCTACAATTGAAGTCTATGACATGGCTAGATCAGTCCATACACGCACCTGGTGTAAAAGTTACAGCAGGGACTCACATGAATTCATTCTTTACTGTAAAGGTTCATACTGGAGACATGTTTATTTTTAAGAAGAGCAATGTTATTAGAAATTATTTTTGAAAACTAGTTTAAGATCATAACCTTTGTCTACCTTGGAATTAGAGTTGGGAGACTGAGAATAGCAAATAAGGCCACTACTCCAAAGTGCTAACCCAAATGCAGAGCACCAGGCAGCTCTACTCCGAGTCCACCCACCTATGATCTCATGTGACTTCACAGAAAATTCACTATCAGCCAGTTTGTTTACAATAAATAATTCTCTTACTGACAAAGCAGAAAATATAGATAGATCAACAGGAAGAGAGAAAGAAAGAAAAGGAGAAAGGGAAGAAAGAAGGAAGCAAAGGAAAGAAGGGAGGAAAGAAGACAAAGAAGGAAGGGAAGAAGGGGGGAAGGAAGGGAAAGAGAGAAGGAACTCTGATTATGGGATACTTGCTAATCTATTTCCTGTTAGCATTTTCTGCTTGCTACTTCACAACAGCACCAGAAAAAAAGACTACATTATTCTAAATTAGAGACTATCAGATAAACAAATAAAAACTAAGATGATTTGCATGAAAAGGAAACAATAAGCTCTTTTCAGAGCAACACTGAGGGTTTCATTAAGCAAAGTTGTAGGGAAGAGCTACATATCTTTTCAATCTCTCAGTTATTGTCAAATCTGTAAATCCCATGCCCCATTACCCCCATACAAGCCAGGGAGATATTCTCAGATAATAGCACTTCATTTGTGATTGAACAAACACAAAAGGGGTGCCTCTTCTGAATACATACAATGAATTTTTGTTTTGGGGACTTCATGCTTTGTTTCATTGTTAGACCACTTAAAATAATCAAATTTCTCACGTAGTTAGGGCACAAAGATGAAAGAAATGTCTCACTTAAAATATTTATGGATGAGGACAAAATCCTGGCAATAATACTTGTTGACCCAGGGGCGCCTGGGTGGTTCAGTGGGTTAAGCAGCCAACTCTTGGTTTTGGCTCAGGTCATGATCTCAGGGTCCTGGAATTGAGCCCTGCATCAAGTTCTGCACTCAGTGGGGAGACTGCTTGAAGATTCTCTCCCTCTGCCCCTCCCCCCTCCTTGTGCGCATGTATCAGCGCCCATGTTCTCTCTCTCTCTAAAATAAATAAATCTTAAAAAAAATCTTAAAAAACTAGTTGACACAGAGTTGGCTTGTTTACTAGACAGATATATTCTTAAGGCTCAATACCCTAAATCAAGGCAAACCTACATGTACATATTTCAATTGCCCATGATGACTTCTGTAAGGAAGATAAGTTAGAGGAAGAAATTTGACCTTGGAGATTATGAATTTTTGAAGACTCTTGATTTGATGCATGTTAAAATGTCTGTGGCAAAACAAAACAAAAACCAAAAATCATTTTTCATGATAAAAAATTATGAGTTATATGTTATGAAGTCTGTAATTTACTTTAAGATTCTTCAGCACAGATGTTATATATGTGACAGTATGAATGTGTTAGCAGTCAGTTGCCTCAATCAGGAATTCATATGGGGAATGGGGTCAGACTTTAATCAGAAAGGTCAGATTCCTGAGGCAGGTGCTACAAGCATTTTAACCATTTTAATCACAGTCAACACCAGAGGCCTTGCTAATGAGCAAAATGAATGTTAGAAATGAACTTCGTTTCTTTTAATTTTATTTTAAAGATTTTATTTATTTATTTGACAGAGAGAGAGAATGAGAGCATGAACACGGGGAACAGCAGAGGGAGAGGGAGAAGCAGGCTCCCTGCTGAGCAGGGAGCCCGATGCAGGGCTCTATCCCAAGACCCTGGGATCACGACCTGAGCTGAAGGCAGACGCTTAACGACTGAGCCACCCAGGTGCCCCAGAAATGAATTTTCATTTATGAGATTAGTGTGATTCAAGATACATGTTTGGGTTAAAATATATTAGAGACACTTCTCATCTTTATCAGGACCAGATACAAAAATCCAGCAAGCTACTGACCCTGCACTTTTTGGAATGGTACCCAAGATTTGATGTCCAAACCATGTTGTATCTCTACACTGAATTCAAAGATTTTGATTGCATGATGCCCTCCCTAAGGTTAACTGAATCCTACCCTTAAATTTTAGAATATTCACATGTCTGCCTTGCCTAAACCTTTTACACAGATTGTGATCATAATACCTGCTAGTGAGGGTAGGGGAGAGTAACTAACCCTTACTTACCATACCAAGCTTTTGCTACTGCTATTACCAAAAATAATCTAATAGCTGTGCATAACAATATTAACCTAGGACAATTAACATTGTGCAAGCCACACACTTTAAAATTTATTATTCTTTTTTTTAAGATTTTATTTATTTGACAGGCAGAGAGTGAGAGAGAGAATACAAGCAGGGGGAGCAGCAAGAAGAGGGAGAAGCAGGCTCCATGGGGCTCGATCCCACGACCCTGGGATCATGACCTGAGCCAAAGGCAGACGCTTAACCGAGCCACCCAGGTGCCCCTAAAATTTATTATTCTTTAATGAAGTATAACCAATACAAAAACAATAGTTCCCTGTAATCCTCACCTCCTTCCATTCAATAATAGATTTGTTTTGTTCTTGGAGTATAACACTAAATTTTTCTCTCTTTTTAAACAGGTGATGGGGATTAAGGAGGGCATTTGTTGTGATGAGCCCCGGGTGTTGTAAGGAAGTGTTGAATCACTAAATTGCACACCTAAAACTGATATTACACCATATGTTAACTAACTGGAATTTAAATAAAAACCTAAAAAAAAATTCTCTTTTGATTTCCTTGTGGTTGTATTTGTCCCACATGGTTTAATAACCAGATCTTTAAAGATTTCATTCCATCTCTGTGCACCATTTCAATCAATTGAATAATTTCACTATTCTGCCTTGTCTTTCATCTATTATTACTCATATTATCAATTCCCCCCCCCCCACAATCCAAACAAGAACTGGGCCTAGTCATTTAGTTAAGAGTGCAGACAGTTATCTATATAATTATCCTATGAGCTGCACGCGTGTGGTAAGGGTTGGGGAAGGGGAAGAATGAGCTTGATCATAGCTGGATACTGGACATTAGTTTATGGAGATGCAAACTGTGGTGAGACCAATTTTTCTTACCCTACAGGTGCCTATCTGGGCTGCAAAATTATCCTGTTCTTTGACATTTTTATCTTAGCTCTTTGACAAGTTCTCTGTTGCTTTTCTGCTCAAGATTCAGATTCCTTATTATAGCTTCCCTGGGTATATTTTTTCAAAGGACAGTTGAAGATCATAAGAAAGCCTATTTTAATGTATCATCTTTCTTAAGCAAACACATTTTCATCCCTACTTTTTCTATTTCCCAGATATGTCCTAAAGAGTATTTCTCAATACTAAGGTTCAATATTAATATATGTTACATATGAAATTTGTATATGCAAATATATGTGTGTGTGTGTATATATCTATCTATCTATATAGATAGATAGATATGTGGGTGTGTATATACACATGGTTTCTTGCCAATAAGCCTGGGCTGGAATCCAGGCATTTACCAATGGTATTGCTTTGGGCAACTAACTTAACCTTTCTGATTCATTTCCTTTACAAAACAAGTATAATACCAGTTAGCATACATTACACTTGAGAGGATTAAACATATTAAATGCCATGTGCGTAGTACAGTGCCTGGTACATACTAGGGCAAAATAAATGGTAAGTATAAGCGCCCAGAATTTTATAGTAGCATATTACTTGGCCCAACATATTTCGGCCAAAAGAAGTTTGTCAGAAGCAACTGGGCCAAAGCCACATGCTCTATGTTTCAATAATGGCAGCTCAGCAACAATTCTGTGTCTTTTAGCATTTCTTTCCATTTTTCAAAATCTGCTCTTTTTTCATATTCTTATATTTCTATTATTCAATATTTTTAATGGAAAAGTTGAACAAATCTAAATATCCAACATTGGAATTATTTTCTGTAGTGATCATTTAAAGTTTCTTTTGCTGTTTTTACTTGATATAAAGAAACATTACACATTCATAACACTATATGGAAACATCATTCTGTAAAACAGCATAAATAACACCCATAACCCAACCCACCCAGAGACAATTCTAATTTTTATTATATGTAATTATAAATAAATATTTATGTCAGTGGTGTGTATATACATATATATACACACACACACATATATACAGATTCATGTGTATCTATCACTGCCTTAAGTGAACCTTTCTTATAGACTGTAATCATAACACCTGACAGTGAGGGTAACAGCATCCTAAGATTTTGCCTTATATACATATTTTGTATATGCCATATACAAATATACACCAAAAATATATGCCAATATATATATGTATATGCCATATACATATATTTGCCATATATATAGTCATATATATGAATATATAGACTATATATATATATTGATAGCCATATCTACCTATCATCCATCTATCTATCTACCTATGTCTCCTCCCATAGCACTCCATATGGTTATGTGTAATCTTCATAGAAATACATGTGGTGTTTTTATAAAGTAATATATATGTACTTGGGTATGCAATAAATATTGCAACAAAACGATATCATACAGTACATACTGGCATATAATACAATGCAATTTGTTTTAGCAATCTACTCAGCTTTGGGCATGTGATTTTTTTCCACCTGGTCCCTATGTGAAATAATGAACTTATCTGCACTGAGAAGCTGTAATATGCTTCCCAGGTTCCCCCTCAGCTGCTAGTAGTGCTTCTGGTAGACAATCTTCAGCTTGTCAACTCCCTTCTAGGAAATTGCCTTGGCTGAAGAGCATCATCTTTGTCACAAGTTTATATTTCCCTCCCTGAAAGCTCATCTCCAATGAGTGACTGGACATGAAGTTATAAAGGGCTGGTCCTCTCTCCCCAAATCATAACAATTCTGAAGGGTCCTTCGGCTTCAGGTTGCATGAGGCCCCTACTGGGAATGCTTCACAGCCCAGCTTCTCCTTCTGCTCCCTTCTGTTGACCCCAAGAGCACTCCCAAATAAACCTCTGGTATGCTCACCTGCATCTCAGCGACTGCTTCCCAGAAACCCAAGGTGTGACATTATCTTTAAGTAAATAAACGCTAGGCAATTGGCATTATCATCCAGAACATTCTTGTTCTATAAGTTTCCATAGTATAGAGGCAAAACTTTCCCATAATAGCATGCACATTTTCTTCCCATTTCTCCTTCAGCAAGTAATTGGAGATTTAAGGTAAGAATGATTTAGAAGAAAGAAGGTGCAAATATCCTTGCATACCACCCTGGGCTCAAACACACCTGTCTCCAGCCACTTAGTTTCTCAAAGCCATCTCATCTTTTTTTTTTTTTTTAAGATTTTATTTATCTATTTGAGAGAGAGAGAATGAGAGAGAGCACATGAGAGTGGGGAGGGTCAGAGGGAGAAGCAGACTCCCTGCCGAGCAGGGAGCCCGATGCGGGACTCGATCCCGGGACTCCAGGATCATGACCTGAGCCGAAGGCAGTCGCTTAACCAACTGAGCCACCCAGGCGCCCCAAAGCCATCTCAGCTTTGACTTGAGGCACATTCATCATACTCCACTCTGTTTTCTAAAAACCTGTTCCAACAGAAGGTGCTCTTCTCACTACTCTCCAAGCATTTCTTTCTAATCCAAGTTAAAAATTCTCATCTATTAGGAAAACACACATTTTCTGAAGCACTTGGACAACAATTCAAGTAAAACAAGTTTCTTTCTTTTCAAAAGTTTTTATCATCAAGTGACAAGGGGCTTTGAAACACTACCATTGCCCTTTTGATTCCATCTCAGATTTGAAAGTTTGATTTATTTATGCTGCAAAAATAGCTATCATGATTAATTGGTTTTTCAAGTGTCTATCATTTTTCACCAAGGATAATTGCTGTGATTAGCAAGAGGAACCACCATATAAACCCACTGAATCCTCTAAAATTAATATTTGTTTTAAAGAGTGACTTCACTTAATTGCCTACTTTGATGAATGGTGTAAAATACTACTGTTACGTTACAGCAAAAAGAAAATGTGACAACAAGTAACACACAGGTAGAACAAATACAACTGCAGAGCTGAGATTTACTTACAAAGATCTTAAAGCATGGTTTTAATCCTGATAACTACACTGTGACAAAGAGTTTTCTGTCCTAGTTTTACAAACACTCAAACTGAGAATCATAGAAGTTGTGTAACTTGCCAGTAACACATAAGGCAAGGTTTTAGATGCCTGACTCCAGAAAAGCTCATACCATTTCTGCAAATATGAGAAAAAGCAGGACACATGTTCACATATTATGCAAGTTCCTCTATATTTGAGGAAAGGGTGGAGTGGCCAAATTACAAGAACAGTATTCTTTGCTCAGTTTTTGTTATGAATTAAAGCTGACATTTGGAGATGTCATCAAAGACTTGAGAAAGGAAAAAAAAAGGATAAAAAAAGGAATGAAATAAGATAATGACAAAATTTTTCCTGTTTTTCAGTGTTGGGAATCCTTGTTTATACATGTTTATGTGATACATTATATTTCTCTAGATGTTTAATGAAAGAAAATGAATATGTATGTTCATTTTGATTTTTTTAGAAATGAGAAAAGTGGGGCGCCTGGGTGGCTCAGTTGGTTAAGCCACTGCCTTCGGCTCAGGTCATGATCCTGGAGTCCCAGGATCAAGTCCCGCATCAGGCTCCCTGCTCAGCGGGGAGTCTGCTTCTCCCTCTGACCCGCCCCCCTCTCATGCTCTATCTCATTCTCTCTCAAATAAATAAATAAAATCTTAAAAAAAAAAGAAATGAGAAAAGAAATGGTATTCTGTGTCTTCTTTCTCTTTCCAGCTTTTAAATCCCACAATTAATTATATAATGCTACTGAGAAATAGGAAAATTTAACGAAACAAAAAATGAACCACGTATATAAGATGGTTAGTTTGGTTATAAAGAAATTATATTTCATTTAAATATTGATTTCTCTGGGAAATCTTTCTTGACATGGAATAATGACTAGAGTAGGTATACTGTTTTTTTTTTTTTTTTTAAGATTTTATTTATTTATTTGACAGAGAGAGACACAGCGAGAGAGGGAACACAAGCAGGGGGAGTGGGAGAGGGAGAAGCAGACTCCCCGCTGAACAGGGACCCCGATGCGGGGCTCGATCCCAGGACCCTGGGATCATGACCTGAGCCAAAGGCAAACACTTAACAACTGAGCCACCCAGGTGCCCCTAGAGTAGGTATACTGTTAACCTTTACAATATCTCATTCTATAAAACCAAGGAATGAGGGTGGAAACTTCCATGCTCCTTGCCACAGTGATTTGTTTAGGTGTGAATGTATGACTTAAGTTAGCCCCATCAGAGAGAAGCTTGGCACTTCCATTTGAAGGTCAAGAAAGGAAAGTTTTCTTTCCTTTTTAATATAGTATGGTATGCAAAATATATACTATAACAGTTATGACAATGTTGAAGGGCAAAACTGAGCAATGAGCTGGGGTCTTGGGTATGCCATGCCCGAAGCCCACATAATAGTTGTTTCATAAGCCAATAATTTCTTTTCTTCTTAAAGTCAGTTTGAGTTGGATTTTCTATAAGTTGCAATTGACAATATTCTCATTTATGGTCAGATTTAATTTAAAGGAATATACTATTTTTACCCAATCATAGAATCTATTTCATCATACTTCAATTGCCTTTTTACTTTTCGGCTTTCTCATATAGATTGTAAACAATGTCAACTTAACAAGGTTTTCCAATAATTCAGTTTGCAAAGTATTGACACTTACTTACTTTTCTTTATCTATATATAAGGTGACTATATATCCAGTTTATCCTGGACAAGCTTAGTTAACCCCTGTTCTCTGGCATAATTAATAATGGCACATATTTTCCTTCTGGAGAGTATTATGATTTAGGCAACAAAGTGTATAATAGACTATAAGTTGAGTTTTAAAATCAGCCACATTCTTGCCCTTTGTAAACTCAGTATGACAGGCAAGTGCCCTTAAACTGCCACCTACTTGTGACAACCTCATAGACAGAAGGAACCAACATTACAGATCTCATCCCCCTTAGGATTCTTTCGCTTCCCTTTGTTGCATTCTTTCAGAATCTCTTAGCAAGCAACCTGCTAAAACTTGATGAATGGGGTCACAAGATAACCTGACTGCAAAAGTAACTGTGTCATGTCTTTAAAAATGAATAACAGGTATATTTCCTTTTTTACTTTTAGATGGCAGGTATGGCTATATCCCTGAAGTCTGGATTTCCTTGCCCTCAAAAAGTGTTAAGATCACTTCTGATCTTTGTTTTGGAAAACCTTGGATTTTAGGAAATGATCTAGAATAACTGAGACCCCTATGCAAGGAAAAAAAAGCAGACTTGTTATATCCACCAAGAGATTTCTTTTCTGTGTACTCAAAGGTCTTTCAAAGACTCTTGAAGGACACTGATGGAAAGGGGAACCCTGAAAAATGACCAACACAGTGAATTCCCCAACTATCCAGAAGAAAGATTCTGAGCCACATTTTATTTGATTTAGAAAAAAATGAAGACACAGAACATGTCTTACGCTTTAGAGTTGAGAAAGAATTCAACAGGCCTTTATCTGTAACTTTATAAAGGATTATTCTAGGATCTTTTCATGCCAACAGAAAATAATTAGACTCAACCCTCAAAACCAAATAAATTCATTTTTAACAGTAGATTTTAAGAATGTGATAGCATGATTAGATAGTAATAATATTTGGGGGGGGCAAGGAATTGCTTTTCTAATGGGAAAACTCTAATTGACATCTGCACAGAGTTTCTGATGACGGTAAAAAAAAAATCGCATCTCAGCTTTAGAGAATTTGCAGGTCAGTTCTATATTCTATTCACTGAAAGAATTATAGGCCACCTAGTCCTAACATCAAAATATAAATAAAACTGAGGGAAGAAAAAGAAGCAAAACAGGGCTTTAGCATTAGGATTATACCTTGAAAAACAAAACCAAAAAACAAGAAGATGTTGAAAAATGCCAGTCAGTATCATGATCGCATACAAAGAGTTGCCACATAATTAGAGGTTATCTGAAATAAGCAAGTGTGTACTGGGAGACCAAAAAGACAAAATGATCAAAAAATAATCAGTCCCTAAAAAAAAAAATAAATAAATAATCAGTCCCCCACACCTCCATCTCCAGCCTTACAAAACACTTAAAATCACAACCCCTAAATTATCTGAAGAACCTTTCAATGTAAGGGAATTAATATATATTTCTTTTTAAAGAAGCAGATATGACACATTTTATATGACTTGAATAGTGGATAAAAAGTTTAATACAAAAGTTTAAAAGCAGATACGATGCAATTTGGAAGCTGGCCAAGTAAAGGGTATTTCTAAGCGATTTAAAACAAATTAACTTTTACTTTGAAACCTAAGCTTTAAGGGTCAAAGAAAGAAGAGAAATAAGCTAGAACATGCCTCCTGGTTGTAAAACACATATTTAAAGAGACAAAGACTTGGAGAAGCATCTGTGATTATAAACTCTCTGCTTTTTATTGAAAAAGTAGTTTTCTATTCAGTAAATAGGAGTTAAAGAAAATAAGTGAGTGAAACCTCCATATCAGCTAAGTCTACTTAAGATCCATCATGTCATATGATAGGTGCTTTTGAGAAAACAACACTAGAATCAGAATTACCAAGGGTATCTACTTACAGGCCCAGGGATAGCTGACATGTGACACACCGACAAGCAGTAGTCTCCACATTTTTCTGACTGACCACACCTATTTAAAAAATTATGGCCCATACATACCAATCCATACTTATTCAAATTTTATAGATGTACAACTTCATTAATATAGTAGGCATTTTAGAAAACATCAATAAAATATTAACTTTTAAAGAATGAGAGAAAAATAAATGTATATAGAATATATGGTTCTTATATATTCCCACTGAGGATCTCTGTAACTAAACAGTCAAAGGAATAGACAAAGGTTTCCACTTAACAGTAACAACAACAACAAGACAACATGAAAAGTGCATGATTTTGGTTTTTTAGACTTTACATGGAAAAATGGTAAAATGTATACAGACATTTAATGCCTTTAAATGATGTTCTATATTGTGTGCTTCTCTTTAAAAGTCATGAGGGTTTTAATAATTAATCAGTATTTAAAATATAAATCATATGTAATATATAAATATATCTTTATAGATAACACTGATTTTATAGAAAACTGTTCTAAATTCTTTCCCTCAGATATTCATTCTGGAGAAAGCCTTGTTACTTGGTCCCTGGTAGGTAGATCACAATGAGAGGCACAAATGCCATCCCTATAACAACTTCCCAAATTATAGACAGTGTTAAAAGACAAGAGTTCTAAAAGATTAATTTGATAAAAACAAATGCATATAGAGAAATCAAGTGACTCACAGAGACACGCTATTTTGAATAAGATAACATTCTCTAAACTGTGCTCCTCAAGATGTTCCATACAAACAAATTCCATGGAGAAATGCTGAGCTAAACGATGCGAACACATCTGCAGGACTTTTCAGTGACTTTGCTATGGTAATGTACACTACAGATCCCTATGACAGTCAAAGTCCATGCACATTTCTCAGTTTATTTGGCTTTTTCATGAGGAACATTTGTCAACATCTGATGGATCTAATGTCTGGGGAAATGTTGAGGTACTCAAGCCCCTAAGAACAATAGTGTATTTCTTAGTGAAAATCTTAATATTCATCATTTTCCATTTTTTTTTACAGCATAAAATAGCGATTTAAAACAAATTTTAAATAGCGATTTCTAAGCGATTTAAAACAAATTAACTCTTTTCTTTAAATTACTGAAATTATGAGAAGCACGAGGGGCTGATCTTGGAACATGTGGTGATGAAGAAGAAGGAAAAATCTAGGAGCCTGGGCCTTGGGATAGTGCTGCAATGAAGAGAACATGTATGACAAACAGCACAGGCCTGTGGTGGCAGGTAGCAAAGACCATGCAAAGCAGCTTTAAGATGACAGGAGAAGGGCAACACAGACAAGGGAAAAAAAAAACTTGCTCTTTTAAAAAAATTTTATATTAAATGAGCCATATTAACTCATTTTCCTGTTTGATCAAGTTAGCACTGGTAATCTTTTAAGTGCTTACATTTTTCCTTGAACTCCATGGGTGTGTTTGGACCTTAATAATTCAGAATATTAAAACTGATGACCTAACACTATGTATATTAATGCTAATGGACCTCTTCCAGAATATGGCGGGCTAATTAAGTTACTGTCAAAGTGACTGCTTTCTCTATATAGAAGCAAAAAGATAGAAATGAATAATATATTTTTCCTTAATTTTGTTTTATTGATAACTGAAATAAATTTAAACAGAGAACATGCATATTATAGCTATTTACAACAGCACTGGCCAATGGTACTTTCTGCAGGGATGGAAATGTTCTATGTATGTGCTGTTCAATATGGTAGTCACTAGTCACATGTGCTATTTGAAATGTAGCTAGTGCAACTAAAGTGATTTTTAAAATGTAATTAATTTTGTAATTTTTTTTAAATGATGGAAATGGTTTATATTTTGATTGTGGTTATACAGCTGTATGTATTTGCCCAAACTCCTAAATATCCACTAAAAAAGGTGAATTTGACTGCACATAAGCCAACATTTAATAAACCCTACTTAAAAATAAAAACCAGGGCACCTGGGTGGCTCAGTCAGTTAAGTGTCTGAGTCTTGGTTTCGGCTCAGCTCATGATTTCTGGGTTGCGGGATCGCCCAACATCGGGCTCTGCACTCAGCGTGGACTTTGCTGGAGATTCTCTCCCTCTCCTTCCCTCTCTGCCCTGCCCCCGCCCCTGCCCCGCTCCTGTGCTCTCTAAATAAATAAATAAATACATAAATAAATAAATGAAATCTTAAAAAAAAAAACAAAACCAAGACAATTTTACCAAAAAACAAAAACTATTACAATGCAAACCTTATTGCCAATTTTTAAACTACAATGTCAAAAGCTTTTAAAATTCATGTGGAAAAATAAAACCTTCCAGGTTTACCTAAATAGTATATTAAGTATGAAATAGCATTCTACTTTCTGTAATTTAAAGAAAAGAGCAAGTGAGAAGTCCTGAGTCAACATTGTGGCATATGTAACAGAAGCATGTCTTTCCAGAGTCACTCTCTGGGACAGAAGATGGACAAGAACTATTCTTCATCTTTGCTTCAGCACTTGAAAAAAGATGCCTCTGCTTTCTGACCACCATGGTATCTGATCTGATATCCACTGTCATTCTGATTCTCTCCCCCTCTGGCTGCTTTCAAGATTTTTTCCTTGGGATGCCTGGGTGGCTCAGTCAGTTAAGCATCTGCCTTCAGCTCAGGTCACGACCCCAGGGTCCTGGGATCGAGTCCCACATCAGGCTCCCTGCTCCGTGGGAGTCTGCTTCTCCCTCTACTTGTGTTCTCTTTCTGTCAAATAATAAATAAAATCTTAAAAAAAAAAAAAAGATTTTTTCCTTGTCCATAGTTCTCAGAGTTTAATTATGATGTGTCTTGACGAGGGTCTCTTTCGGTTTATCCTGTTTGGAGTTCTCTCAGCTTCTGGAATCTGCAGGTTTATGTCTCTGGCTATACTTGGGAAATTCTTGGCCATTATTTCTTCTAGGACTCTGTCAGCCCCAACCTTACTCCTCTCCTTTCAGAACTGTGATGGCACAGCATTGGATCTTCTGTCCCACAGGTCCCTGAAGCTCTGTTCACCTCCCTCTATTTTCTCTCTGTGTATCAGGTTGGCTAGTGTTCATTGTTCTATCTTCCAATTCACAGTTCTTTCTTCTCGCTCCCCCTCCACTTGGCTGTCAAGTCCACCCACTGAGCCCTTTAGTTTGGTTATTGCATTTTTTTCTTTCAGTTCAGAAATTTCCATTTGGGTCTTCTTTAAATCTGTTTCTGCTGAGGCTATTTTCTTTTTATCATTTGTTCAAGTGTTCATGATTGTTCACTGAAGCGTTCTTGGGATAGCTGCTTCCAAGTCCTTGTCAGGTAACACTACCATCTCTGTCAGCTCTGGGTTGGCATCCAGTGATTGTCTTTTTTTGACTCAGTTGGAGATCTTCCTCTTTCTTGTATGATGACTTTTTTTTAATTGAAACCCGGACATTTCTCTCCTGTGCTATGAGACACTGGATCTTACTTAAATCTTCCATTTAAGCTGGCTCCTTCACCCCAGCGGGGACTGAGAGGGCTGGAGCGGGTACTTTCTCTTTCCTGAGAGGTAGAGGCAGGCAGAAGGCCAAACTCACCAGGCAGCCTCCACTGGCACCACAAAGTCAGAGGGCTCATTACCACCTGGAGGCGTTGAGAGCTTGAGCTCCTACAAGGCCTTGATGGTGGGGATGGGGGTGCTCCAATTCTGAGTGTTTGGCTGCAGTACAACAGTTACTGTTTAAAAGGTTTGTCTTACTAGGGCTGCCTGTTGCCCGATCCTTCTGTGAAAGAACAGGCTTTTAATTTTGGTTCATCTGTGCCCTCTGGCATTTCTGAATTTCTGGCTTCTTCAGCTCTAAGTCTGGAATAAATGAGGCAAAAAGAAAACCCAGGGAGCTCACCACTGTGTCACTCTGTGGATCTGGAAATCTGGAGCTGGCTTGCCTTCTCTCTACCTTTGTAACAAATGCTGGAATATTCCGAGGCCGGCAGGCAGATGACAGGAGGACCATGCAAATGCGTGGTGTGCCAGATGGAGATGTTGTAGGAGGCCACTGCTTCAGGTAGAAAGCACCACTCACCATGCTGGCTGTGTCCGGGAGCTGCCGCTCCACGTACCTTTGCAGCAGCGACGTCGTACCCATTCTCACCCACGTTCATGTCCCCCAGAAGCACGATCTTTCCATCGGGCTTCCTCATCTTTCAGCAAGAAGGCCCCCTCCTGCTCCCTTTGCCAGTCTGGCCAGTGTATCCTGGGTGCCACTGGAGCAGGCGGCCCCTGCCCCTAGGTCACTCGGACCCGGGACCCGTGAGAACCCAGACTCCTGGGAATCTGGACTCACAGGGACCCCGAACTTGCAGGGACCCACCTGGACTCTCCCATTCAGACACCTGGGAGGATGGAAGAGGAAGCGCCTCAAGTTTAATGAATTCAAATTTCAATAGCCACATTTAGCTAGTGGCTACTGTACTGGACAGTGCAGATGTAGAGAATTAGAGACAACACATATGGTTAATTAGGAAGTTACTCCTTGAGAATAGAGGAGGGAATATAAACACAATGCATCCAATTTCCCTCTTAAATTTACACTGTTTTCAGTAACCTTTGTATGGTGTGATTGTAAAGTAACGTAAGTGATATCTACCACTACACATTAACAGTCGGGTTATTCTCTCACATTCACACCTCCCTGCCATCTCTGTGAGAAAACTAAAACAGGAAATTGATCACATCATTTTTATTTAATTAAAAGTCCTTAAGTCTGAAGAAGAAGAATATGCATCTCTTGAAGCTAGGATTGGTCATATGACACATTTTGCTTCATTGCCCTGGAAGCAGACCTCTTTTATGTGGGGAGGACAGAAAAGCTTTTGTTTTCCCTGTAAATGTAAGCTGACACCCGACACATGCATTTACTCTCCCCATTTCCCACTCTGCCATTTTAAAACACACACTTAGCGCTTACAGGTGGTGTAGCCATCTTGAGACCACAGGAAGGAACAGAAGCCACAGGTTAAGGATGGCTGGGGATGATTCAAGAAGGAGCTGGGACACATGATTTTTGAGGCTGCTGGACCTACCCTGGAGTAAAGAATTCTGGAGGTCTTGCTATGTGAGCAAACCTCCTATATGGATAAGCTATTGTAATGAGGATTTTGTCATATATAGCCAAACCCAATCCTATCAGTATTAATTGGGGTTAAAAAAAAAGATCCTCTAATTTTTAAAATTCTTACAGTCTAAAATTATAACTGTTTTTGTTTGATGTAAATTTAATTCCCAGAAGCCTTTCATTCATCATTGACCAAAACAAAGAGAAATCATGCTGCATTTAAAAGTTAAAATAAAATACGCATATGCCTCCGTAACAGAATGTTAAATTTTAAATGCTAAGTAAAACTAGTCATCCATGAAGATAAAATAAATAAACAACAGTTTTAAAAACAACTAGTATGTCTTTAGTTGCTACAGCAAAAAGAATACTATGCCTGCCTTTAAGAAAATGTAAATTCCTCTCAAGGGTTAACATGTAAAAATGTAAAAGGCCAAATGACAATAAATGTTTTAAAAAAGAAGTTTAAGACAACAGAAACAGCTTTACAAGAAAATATATGGTTAGTGGACAAAATAATTTTGCAGTGAGTCACTGATTAAAAAGACCAATATAGACTGAAGTTATCAAAACAAATTTCACAGAGCAGCCAGGGATAGATTTCAAAAGCTTCAATGCTCTGACAAACCAGTCAACTCTACATTTCTAATCATTATAATCAACTTGAAGGAGTGTAAAGGAACCCTAAGTCATCGGTGTGGTTACTTCATAATTGGATTTGGTTAAAACTCACACCTGCAAATGATTGCACCATTCTCCTCTAAAAAGTTCCTAATGCTAAAAATAAAATAATCCTCATTTTGATTTAGAGAACACTTTTACTGTAAAATCTCATTATATATAACTTCTTGCCTGCTTACATTCTTTCCATCTGCTGTTATCTGCTCCCAATAACTGTCTTCTTCTAGTGCCTAACACCTATTATATAACTTAAACAAAAAAAAAAAAATCGAACTTGCGGAAGTATAGTAAAGTGGTGGTTTGATTTTTATGTCAAATTTCTCAAGAGGCAGTGATGGTTCTATCTGTGGCAGCTTTTTTATGATTTTCATATAATGTGACATGACAGAAAATCTTAGCCTCAATGGAGTTGGTACAGATTATTTTCCCTCTCACCATGATCTCGTTCTTTCAGATTTAGGGGGAAAAAAAGCATGAAGGAGTTAAGTGTAAATTATTCTCTTCTCTCCACTTCCTTAAGTAGAGATTTATGTATATACTTTTGCCCCAAACTTTGCCCATGGCTTTACTTTTTCTTATTTCTAGTTGGAAGGTTTAAAAATAATCCAAGAGCTGAACATAGATTAATCAGTTTGGGGGTGGGGGAAGGTAAAGTCTATTCTTACAAAGTTTATTCTGTTTGAAAGGAGAATATGTCAGGTAAATCAAAGCATTTCTATTCTTGGCACAAATCATACAGAAGATATTCTTTCCCTGAATAAATTATAAGAAATACATAATTCTTGAATATGACGCTACTTGTTTACACAGATTGCAAAACATAAAGATAAGGGAATCTGGAAGGATGTGTGAAATACTAAAATTATACTCACAGTTATTTTTCTAAATCTAGTAAAGAATTGACTCACATCACTCTAGAAACCCTGGCATTATTTTTAGTGAATTCATAAAAGATCACAAGACTATAGTCAAATCCCACTGCTTCTATTTCAAAAACAATGCAGCTATGATCACCTTGGAAATTTACTGATTAGCTTGGATTATGAAAATCAAAAACATTAGAACATATTATGCAAAAACAGATTTTCATCCCGAGGTTACTGGATAAAGATTAACAAGACATGTGGAAAGAGAAGTCTAGCTTAATTTCTTCTCTATGAGAGAGGCAGGCATATATTAAGAGGAAGGAAAGAAATGATTCATTCATTCATTCTAATATATATGATTAAAACCACCATAGCAATTTTTTTTCTTGTGGCAATTACCTCTCTTTGCCTTTTATGCTTTCCTCACAGAATATATACTCTAAAATAGGAGATTATATACTTTTTTATTATTTTATATTTTAAGTTTTTATTTAAATTCCAGTCAGTTAACATACAGTGTAATATTAGTTTCAGGTGTATAATACAGTGATTCAACACTTTCATACATCACCCTGAGCTCATCCCAAGTAGACTCCTTAATCCCCATCATCTATTTAACCTATCCTCCCAACCACCTCCCCTCAGATAACCATCAATTTTTTCTCTATAGTTAAGAGTCTTTTCCTGGTCTGCCTCTCTCTCTTTTCCCTTTGCTCTTGTTTTGTTTCTTAAATTCCACATATGAGTGAAGTCATATGGTATTTGTCTTTCTCTGACTTATTTCACTTAGCATAATACTCTCTAGCTCCATCCATGTCATTGCAAATGGCAAGATTACGTTCTTTTTTATGGCTGAATAATATTCCATCGTGTGTGTACATATACATATACAAATATATATACATTTTTTTATCCATTCATTGGCCAATGGTCACTTGGGCTGCTCCCATAGTTTGACTATTGTAAATAATGCTGTTATAAACATTGGGGTGCATGTATCCATTTGAATTTATATTTTTGTTGACTACCTTCTCATGTGTCTGTTGGCCAGTTGGATGTCTTCTTTGGGGAAATGTCTATTCATGTCTTCTGCCCATTTTTAATTGGATTATTTGTTTTTTGGATGTTGAATTGTATAAGTTCTTTATAGATTTTGGATACTAACCCTGTATCTGGTATGTCATTTGCAAATATTTTCTCCCATTCCGTAGGTGGCCTTTTAGTTTTGTTATTATTTCCTTCTCCATGCACAAACTGTTTATTTTGATGAAGTTTGTTTTTGCTTTTGTTTCCCTTGCCTCAGGGGACATATCTAGAAAGAAGTTCCTATGGCCCATGTCAAAGAAGTTACTGCCTGGTTCTCTTATCAGATTTTTATGGTTTCAGGTCTCATATTTAGGTGTTTAATCCATTTTGAATTTATTTTTGTGTATGGTGGAAGAAAGTGGTCCAGTTTCATTCTTTTGCATGTCGCTGCCTGTTTTCCCAACACCATTTGTTGAAGAGACTGCCTTTTTCCCATTGGATGTTTTTTCCTGCTTCATTGAAGATTAATTGACCATATAGTTGGGGGTTCATTTCTAGGTTTATTATTCTGTTCTACTGATCTATGTGTCTGTTTTTGTGCCAGTACCATACTGTTTAGATTACTACAACTTGGTAATATAACTTGGAGTCTGGAATTGTGATGCCTCCAGCTTTGCTGTTCCTTTTCAAGATTGCTTTGGCTATTCAGGGTTTTTTTGTGGTTCCATACAAATTTTAGGATTGTTCTTTCTAGCTCTGTGAAAAATGCTGTTAGTATTGTGTTAGGGATTGCATTAAATCTGTCGATTGCTTTGGGTAGTGTATTTTAAAAATATTTGTTCTTCCGATCCATGAGCATGGAATGTCTATTTCTTTGTATTGTATTTAATTTCATTGATCAATATTTGATGCTTTTCAGAGTACAGGTCTTTCACCTTTTTGGTTAGGTTTATTCCTAGGTATCTTATGTTTTTAGTGCAATTATAAATGAGATTAATTTCTTAATTTCTCTTTCTGCTGCTTCATTATTGGTGTATTGAAATGCAACAAATTTCTATATGTTGATTTTGTATCCTGTGACTTTAACGAATTTGTTTAGCAGTTTTTTGGTGGAGTCTTTTAAGTTTTATCTATGTAATATCATACCATTTGTCAAGAGTGGAAGTTTTACTTCTTCCCTGCTGATTTGGAAGCTTTTTTTTTTTTTTTTTTTTTTTTAAAGAGGGGGGGAGAGAGAGAGAGAGGGAGGGAGAAAATCTTAAGCAGGTTCCACACCCAGTGTGGAGCCCAATGCAGGGCTCAATCTCAGAATCCTGAGATCATTACCTGAGCCAAAATCAAGAGTTGGATGCATAACTGACTGAGCCACCCAGGCACTTCTGGATGGCTTTTATTTCTTTGTGTTGTCTGATTGCTGTGGCTAGGACTTCCAGTACTATGTTGAATAAAAGTGGTGAGAATGGACATCCCTGTCTTGTTCCCGACCAAAGGGGAAAAGCCCTCAGTTTTTCCCCATTGGGGATATTAGCTGTGGGTTTTTCATAAATGGCCTTTATGATGTTGATATGTTCCCTCTAAACCTACTTTGTTGAGGGTTTTTATCATGAATGGATGTTGCACTTCGTCAAATGCTTTTTCTGCACCTATTGAAAGGATCATATTGTTCCTATCCTTTTTCTTAAGTAACACGATGTATCATGTTGACTGATTTGTGAATATTGAACCACCATTACAACCCAGAAATAAATCCGACTTGGTCATCGTGAATGATTTTTTTAATGTATTGTTGGATTTGGTTTGCTAGTATTTTGTTGAGGATTTTTGCATCTATGTTCATCAGATATGTTGGTCTGTGGTTCTTTTTATGGTGGTGTCTTTATTTGGTTTTGGTATCAGGGTAATTTTGGTCTCATAGAATGAATTTGGAAGTTTTCCTTCCTCTTCTATTTTTTGGAATAGTTTGAGAAGAATAGGAATTAACCCTTTAAATGTTTGGTAGAAGTCATCTGTGAAACCATCTGGTCCTGGACTTTTGTTTGTTGGAGTTTTTGATTACTGAATCAATTTCTTTGCTTGTTATCAGTCTGTTCAAGTTTTCTATTTCTTCCTGTTTCAGTTTTGATAATTTGTATGTTTGTAGGAATTTGTCCATTTCTTCCATGTTGTTCAACTTGTTGACATATAGTTTTTCATAATATTCTCTTATAATTGTTTGTATTTCCATGGTGTTGGTTGTTATTTCTTCTCTCATTTGTGATTTCATTTGGGTCCTTTTTCTTTACTTTTTGGTAAGTCTGCTAGAGGTTTATCAATTTTATTAATTTTTTCAAAGATCCAGCTCCTGTGTTTGGTCCCTGGCCTGAATGTGGTGAGTTTTAACTAGGTGTGCTCTGGTCTGCTTGTGAAATCAGACCTGTCACCACCTTCACCAGAACTGAGACCCTGAAAAACTCTCTGACTGGGAGATGTGGTGTGGGCAGGAGTTTGTGCTGGTCTTCTCGGGGAGGGACCCACCACACTGTGACTGAGGTTAGTGTGGCTGAGTATGGCAGTTCCACCAGAGAGCAGGGGGGTGGGACTTAGTATAAGCAAATTTGGTAGCCACTGTCAGTACTGTGCTGCTTTCAGCAGGTGACTCTGTGTTTATGCTGAGGGGATGAGGAAGAAAATGGCACTGGCAGCTCATTTGTTCCAGGACAGGCATCTCCTGGAATGCTGCCTCTCAGGGACATGCCTCAAGAAGAGTGAATAATCTCGCAACTGTGTGCCCCAGGCACTCTTTGGATCCTGTTTCCATGCTGTATGCATCCTTGCTGTTTGTCTGACTTCTCTCCAGGAGTAGCACAGTGTCCTCAAGGCTCTATCCCAGCCAAGCTCCCTGACATTTAAAACTCTAGGCTTTAAGTCCCACTGAGTTGCAAGAACTCAGGGAATTCAGCCCCTCTCACTTTCCAAGCCAGTGGCTATGGGGAAATACTCTCCTTGTGCATTCCCCCTTCTCTGTGACCACTGCTCCCTCCCCTCTGCAGCAGCTGAAAGTCCTTTCTCCCCTACACCACCTCTCTGCACTTCCTACCTTCTTCATTGTGGCCTCTTCTCACTTTGTTTTGGAGTTTGTTTTGTCAGTCTTCAGGTTGATTTCTGGGGGTATTTAGGATGATTCGATAGTTATCTAGTGGCATTCATGGGATGAGGCAAGCCTAAGGTCCTCCTACTTTGCCACCATCTTCCTCTCTCTGCCTATTCTTTTCATTTTTAATCCCCAGGAACAACAACACTGATGTCTTTCACCAGCAAGTGTTCAATAAATAACAGATGGATGAAAACTTAGTCTTACACCAAAAGCCCTTTAAAGTTAGTCACTATATCTCTAATGAATCTGCATGACATTGTAACTCAGGTCTCAAAGCAGGCATTTGAGAGACAAAAAATATTCGTAGTATTTATTTTCATTGCAAACTACTAAAAATATCCACCTCATATGTATGTTAATAATATATATACATATATTTATTACTTTAATGCAAGTAATCGTACACACAAAAGTGTGGATAAATGTACAGAAACACTTACTAGTAGTTATGTGTAAATACTGCTTTATCTTAATCTCAATTATTCACTAACAGGAAATCAAATTCAAATCCAAGCTCTTACCCCACTATCTCTTTCCAACATCATTTCCTAATAGTTCCCTACCTGTCTTTAGCATGCTTTGCAACATGGGTTTTCAAAGACAATTTGTTGAACTGAGGAATGAATGAACAAAGAACCATGCACCTTACATTAACATTACATACCATTACCCTAACATTAAGAGCAACAGTAGGAGGAACTTATATTATTGCATACTACAACTTCAATTACAGACGTCAAGGACCCAAAATTATGGTGAAATGAAAAGTCCCCAAAGTAGGTAATAACATTCAGAGTATAATAACATTATATAGCTTTCAAAAAAGATTAAAAGACACTGAATTAGTTATATTGCTTCCTTATAAAACAGAGAAGATCACATATTTTAGGTATTTTTATGAAAATAATAAAAGGTATTTCATATAAAGGATTTATTTAGACCCAAGCAAGGAAATTTTGAAATAGAATTCACTATTTAAAAACAATGACATACATAAAATTCCTTATCAGAATCCCACTGGTATTTTATTGAAAACACAGTAGACTGGCTTTTATCAGAATTCATGTAAATATTATGGTTCAGTTTTCCTTGATAAGGTTTTGACAGAGAATTTTATAGTGAATTGAATTGAAATGTATTAAGATATGCATTTCTATTCACAGACTTTGAAATATGTAGTTTAGTAAAACTTACATATATCTTTAAGTCAAAAAGCGTATGGTATCACTTTCCATAAAAAGGTTATTATGACACTTCGAGAAGAGGATTTTCTTTGTGTTTGCAACTCTATGACCTTTGTCTTTAAGGGGAGTTTATTTTATCATGACCAGAGAGTATAATCTAAGTTAAATTGTTGGCACTGACTTTTCCTTACATCCTTCAGTGAAGATAATAGTGAATTTGGCTCTCATTAGGTAGGGAAAGAAAACTGTATGCATGTGGAGCAGTGATTCACACAGTTATGAGCTTTCTACAGGAGACATACATTTGTCAGAAGATAACTGCAGTACCAAATTTGCAAATATCCTCAGCCAAACATATTACAACTTTATTTTTCATAGAACATAACACACACCTATACATGGAAAGATGGCCCCTCTGGAGTGGTGTTTCTTAGGCAAGGTTGTACAGAAGTACAAAGATGAGATGACGAGGGCTGGATGGTTGTTTATTAAAAGAAAAAAACCCCAGAATAATCAATCTCCTCACCCTAAGATGACTGTCCTACAACTTGTGGAGTCCATTGGATACCCATGGAAATAAACTGTGCATAGCTTTTTTTGTTTTAATTTTGGTGGAGAAATGAGGAGATGCTTAAGAAACGGGGGGGGGGGGGTCATAGAAAAAGAAAGAGAAGTAAGAAACATTATTCGTAAGAGGTCTAGACTTACATTAGGGCAATTACATTCACTAAATCACCTTAAACCAATAACCTGTATCGTCTGTAACTTTTCTCATGTGTTGAATAAGGGAAACTATTTGTAGTATCCACTTTGCTGCTACGCTCATGGAAACAGAATAACACCAAGAAACATTCTGTTTGTTTTGTTTTTAGTTTAAACAATGCCTTTTCTCCCCAACACTGTTTCACTAATCCTTCTAGGTCCATGCTAGACAAGTTCTTTCGTTTTAAGACTGTGGCTGAATTTTTTCACTGAAAGTTATAATCAGAATAATTCTGGACCCATTCAATTGTTCTTTGTGTAGATACAGCCAGAGTTCAAAAAATAATCATGGAACTTTTATTAAAGACTTTGACCTTAACAATAAAAAAAAAAATTAAACACATCCAAGTAATTATTTTCCATTTAAATATAGACTGTACCTACTGAAACTGCTTATTCAATTTTTGGATAATGAAATCTCCCAGGTAGAGGTGTAATGTGTAGTTAAAAAGGAATCTTGAACAATGCTATTATCACCTTGTCCAGATTGGCCAATTTTTCTCAACCTCAACCTGGAGATGTCTTATTACAGGATAAAACCCCTCTGCCAATTCACTTCTTTATTCAATACAGTGCCCGTGGTTTAGATTTAGTGGTTAATTACCCTGAACACCTGGCCAAAATGACTTGAAAAAAGACTATAATTTATTTAGCACAGGCAATCAGACACCAGCAGTATAAAAAATAATGATATCATATGGCCACCTAAATCCTATCTGTTGATAGCAACACAGTTCCTCATTGCCCCAAAGCTCTCCTCAAATTTGCCATCCACCTCTCTTACCTCCCCAATCTCTCTCTCCCTCCCAACCTCCATCCTTTCTTCCATTTCTCCTGTCCTCCCTCTCTCTTTTTTCCTAATTTTCCTTCCCTCCTTCCCACCCTCCTCCCTTCCCCTCTTCCTTTGTCTCTCCCTCCTTCCTTTCCAAAATAGTCATATTTTCAAAGAAAAACTCTAGACATATTTCTACTTCATTCGATAGATTATGTCAGTAAAAGAAAACTGTGAATAATTGTCAAAACAATTTTGTTTCAATTTTACTTAAACATATGATGAAATAAAAAGAGCATTTTAAAAAATCAGACTTTTGATACAAAACTATAAATTACAAATCACAGTCTGCTACTAATTCACAATGTTAGGAAATCAACTTGGAACTTCATGTCTGTTTTACTTTTAAAGGTTTAATTTGCATATTTTACATCTCTATTCCTCTACAATATAACGGTACATTTTTTACTCTCTAAAGTTAAGCAGGCAAGTTGCTTAATTTTTTAAATGGCTGCATTTTATAAACTTAAAAAAAATATATAGTTGTGGGGCGCCTGGGTGGCTCAGTTGGTTAAGCGACTGCCTTCAGCTCAGGTCATGATCCTGGAGTCCCGGGATCGAGTCCCACATTGGGCTCCCTGCTCACTGGGGAGTCTGCTTCTCCCTCTGACCCTCCCCCCTCTCGTGCTCTCTCTCTCTCTCTCTCTCATTCTTTCTCTCGCAAATAAAATCTTTTAAAATATTTATAGTTGTCATTTTAATTTCTATATTTTTGCTTAATATAAATCATTTAGTAAAAATTACTTTTTTTTTTAGTAAAGATTACTTTTATTTCAAAATAGTGGCAGCCCAGTTTTCTCAACTAAGAACTTAAACAACTATGTGAAAGGAGAACAGAAGCTTAATATCAGATATATGATTTTGAATTCAAGGTCTAGAATTATGAAGAGCTAACTTATTCAAATGTCTGATCCTTCTTCCCCTACTGGGAACAATAACTCAATCACCGTATGCCTAAGGTTTGATCTGAACTTCCTAAGTTCAAAACTAAGTTCTCTTAGATTCATAAAATGTTGTTACAACCTCTTACCTAACTTATGATGCTTTGTAGCTACAATTAAAATCCCCAATTTCAATCTCTGTTAAAAATAAAGCTACTGTATCACACTGCATTCACAATATCCATCAAGCAATCAACATTTACTGAGAACCAGTATGTGCAAGGGTCAAACTTAAATTTAAGGTTCTGAGGCATAAATGGTATTCATTTCAGGTCTCCTTATAGCAAAGTTGAAATAGATAAACACATTGCTTAGATCCCATCATCACCTCCTACAAATCCCCTTTATTTGTGCCATCCTCCATCCTGTTCTAAATATTCTTGCCTGAGTTCAGGGGATATTTATTGCTTACTGGCTGCTCAGTATCTTTTCCCCTATTTTCAACAGACCCCCAATTTCTTTGGAGGGGAATAACCCCTCCCTCACTGTGAGGGGTTTTGGAAGGAGACGGTTTTAAAACAAAGTTTTCTGCTCTCCTCTAGCTACAAGATGGGTGTGTGACCCAAGCAAGGTCAATTGGACTTCCTCTTCCAGGACTTTGTATTCTGAATAGTTAAACAGTACATAGAAAAAAGAGGATTGTGGAGATGCGGGGAAAAGATGGCAGAGGAGTAGGGGACCTTATTCCAACCAGTCCTGGAATTGAGCTGGATATCTACCAGACCACTCTGAACACTCACGAAATCAGCCTGAGATGTAAGAAAATCTGGATCTCTACAAACAGAATATTGCAGGCGGTTGATTTCGAGGTGGGAAGCAGGGAGCTGTGATTCCATGGGCAGATATCAGAGGATAAATAGCAGCGGGAGGGAGCCTGGCCATGGGGATCCTACACCGCCGGTGAGTGAGACCCTCCCGTGCTAGGGATGGGGCACAGACTCACAGACCAGTAGTGGTGGGGAAAGGACTCGAGGGCAGCCCCCCAGATGGAAACCCAGAGCAGCGGGGTCACGCAAGCAAACTGGGGGCAGCTGGTGGTTTTAGAAGCACAAAGGGCAGAGACGTGTCCCCACATGGAGGTGAGGACTGGGAGCCCTGCGGAGAGGTGCACAACCCAGGACTGCAGTTTATAGCAGCACAGACAGAAACGGAGATAGTGTGGCCTGGAGAACTCACTGGAGAACAGACTGCGATCTCTCTGCTCTGAGGCAGAGGGTTGGAAACGGTCTCTTCTGCTCTGACTCTCAGAAGAGATGCAGAAAATCGCCAGGGAAAGCTGCCAGAGAAAGCCGCCAGAGAACAAAAGCCCCCCAAAACCGGTTTCCACTGAGCCCATCCCCCGCCACAGGGAGCAGGGCAACTCTGCCCAAACAGGGTTGCCTGAGTAACAGCACAGCAGGCCCCTCCCCCAGAAGACAGGCTGGGAGAACAAGAGGCCAGCAACCCTAGGGTCCCTATAAAACAGGTGTATCTGGCTTGGGTTGTGGTCATTAATTTGGACTCTATACATTCCCTCAAGCACCCCTCAACAGAATGACTAGGAGGAGGAACCCCCAAAATAGGAAAGATTCAGAGACTATGAGTTATGCCACAGATTTACTAATAGATTCAGATATAACCAAGATGTCGGAGATGGAATTCAGGCTAGCAATTGTGAAGACAATAGTTAGAATGGAGAAATCGATTAATAGCAACGCAGAGTCTCTAAGGGCAGAAAGGAAAGCTGAATTGGCAGAATTTAAAAATGCTATCAATGAGATCCAATCTAATCTAGATAATCTAACAGCTATGGTAAACTAGGCAGAAGAATGAATTAGTGACCTAGAAGACAATTAAATAGACAAAAAAGGGAAAAGAGGAGGACAGGGAAAAACAACTCAGAATCCATGAAAATAGAATCAAAGAAATAAGTGACACCATGAAACATTCCAATGTTAGAATTATTGGAATCCCTGAGGGGGTGGAGAGATAGAGAGGACCAGAAGATATATTTGAGCGAATCGTGGCTGAAAACTTCCCTAATCTGGGGAATGAAACAAACATTCGTGTCTTAGAGGCAGAGAGGACCCCTCCCAAGATCAAGGAAAACAGGCCAACACCCCAGCATGTAATAGTAAAACTCTCAAATCTTAGAACCAAGGAAACCATCTTAAGGGCAGTTAGGTGGAAGAGATTCCTTACGTACAGAGGGAGGAACATCAGAATAATGTCAGACCTATCCACAGAGACCTGGCAAGCCAGAAAGGCCTGGCAAGACCTATTCAGGGTACTAAATGAGAAGAACATGGAGCTAAGAATACTTTATCCAGCAAGGCTTTCATTTAGAATGCATGGAGAGATGCAGAGCTTCCAAGACTGGCAGAAACTGAAAGAATATGAGACCACTAAGCCGGCCCTGTAAGAAATATTAAGGGGGGGGGTTCTATAAAAGGAGAAAGACCTCAAGAGTGATATAGAAAAGAAATTTACAGGGACAATCTATAAAAACAAGGTCTTCACAGGCAACATGATGACAATTAATTCATATCTTCCAATAATCACTCTCAACATGAACGGCCTAAATGCTCCCATAAAATGGCAAAGGGTTGCAGACTGGATAAAAAGACAGAACCCATCCATATGCTGTCTACAAGAGACTCATTCTGAACCTAAAGATACAGCCAGACTGAAAGTGAAGGGATGGAGATCCATCTTCCATGCTAGCGGACCTCAAAACAAAGCTGGGGTAGCAATTCTTATATCAGACAAATTAGATTTTAAACTAAAAACTGTAGTTAGAGACACAGAAAGACAGTATATCATTCTTAAAGGGACTATCCAACAAGAGGATCTAACAATTGTAAATAACTACACCTCCAACATGGGAGCAGCCATCTACATAAGCCAACTGTTAACCAAAATAAAGAGTCATATTGATAACAATACGTTAATTGTAGGAGACCTCAATACTCCACTCTCAGCAATGGACAGGTCATCTAAGCAGAAAATCAAGAAAGAAACAAGTTTTGAATGACACACTGGACCAGATGGACCTCATAGATCTATGCAGAACATTCGACCCTAAAACAACAGAATACTCATTCTTCTCGAGCACACATGGAACTTTCTCCAGAAGAGACCATATACTGGGTCACAAATCAGGTCTCAACTGATACCAAAAGACTGAGATTATTCTCTGCATCTTCTCAGACCATAATGCTTTAAAACTGGAACTCAATCACAAGAAAAAATTTGGAAGAAATTCAAACACTTGGAAGCTAAAGACCACTCTGCTCAAGAACGTTTGGGTCAACAAGGAAATCAAAGAAGAACTTAAACAGTTCATGGAAATGAATGAGAATGAAAACACATCAGTCCAAAACCTATGGAATACTGCAAAGGTGGTCCTAAGGGGGAAATACATAGCCATCCAAGCCTCACTCAAAAAAAACAGAAAAATCCCGAATTCACCAACTAACTCTACACCTTAAAGAATTAGAGAAAAAGCAACAAATGATGCCTAAGCCACGCATTAGAAGAGAAATAATTAAGATTAGAGCAGAGATCAATGAATTAGAAACCAGAAACGCAGATCAGATTAACGAAACCAGAAGCTTGTTCTTTGAAAGAATTAATAAGATTGATAAACCACTGGCCAGACTTATCCAAAAGAAAGGAGAAAGAACCCAAATTAATAAAATTATGAATGAAAGGGGAGAGATCACGACTAACACCAAGGAAATAGAAACAATTATTAGAAATTATTATCAACAACTATATGCCAATAAACTGAGCAATCTGGATGAAATGGAGGCCTTCCTGGAAACCTATAAGCTGCCAAGACTGAAACAGGAAGAAATTGACAACCTGAA
>NW_023270158.1:16786375-16877894 GCF_011800145.1 Mirounga leonina
TTGCCATTTGCAACGACGTGGATGGAACTGGAGGGTATTATGTTGAGCGAAATAAGTCAAACAGAGAAAGACATGTATCATATGATCTCACTGATATGAGGAATTCTTAATTGCAGGAAACAAACTGAGGGTTGCTGGAGTGGGGGGTGGGGTGGGAGGGATGGGGTGACTGGGTGATAGACACTGGGGAGGGTATGTGCTCTGGTAAGCTCTGTGAATTGTGCAAGACTGTTGAATCTCAGATCTGTACCTCTGAAACAAATAATGCAATATATGTTAAGAAAAAAAAAAGAAGAAGAAGAAGGTAGCAGGAGGGGAAGAATGAAGCGGGGGAAATCAGAGGGGTAGACGAACCATGAGAGACGATGGACTCTGAAAAACAAACAGGGTTCTAGAGGGGAGGGGGGTGGGAGGATGGGTTAGCCTGGTGATGGGTATTGAGGAGGGCACATTCTGCATGGAGCACTGGGTGTTATGCACAAACAATGAATCATGGAACACTTCATCTAAAACTAATGATGTAATGTATGGGGATTAACATAAGAATAAAAAAAAATGGGCAGAAGACATGAATAGACACTTCTCCGAAGAAGACATACAAATGGCTGACAGACACATGAAAAAGTGTTCATCATCATTAGCCATCACTGAAATTCAAATCAAAACCACATTGAGATACCACCTCACACCAGTTAGAATGGCAAAAATGGACAAGGCAAGAAACAACAAATGTTGGAGAGGTTGTGGAGAAAGGGGAACCCTCTTACACTGTTGGTGGGAATGCAGGTTGGTACAGCCACTTTGGAAAATAGTGTGGAGGTGACTCAGAAAATTAAAAATAGGGCTACCCTATGACCCAGCAATGGCACTTCTGGGTATTTACCCCAAAGACACAGCTGTAGTGAAAAGAAGGGCCATATGCACCCCAATGTTCATAGCAGCAATGTCTGCAATAGCCAAAATGTGGAAGGAGCCGAGATGCCCTTCAACAGATGAATGGATAAAGAAGATGTGGTCCATATATTCAATGGGATATTATTCAGCCATCAGAAAGGATGAATACCCAACTTTTATATCAACATGGATGTGACTGGAGGAGATTATGCTAAGTGAACTAAGTCAAGCAGAGAAAGTCAATTATCATACGGTTTCACTTATTTGTGGAACATAAGGAATAGCATGGAGGACATTAGGAGAAGGAAGGGAAAAATGAAGGGGGCCGGGAAATTGGAAGGAGAGATGAACCATGAGAGACTATGGACACTGAGAAACAAACAGGGTTTTAGAGGGGAGGGGGGGTGGGCAGATGTGTTAGCCCGGTGTTGGGTATTAAGGAGGGCATGTACTGCATGGAGTACTGGGGGTTGTATGAAAACAATGAATCGTGGATCACTGCATTGAAAACTGGTGATGTATTGTATGGTCACTAACACAACATAATAAAATAAAATTAAAAGAAAAAGGAAAGAAAAAGAAAAAAGAGGATCACAAAGACAGCCTGGAGTAGTTACTATGAACTAGATGCCCAGATGTGCTCAGGTACCTTTTCTTTTTCTAAGCCTTTTCCCACTGCCTTCATGTCAGTTCCAGTACATTCACTTTCTGCTTGATTTAATCAGAGGATGTTTTCTGTTGCTTACATCCAGAAAACCCTACTGATAGTCAACAAACTACATCTGATGATTTTACCTTTTTGTTTAAAATACTTCAAGCAATGCCACTGCTTGCAGGCCATAACCAAATTCCTTGTTCTATCAAGGAAAGATCCTCATTTCGTAGCCCCATCCCTCTCTATTCAAATTCATCAGTTTCTGCCTCATCCCCTTAATTTCAGCCATATGGAATCACAATTTATAGAATACACTACATCGCGGGCGCCTGGGTGGCTCAGTCGTTAAGCGTCTGCCTTCAGCTCAGGTCATGACCCCAGGGTCCTGGGATCGAGTCCCACATCAGGCTCCCTGCTCAGCGGGAAGCCTGCTTCTCCCTCTCCCACTCCCCCTGCTTGTGTTCCTTCTCTCGCTGTCTCTCTCTCTGTCAAATAAATAAATAAAATCTTAAAAAAAAAAAAAAAAAGAATACATCGCTTTCCACCTCAGCGAAAAGCAGAGTTTGTCTCTTCTGCCAGAGTCACCTTTCCGTTTTATCCACCTGATTATTTCCAACTTGTTCTTTAATACTTGGCTTAAGTTTTAGCTTCTTCAAGAAATTTTTCCTGACCTCCATTTTCTTCCCTGGCTTAGTCAGATGCCCTTTTCCTAAAGTAAGGCCCTAGAGAATCCCCTAAACATGCCCAGGGAGGTAAAAACTACAGTGGGGACCCTGGAATCAGACTGCTTGAGTTCAAATTCCACTGCTGTCTCTTTACTACTTGACCTTGGGCAGGTTATTTAACCTCACTGTGCTTTACTATCAATCTCACAGTGTTGTGAGCATTAAGTAATGCACGTGAAGTACTTAAAAATGACTAGCATATAATCTGTTAAATATGTGCTAGGTATTATCCTGTAATTTATTTGTCATAGTGCTATTATTGTTTTTTTTCCTTTACCTGCTTTAATCTGTGCATTGCTATCTTGTCCAACTCTGTACTTCCCAGGCACTTAGTAGTAGCTCAATAAAAATTTGTTAAATGAACATATGAATAAATAGGCACTGATAGTGCTTTGCAGTTTATAAAGTTCTTTTGGAATATTACCTCATTTCCAACACTTCAAATATTAAAGTTAGGATTGTTTTGTTTAAAACTTTACATAGAGAAAATTGTTTATTCCCTGATATTGTAATAAATACTTCCTTAAACTTATCTCTTTTTTGCCCCCCGCCCCACACACACTTGCTTAATGTTTATTTAGGGTTATTTTACTGACCATTTAGTGATAGAAAGCTCTAAAAGGCAAGAACTGACAGTGTCTTTATAAATCATTTTTTTTAATATGAGGGGAAGAAGTAGGAAAAGCACTCCACTATTCAGCAAGAGAAGGAAAGTTTTTATATATATATATACATATATATGTATATATATAATACTTATATGCATATCTACATATACAGATATGATATACATAACTCTATTCATATATATAACATTTAAAATATATAAAATTAAAAATTAAAAAATGCATGTATATCTATGATATACATATATATATGATATATATATGAGAGTCATCATCTCTTGCTTACTTGCTTTCAATAAGCAAGGCAGGGTGGGAAGCATACAATACATAGAATGCTATATATAAATATATATATGTATATATGTGGCATTTAAAAATTCCTGGCTTTCTGTGACCCTGTGACCCTAGACATGGCACTTGAACTTCTCCTCTGAATTAATTTTGGATCTCTCTGTAAGACTATCATTTTGAAGAGGCATCAAATTAGTAGTCATTTTGAAAAAATATAACCTTATTTTTCTGAAGACTACTGAGCAGGTAGATTCTAAAGCAGATCCTAAAGGCTAGGATTGCAAAGGAGTGTGGACTTCCTCTCCCCCCTAATACCCAGTGGCTTTTACAGGAGACCATGATGCCAGTGGCAAAATGGGGTGTAGATATGGAAATGAGCTCTTCTTTTCATGTAATATCATTATATGACAATCAGTTTGCATACTACAAATGCTGTGAGCAGGCAGATTTACAATCTCATATTAATTACTAACATTAGTTGAGCAAGGCAGGATGGGAAGCATTTTTCGTGAACTACCTAATGTAATCCTCATGACAACCTATAAGGCAAAGATAGTATCATTCACATTGTACTGATAAACTCAGGTTCAGGGAGGTTGAATAACACATCAAAAGTCTACAACTGTAGGAGCGGAGCCAAGCTTTGAACCCAGAGCATCTAACTCCAAAGCCCTTGCTTTAAACACCATAACACATTGTTTCCTCTGCTTAGTAATAGTCTTGGAAGTATTAGTATAACTTGATACAGTACTGTGCAAGAACATAATCTCTTATTTCTGCATGTATCAGTGCAGAGAAACCATAAATGCTTAGCACTGTGTCTGGCACAGACTGTATATATAAAAACATATGTATCACCAAATGGTAGCCACATTTACATTAATACTGGCAAGCAGTATATGTAGTAAGAATACTTAGGCTTAGAAACCAAACAGACTTGGATTTGAATCTTTGCTCTGCTATTACTAGGAGTATGACATCTCAGTGGCTTGTGCTGAAGAATGTACCTACTAATACTTGTTCTAAAAGAGCAGTGAAATGAATTATGCATATTTATATAATAGTTACATATCTTTATATACACGCATGTCCATCACTGTGTGGTGAATATGAATGTGAACCTGTGCATCCTGTGCCCAGAAAAGGAAACCAAGATCCAGAGAATGAGTTGACCACAATCATGTCATTTGCAAATGACACAGAACACTTAATTCACATCTCCTGAGTCTCAAATCAAGGTACTTTAAATGCAGATTGCTTACTATCCACTTATTTTTATTCCTACTGAATTGCTAAAGTTCATTTTACAAAGAAATCTGTCTGCCTTACTCCTGCTTTTTCAAAAAGTAGTTTTGTAACAACTAAATACCTTCAATGCAATTTGTTACTTCTGTAGAAAAGATATGAAAACCATTTACCAGTGAAATAACTACAGCACATAAATATTTCAAAACTATTTTTCTTATTCACTCAGAAATATAAAAGATATACAGTGCATTTGTTTTAGCTAGGTCAATCAGATTTATATCAATGTATTCCTATGTTTCTAACTGATGTCAGGATTTTGCAGAATGGATTCCAAGAGGCTGATAAATGCAGTCTTTATATTAAAAACATGTTTATTTGACTATAGCATTGCATAAATACCAATATTAAGATCTAAGGTATTTAAAAATATATTATGTTTGGTACTTTTCTTTTCTAAAAATTTATAGCTAACTTTCAGTGATATTCATCATCGTAGGAGGAAAATTGGCACAGACAACTCAGAAGAGTGAATAACCAATTCCCAGATCATTATATTTGATTCTGTAATATATTATGGCTGCAGGCTGCCAAAACAAACAGTTTAAAATGTAAACAGCTCAGTTGAACTACTTATTTGATATTAAATAGATTTTTTAAATACTAGTTGTTTAGTGAATTTCATTAAGCCAACTAACTGTAAGGTTTATGGTTTTTTCCTTGTATAATTCCATTTTAATTTATGGGTTTTAGATAATTGCATTATTTTTTTTCTTGATCATACTTAGGCTACACAGAGTAGAGACAGTGTGTAGCTGACAGAGAAAAGCTGCCTAAAAACTGGTGGGAATATGGTCTAGGGAGAGTGAACGGACATGTGGACAATTTTCACTTTAACGGCAAATCTCAACCAGGTTTTCTTTTTCCCCATACCTTCTGCTTGATGATCATCTCGTTGATGTCTTCAAGATCACCCACCATCACCCTCTGTGATTTTATAACTCGATCGAGCAGAGACAGCCAATCGGTAAGTTCTGTCCAAGCTCTGTTGAAATCTGCCAGGGCGGGTACCTCCAACAGCAAGGAAGATGGCATTTCTAGTTTGGAGATGGCAGTTTCCTTGGTAACGGTGGGTTGTGTCACCAGAGTAACAGTCTGACTAGGAGCTAATTTTTTTTTTCCAGAAAGAAAAAAGAGAAAAAAAAAGAAAAATTAGAAACACAAGCAAAGAAGCCGATTTCAATAACAATAGGCCAAGCTTAATTAAAGTACAACAATTTGAGCCAAAGTATTATTTATTATGTTATAAATTTTCCCTCCACCAATGTGAATACTTTACACAGTACTACATGATGGGATAATCCAAGGACTCAAACTTTTCATTAGTAAGCATTTAACAATCTTTCAAAAATGATTTTGCTTATTCTAAGGGCTAGACAATTTAATTTAAATCATCCTTCTCAAATAACACTTATATAGACCTTACCAGGTGAAAAAGTTTTACTTATCTTTTCTCATTCAAGGAAAAAAAAGCAAAAGTCCAGTTTGGATAGATCTTGTTTCCTTGAATAGGAAGTAAATTACTTTGAAGGCAGTCCCTAGGGAAATCAAAGCCAATGAAATGTTTTTGTCTTTGCTCTGTATTTTATACTGGGAATAGTTTCTCATATTTTTTTCCTTTTCTTTCAGACTGGTCATACAGTGACTGACAGTGGAGAAAACTCAAGCTACATTATTGTTGGAAAATCAGACCTAAAAAAACATGACCTTGGTTACATTACTTAACCTCTCTAAGCTTCAGGTTTTCGCCTTAGTAAAGAAGGGACAATAACAGAGTGAATGTAATAGGGGCAGTTGTGTGGATTCCATGACTAATATATGAAATGTACATAGAACAGTGCCAGAAAATAACAACAATATTAGCACAGTCTCTGACACTGGTAGGTAATAATGTTAGGTATCACTATTTTTATAAACACTTGATAAAAAAGAAATACAGTGATGAGTGAATATAATGAGAAGTTGGAGATAAGGGGTAGAAATACATGAAATACTTGGGAAAAACTCAAAGATCTGTGTGTGGCCCTTTATTTACTAAAGGGGGCTGAGCTTGCTACTGTGAATTGATACTAAATACCAACAAATAGCTGGGAAATGGAAGGTGAGTGATGAAGGGAACAGAATGCCTCCTCTGGTTTAAAGTCCAGAGTATCTGAAACCCACGACATCCAGGAGACCAGTAGCAAAGAAATGGGGACTACATAGTTTAGAAGGGAAGCTTTGAGAGAAAGGGGCAAAGGAAACATCTCAATGGCAGACTTGAGAGCCATGGACAAGATGGGAAATGTTCTAGGAACATGAGAAAAGTGTGCCATGTGGGCATTCCATTCTGAGGTGGCCATAAATCACTTTTCATGGTTGTATTACTTTCTGCATTTTTAAGGTTGTCTTTTTGTGAGAGAAGATGATGAGGGAAATGGAAGGATGCCTCCTGTCTCTCAAGCTTCTCAGGGACAACGTTTTCCTAAAGCTGGGAGAAATAATCTTGAACACGGCAAAAAGAAAAAAAAAGGTAGGGTGTCAGGTAGAATAAAAACTAATGCCAAGAAGTAATGACCGAAAAACAATGATACTGAGGAGAAAAAGAAGAAGCTGTTTCTTGAATCTCTCTCACTACTCTGAGGCTCTTTCTAGAAAGAATGACATATAATCTGCAGCAGAAATAGCATCTTGTGAACCAACACTCCTCCTAGGAAGCATGGGGGCCAACAGGACCTAAAAATCTTAAAAGGGATTCCAAGAGAGGAGCCGAATCCCTGAAGAGGATGCATGGGTGAGGATAAAAAAAGAGCTAAATTAAAACATCACTGTGAGAGCTAACTGCTGAATGCCTGGCTGACTAGAAAATATGGACAAATTGTTCTTAAAATAGACACACAACAGATACTGAGGTAACATACAGTACTTTGGGATGATTTCAAAGTTCTGGTAAGTGTCAGACAACATTTTCTTTTTTTTTTTTTTTTCTTAGCTTGACTTATTGAAAATTTGACCCTCAAAAGACGAGGAAGATTTTTTTCCCTCTAGATTTACTTCTGACCAACAAAGAAGTGCCTAATGAAGTGGAAACTGTCATGTCATCTTAAATTTCAATACAGTGAAAGATGAGAATGTAGAGAATTATTAGATTTCAACTGTTTTGAAAAAAGTCTATTGAAAAGAAAGGCTGGGGCCAGAGACTGAACAACAGAGAATGATTTAAGATGACTAAAAAGGACAAATGACATTGGAATGATAATACCACAAAGTTCTCCAGTGAGGAAAAAGAAAGAAGTAGCACCAAGTACAAAGTCGGCTGAAACAGATTTACAGGTAGATTGAAAGGTCAGCAAGGCAGTGATGGGCAGGTGATCTCATTTATGGACCAGTCAGGCCCTTCATTGCTGGTCTCCTCTCCCCTAGCACTCAACATCTGAAAACACCTATAAAGCGGTGGGAAAGGGAAGGGAGAACCAGGTACCTTTTGCTCACTGATCCAGCCCCTACACCTTGCACAGGTATACAGTAGGTGCTCAATTGATGTCCTCTGAATAAATGAATGAATCTAAAAGACAAATCCATGCACAGTAAGCTTTTGAGTACGCTTAGAGGCCTTCTACCCACGGGGAGCCCTAAAAGACAACAGCCTCAAAGGATGGTTTCTCAAAGACTAGAACACAGACTATTCCTAGGCTCTTACTGTTTAGGTCATTATAACTATTCTTAAAACAAGAAACTAGTGGAGGAAGAGCCACTGCTTGGGGCAGACAATGGAAGGGCAGACAGTATTAAATAAAATAGAACCAATCAATTTTTTTGTTCCCCACTTTACTATCAAGGGGGGTGGGGTGGTAAAAAGCAGGAAAGAACACTGGATCAAGAAACAGAGTGTAAAACAGACTAGGGTCAGACTGTTGGATTTCAATCCTCACTCTGCCATTTCTTAGCTGGGTAACCCTAGGCAGGTTACTTAAGCTCTCTGAATCTCAATTTACTCCTCTGTAAAAGGGCAATTACAATAATACTTCTCTCACAGACAGCTGGCATCAACATTTCCTAGATATTGGATGAGATTACAGGATTTTGAAGTAAGGGATTATATCCTGCTTGATAAATTGAACTTCTGTGAGCCTCAGAGTATTCACCTACGTAATGTGGAGAACAGTACCAATCTCATGAAATTGTTCTAAGTATTTTATGAATTCATATATGTAAGCCTTCTCCTAGCATCCTTCTGCCAGTAGGTATACTGTGTGAGTATTCTTCTCCTTTTCTTTTGCTGCTCAAACAATATTTACTGGCTACTGACTTTATACATTAGCATGCCATTCTGGACTCTTGGTTCTTAGAACTAGAATTCACTCCAACGTTTTCTCCTTCCATTCTTCCCATGCTCCCCCCAACGCCTCAGTCTCTATTCCATATTCTCAAATTAGCACTGGGCATTTCCCACTTTTGTGCCCTCCTACACAAACTCTCTTCTCCCTTCCCTAAATATTCAATTTCCTTATCAAAGCCCAAATCTACATTTCTGTGATTTATGGAGAACCATGTTAAGTCTTAACCAAAAAGTCTCCATGAGGTATAAAATTAAACTATTCTTTGGGATCCTAAACACTTCAGGTCTTTAACATTTTACTACTTAAATCTAATCATTACTAAGAATGAAATCTTCTATCATTATTAGGTTTTTGTTTGTCTAGTGGCTAGAGGGTAGTAATTGATAGTAACTGAGAGATAGATTCTAAACTCAGAAACTGGGTCTCCAAGAGTAGAGAAATAAGTGCTATAACATGGAGTAGAAAGAGGCTAATTTCCATCTAGTTCACATTTTATTAGGACTAATTCTACCTAGAATGCTATTTAAAATATTTCATTTTTTCCTAAAAAAAAAAAAAAAAAAGACTTGTCTCTAGGTCCATAAAAGTGTTTTTCTTATTTTTTTTTATTAAGCAAGGTGTTTCAAAGGAGAAATTTTGAGGTCCTGAGAATATCTCATTTTATTATGTATACCATATTGACTCATACTGCATTTTCAGATGCCTTTACTTTTATCTAAAAAGAAAAAAAAAAGGTTCCTTCTTTTCCACTGCCATGCTACTAGAAACATAAGCAAATCACTTCATTAGGTAAAGTGTGGGCTGGTCAGATCTGTAAGGGGGAAGTTCCAGTGCGTTTTCCCAGACTGAGCAACAGAATTTTGACTCTAAGCATCAGGCAGGGATAGTTAGTCTTCCCAGAGTTTTCCAATAACTCCATAATTTAAAAGATGGAAGGAGAATTTGTTGAGGATTCTCTCAACTCATAATCCCGATCAGGTAAGGAGTTAGGATACGTAAACGACTATACAGAATCTTACACCTGAACTTGTGGGATGAGTTTCCAGGTTCTCCCTAAGGAGCATGGGAAATGGCTTCCCCTCCAGCCAGCAGGCACCCCTTCCTCCATGCCCCATTTAACACCCCACAGTCTGATATACTTGCTTGGATGTCCACCCATTGTCTCGAGTCAATGTCCAGGGTCACAAGGAGTTGGCCCTGAGAATGGCTGCTTCAGATCTCAGCGTCCCAAACCACTATGGAGGCTGAGGTTATTCGTCTCAAGTACACTGGGGGAAGTATTTCTTCCAGGATGGGGTCACAACAGAAAAGAGTTCTTATGATGTCACACGATTAACTGTCTTTCCAGCAACAGATTCTGCTGTCTTTCCTGCTTAACCAGTTCATGCTAGAACCATGTATATTACAATGTGTATCATTAAGCCAAAGAGATATACACATTGTATATATGTGTATATATCTGTATAGATAGATGTATACACAACACACAGAGCCTGTACTGATTACTGGTGACTGTAGCATAATGTGTTTGACATGCACTTGTTAGAAAATTAAAAATCTCTACCAAAAACTGTGTTTTCTCTCTATGGTTAAGCAGACAGAAACTCAAGCTCAAAATAACTGGAAGGAATTGAGGTTGGCACATCGGAATAGTAGCATGAATAACAGTAGGTGTAACAAACTATTGCAGACCACAGCTTTTCTCTGAGTATTTTGTTAATTAAAAGGTGTTGGCTTTAGGAGGCAACTCTCATTTTTTTCAAACGCGTTTGAAGAATATTTCTCTAGTCTACAAATTTAATTGGTTTCAGGGGTACATGATTAGTCAGACTAACAGCTGTACTTAGAGCTTTAAAGGAGCTACTAAATCTTTTAAAACACACACACGCAATGTGTTTGGCATACTTCCTTTGAAGTGTTCACACATAGTTTTTCTGTAATTCACAGGTCTCCTTTGGTTGATAAAAAAGCAAGAAGCACATATTCTATTCCTTGTTTTGTTGTATGAATGTGGGTAATGTTTTTGTTTTCTTTACTTTTATAAGTGAAAAGTCAGTTGACTGACTAAATGATAAATTATTGGACTCACACTAGCAAAAATACCTAAAAGTACCATTCTGTATAGGTGGCCAGACTGCCTTACTGTTTCATATTATCAGTTATAGGAGAGCTTGTTTAGCTACTTGCATATCACCAATAGCTAAGGTAACTGTTCTCCATGTAAACAACATCGGTGAACACTTTTCTTTTTGAATATTTGAAAGAATGGCATGTGGCTTAATGAAATATGTAAGAGTTGGAGAGTACGTATTAACAAAGTTAGGAATCATGCATGGACTAAAAAAGAAAATGTATTGTACATGGGGGAGGAAGAACCTCACTTCTTGGCTCTAAATATTTGTCATTTGTATGTTCAGGTGGAAAATTAGAGATAAATGTTACAAATCCATAAACATTTACTTTTGTCTATATTCTTTCTTACTCTAAAGAGGAAATAAAATAGGTGATTCAACTACCATCAATTATTTACATTTTAGCACCATAAGGGCTTGTGCTATCTGTGGGCAAGGCCTAGAGAATCAGAACTCAAGGATTCATGATACCCACCTGTATTTCTGGATTTTACAAAAAAAAAAAATGTTAGATGTGGAAGCCCTAGACTTTTAAAGCTCGGTAACACTACTTTGTCACTTTTAACTGATTCTTTCCTGCTACTAAGAATATAATCCTAGTGAGAAATATTGCTGCTACTGGGAATGAAGAGAAATTACCACCAACACAATGACCACTATCATTTACTCAGCGTTTCTTATGTGCTAGGCAAGGTTATTTATAAGCCCCATTTTATTTAATTTTTACCCAACAATATTCAGGGTAGGTATTCTCATTTTACAGGAAGGTAATACTTGCTCCAGATCTCACATTAACAAGTGACAATGTGAAGACAATGTGATTAACCAGGACACATATTTCTAAAAACGATCTGGTCATCCGATACATTTTCTACATGTCCCGTTCAATATAAAAAATTAACTACTCAAATAGTTTTGGCTCCAAGAGCTACAGTTTACAATATATAGTACCCACAAAATACATCTAATATCCATTCTAGCTGGGGAGAAATCACCTTGAATGAACCATAAAAACATGGCTTATAGCAATGAAGTGCATCTGGCTTCCTCCCCCAAGTTCAATATTATTCTTGAGGAATAACTCCAATCTGACTTCACCCTAACATGTATTCTTCTTTTCACTAATGTGAAGACAGAAATAACGCTTGCCTTTTCTTTTTTCAGTTTGCATTCTAAGTGCCCTTCTATAAGTCACATTATATAAATTCTTCCTACATGCATTCAGTAAAAAGCTAGGTTTCTCAACCTTAGCACTACTGACATTTTGGTCTGGACAAGTCTTTGGTGTGTGTTTTGTTGCGTGCGCTGCAAGATGTTTATCAGTATCCTTGGCCAGAGCACCTTCCCAGTTGTGACAACCAGTCATGTTTCCAGACATGACTGAATGTCCCCTGAGGGGAAGAAATTTGCCTCTGGTTCAGAACCACTGATCAAAGGCTTTTTCAATTTTTTTTCCTCTCTCTTCCCTTCCTACTGTGTGTATGTGTGTGTGTGTGTGTGTGTGTGTGTGGTTCATATACTTGTTTAGCCTCTGTACTGGACATCCTTTATGTCTGTCCAAGTTTGAGTTCTCTTATATCTCAGAAGTATAGGTTAAGTGAAATTTTTAAGTGCTTCTTTTATGTACACGATATATGGTAGGCACTGAAGAAACAGTAAATATCCAAAGCTATAGCTACCAGGGAATGCTGAATGATATTACACAAGAAAGGCTTTGGTGATCAAAATAAAATTATCTCTGGTAGAGAATAAATGTCCACAAATTCTTTTCTTTCCTGCACCTAGAGCCTTGTGATAAGATGTTCCAGATTCTCCCAACAAGAGCTATAGTATATTTCTCTTCTACTTGAATATGGATTGGCCAAGTGACTTGTTTTGGCTAAAAGAATATTAGTAACCAGGACACAAGCAAAGGCTTGAGAAATGCTTGGGCATTGGACTATGCTTGGCTAATGTCCATACTTTGCCTGCCGCTCCCCCTGCTTGTGCTCTCTCTCTCTAATAAATAAATAAAATCTTTAAAAAAAACTCATTGCTAGTTATTTTACTACTTAGAGTAAAAATATAACTTACCCCCCAAAATAAGAGAGGCAAAGGGAGAAGGAGAGAGAGAGAGAAGCAGACTCCCCACCGAGCAGGGAGCCCAACATGGGGCTTGATCTCACGACCCTGAGATCATGACCTGAGCTGAAATCAAGAGTCAAATGCTTAACCAACTGAGCCACCAGATGCCCCTATCAGAACTACTCTTATTTATAAGATGGTCTTTATTTTGGTATTCAAAGATCTCTTTTAAATCTCCTTAGCCCAGGGGCAACTGGGTGGCTCAGTCGTTAAGCGTCTGCCTTCAGCTCGGGTCCTCTCTCGCTGTCTCTCTCTCTGCCAAATAAATAAAATCTTTAAAAAAAATCTCCTTAACCTGGAAGGGAAAGAATAATGTCTATCCTTTCAACGCTATGTGAACTATGCTAGCCTACTGAATAATGATAGGCAAGTGACCCTGTCATAGCCATTGTTTCATCCAACAACTAACAAGTGCTAGACACATGAGTGAGGCCAGCAACTACCAGCTGACCACAAATACACAAATGAGCCCAGGTGAGACCAGTAAAAGAACCATCTAGATAAGCCTGGCCCAAAGCAGACCCCCAAATTCATGAGCAGGTTTCCTGCTGAGCAGGGAGCCTGATGCGGGACTCGATCCCAGGACCCTGGGATCATGACCTTAACCTACTGAGCCACCCAGGAGTCCCACTGGTAATGAGTTTTTAAACTTGTTATACATGTGCCACGCCTTCATAAGCCTCACTTGTAAGATGAGGTCAGCTACTTAAGGTAAGTGTTAGATTTATCTTTTCCTTCCTGAACTGAACACTGTACAGTTCTCATTAGAGGAAATATATTGCTTTTCCTTCCTCATCCAAACCAGTGCAATGTCTGGACACATAGTAGGGTCTCAACCAACATTTGCTGCTGTTGTTATCAAGATTAGAAAGAGGCACAATGTATGAAGCACTACATTATGGAGAACATTAAGGGATGGAAATATACATATATAGAGAGAGAGACAGAGAGACAGAGAGACAGAGAGAGATGGGGAGAGGCAGACTGATTTATCAGAGTTTTAATTTGGAGTTTCATCAGGCAGAACAAAAACAGAGAAACCATTAGCTCCAATATAAATGAAGCAGTATTAAGTAGTCATAAAATGTAGATTCTTTTGTTCTGAATTCATAATACCTTATATTTCTACAGAACTTTAAACAGTGTAAAAATGTCTTTTTGTCATTTTCTCTGTTGATTCATCCTGCAACACTGAGGTCTGAGCAGGGAGAGCATCATTACTACCAATTTGTAAAAGAGGAAACTAAAATTTGGATAAATTAACATATTTCTCCAAAATCAAAATCTAGTAAATTAGATGGAAGTTTCCAAACAATCTATATTTTAAGAATGAAGGCTCGGACTTGCATGATTAAAAGGGAATTCATGAAAAATAAATAAACCCATTAAAAATCTGAAAAGGGGTTGAATAGACATTTCTCCAAAGAAGACAAATGAATGGCCGACGAGCACATGAAAAGATGCTCAACATCACTCATCATCAGGGAAATGCAAATCAAAACCACACTGAGAGATCACCTCACACCTGTTCAGATGGCTGCTATCAGAGAGAGAGAGAGAGAGAGCGCGCACGCAAGAGAGAATAAGTGTTGGTGAGGATGTGGAGGAACTGGAGCCCTTGTGCACTGTTGGTGGGGATGTGAAATGGTGCAGCTGCTATGGAAGACAGTATGGAGGTTCCTCAAAAAATTAAAAACAGAACTACCCTATGACCAGAGCATTCCCACTTGTTAATCTACATCTAAAAGAACTGAAAACAGGATCTCAAAGACAGAGATATTGGGACACTCCTATGTTCATTACAGCATTATTCACAAAAGCCAAGAGTTGGAAACAACCTCTATGTCCACTGATGGATACAAAAAAAATGGGGTGTAGCCATACAATGAAATATTATTCAGCCTTAAAAAAGAAGAAAATTCTGTCATTTGCTACAGAGTTTGTTCTTGGAAGATGAACAATTTCTAAAGGTCATTTGTACAACAATGTTCATATAGTTAATGCTACTGTACCATCTACTCTAAAATGGTTAAGACAGTAAATTTTGTGTTATGTGTTTTTTGCCACATTTTGAAAAAGTGAAATCCATGCACCAGGCAAAGTATGGACATTATTCTTTCCCTTCCAGGTTAAGGAGATTTTTTTTTTTTAAAGATTTTATTTATTTGGCAGAGAGAGAGACAGCGAGAGAGGACCCGAGCTGAAGGCAGACGCTTAACGACTGAGCCACCCAGTTGCCCCTGGGCTAAGGAGATTTAAAAGAGATCTTTGAATACCAAAATAAAGACCATCTTATAAATAAGAGTAGTTCTGATAGGGGCATCTGGGTGGCTCAGTTGGTTAAGCATCTGACTCTTGATTTCAGCTCAGGTCATGATCTCAGGGTCGTGAGATCAAGCCCCATGTTGGGCTCCCTGCTCGGTGGGGAGTCTGCTTCTCTCTCTCTCTCCTTCTCCCTTTGCCCCTCCTCCTGCTTGTGTGCTCTCGCTCTCTCTTTTTCTCAAATAAATAAATCTTTTTAAAAAGAGAGTGGTTCTGATACACTAAAGCCCAGTGGAAAATGACCAATAATTTTTCTGTCATTACTACTCCTTTATATCCTCTTTATAACATTTGTGGGGTAATCAGAATATGCCAAAACCTACCTCTAGTGGCTACTATGATGCTCCATTGAGGTTCTCTCCTGGAGCAGACAGAACCCAGACACTATTAATAATGACTGCTAATGGATGATAGCTGCATCTGTCCCTAGGGCTTGCTCTTAGTGCATGGATACCAAGTTCAAGCCCACGTACCTCAACTGAAGACAATGCTGAAGAACAAACCCAGCTCCAATGCTTCCTGTCAGATTGGCTTATACTATAGTAGCAAGTGCACTGTGGGTCAGCCTATCCCCTCTGCCCAATACTGCCCCGCTCACTTTTTTGCAGGTAGATCTACCAAGAATACTTGCCAGTAAACATTCTGTATACAACTTTTGTTCTCAGGGACTGCTTTCCAAGGAATCCAACCTAAGACACAATTCCTTTGGTCTATGTACATAATAGTTTATTTCTCCCTAAAAGTAACATGATGTTTCTAGCCATTCAATCTTAGAATAGCATTTAATATTAATTGTTTATTAGTATCACATGTTATAACATTCGATCTTCAACGGAATGCTTTGGAAAATGACAAAAAAGCATGCAGAGAATTGGTGGCATATTTCTTGCTTATGGGCTTATGACAAGTTTTATACTCTTTGGTTATACCTGAGTTTCAATTTATCATCTGAGTTGCTGTTTAAGAGAACTCTAAACACAGCCTATAACTAAAACACCAAAGAGCTTGACAAATCCAAACACTGAAGTCTTGAACTCCATCTCCATAATTACATTGGAATTGTAACCCCTCTCTTGTGTTGGTTTGAGGTGACTGTGCTGGGCTAAACTTAGCTTTTAAAGTTCTGGGTGAGTAAACATGTTATAAACTGCAGGTATGGCAAATACAGCAACTGAAGTAGTGACTAGCTACATCAAAATCAATTCATGTTTTCATTTAACTTGTAGAAAAGCACACAATGCCCACAAGTGCAATAATGACCAAATATACAATAGGAACCAAATTTCAAAGGTAAAAACAAGTACCAATTACATAGGGAAAACTGCTTGTAACAAGCACAAAAATAAGATTGTGATGTGTTTATTTAAATCACGCCCACCAAACCATCTCAAATTCCTTTTCAAAGTAGAATAATAAATAAAAACATATTGTTCAATGGTTATAAATCATGCTATTGAAATGGCAAAACTCCCAGGAGCAATAGCGTGGCAGTTTTCATGCACATACTTGCTATTGCTTTGGACTTGAATCTCATTGTCTTAATCTTTTGGATGAATGGGTTTCAAATGAAGACGGTAAAGAGAGCCCGGGAAAGCCCTGAGTCTACAGTTTATGGTTTCTGAAAGAGGAATGTAGCATACTTTGTTGGTTTAAAAAGATCTGTGAAGCTGTACTGTTGCAGAGTTGGTTTATTCTAAACCTCTTAGTTTTGCTGCTTAAGATTAGAAAATTTCATCAGATCAGGGCTAATGTTAATTCCTCTAAGAAAAAAAAATCTGTAATCTGCAAATCATTCAACCCCTACTAATACCAGTACTTTTTACATGATGGCAATTTTTTACAGAAAAGATACTGGGGGAGGCACCTGGGTGGCTCAGTCAGTTAAGCATCCGACTCTTGATTTCAGCTCAGATCATGATCTAAGGGTCGTGGGATTGAGCCTTGCATTGGGCTCTGTGCTTAGTGCGGAGTCTGCTTCTCCCTCTCCCTCTGCTCCTTTCCCACTCACACACTCTTTCTCTCACTCTCTCTCTCTCAAATAAATAAAATCTTAAAAAAATAAAGATACAGAATTACACTAAATTTTGCATTTTAAAACATTACTTGAAAATAAACTTTTAAATAAGATGAAGTTATATTTCAGATTCAAATATTTTAAATTAATTACACAGTCCACAATAAAAAAAATCATGCTATTTTTTTTCCAATAAGAGAAAGGTAATAATCTTTAAAACGGATTTTCCTTTATCCTGAGATATTTTGGTAAGAACTAGAAGTAAGTATGTATTTCCTCTACTGTTAGTATTATAGTTTATATTACCTCATTATTTTAAGACCAAAAGACGTAGAGGGGGAAATTTTTCATTAAGTTATGTTCAGAATCTCTAGCTTGTTAGGTGAAAGTAAGTCACATGAAAGAAATAAAATAAACCTAACTGAAACATTAACTCCTATCTAGGGTTTATCAAACTAGAGAAGATAGAAAGCAAAGGAACTATGCAGTTTTGAGGAACATATACATGTGTATATAGCTTTAAATAGGTAAAACTCTTTTTTTTTTTTTTGCCGTTATGTGGTAGAAAGAATGAAAAAAGTCACCAAAGTTGTTTTTCCTACTTTGCCCTCCCTCAAAGGCATGATTATGTTACATTTCATAGCTATTCTTAATAACAAATTGTTACTGTCTATGAATTTAATACATAAAGTACACGTTTTATGCATATAAAAAGCTCAGCAGAAGCAAATAGCTAGCCAGGAAGGCCAATCCCCAAAGAAAAAGTAGGGCCAACTTACTATTTGGAGTCTGATGTTCCCATTCAAGTTGATTTACAAATATAATGGAAGGAAGGGCATACAAACTGAAGCCCTCACAGACCCTATGGCTGAGATGGATAATCTTTGTGATTGACAATGGGGGCCCAAGGTTACCACAACTGGGTGACTTTAACAGACGACACGGTAACAAGTCAGGGCTCTATCATTCATCTATTTTCAGGAATGATCTTTTGGGGCTTACTGATTCAGATTCTCTTCTCACCAAATCATAAAAATAGTAAGTAAATCAATTTATAAAAATAAGTTATCAGTGACTTCATTTCCAATGCCTTGTAGGTATAAGTTACAGACAATTGAAAAGATTTTCCAGAAAGTTTGCCTATTTTATACACCTATGATCATAGATGCTATATCTGGTAGCATTCTCAAAAGCTGTGTCATTAAAAAAAAAAAAAATCCCATCACTTAGCAATGAAGGAAAAACCAAGGTCCAAAGTGTTGAATGGTTTGTCCAAGATTCCCAGGCCCCAGCTGGCAAGAGACCAAATGAGGACCAGATTTCAGGCCTATCATTTCCCAATTCCGTTATCTTTTTACTGTGCCAGTGGTTTACAATATTATGAGTATGCCTTTAAAATCTCAAATATAATTACATACCTATGCATAGTAATTGTGTATCTAATATGCCTAGATTGAGAAAAAAAGTGACAAAAATCAATTTATTCAGAATTTGGTAATGCTTTAAAAAATTTTTTTTTATTATTTTTTTATTTTTTTATTCTTATATTATCCCCATACATTGCATCATTAGTTTTAGATGTAGTGTTCCATGATTCATTGTTTGTGCATAACACCCAGTGCTCCATGCAGAATGTGCCCTCCTCAATACCCATCACCAGGCTAACCCATCCTCCCACCCCCCTAAAAATTTTTTTTTAATATTTTTTAAATTTTATTTATTTGAGAGAGAGCAGAGTGAGAGAGAGAGCATGAGTGGGGGTGAGGGGCAGAGGGAGAGGGACAAGCAGACTCCCCACTGAGAAGGGACCCCGACGTGGGGCTCGATCCCAGGACCCTGGGATCATGATCTGAGCTGAAGGCAGATGCTTAACCAACTGAGCCACCCAGGCACCCTGAATTTGGTAATTCTTCAATATGATTTTGCATTTTATTAATTGTAGTAGCATTCATATTGTTGTGAAAATATCTACTACACATATGTGGGAGACAAATCACTTATTTGATCCACAGACAATATTTGATGTGCTCAGAGATTTGAGAAATCCTTTCCATAATTCTGGGAAATTTCCATTATCTCCAGCCCCTAGGTTGAGAACCTCTGGCATGTCGATCACTACTTCACAATACTACTCTTATCAACTACCTTCAAAATTCCCATTCCTTCCCCTTACAGTTGGTTTCAGTTTCAGTGTTAACTAACAACGATATCATAATCTTTTGAGGATGGGTAGTATCAAAGCCAGAAAGAACTCAATTTTTGAAATGGCTTATTAGTTTTATAAATTAGAACGGCCTCAGGCACCTGGGTGGGTCAGTTGGTTAAGTGTCTGCCTTCAGCTCAAGCCATGATCCTGGGATCCTGGAATCAAGCCCCTTGTCAGGCTCCCTGCTTGGTGGGGAGTCTGCTTCTTCCTCTCCCTCTGCCTCTCACCCCTACCCACCGCTCATGCTCTCTCTTGCTCTCTCTCTCAAATAAACTCTAAAAAAAATTGGAGCAGACTCAAGATTTCAAAATACTCTGACTTACTTACATTCTGATACGATTTTCTTTTTATTTATTTATTTTTAATTAACATATAATGTATTACTTGTTTCAGGGGTACAGGTCTGTGATTCATCAGTCTTACACAACATCCAGGGCTGGGTATGCGTTGTGGTGAGCAATGGGTATTGTGTAAGACTGATATGCTTTTCTGACTGGAAGACAAAAGACACAGTCAGAGCTGGGATACTTGAGTTTGGTTATCCTGTAGTCAATTGCACTCACTTTTATATATGCTGCCCCTGATGTGAATACCCCCAACCAGACAGGTGATTGTCACCACCATGGGTAATGAGACTGTGGGTTAGGGATGAGGAGAAGACAAAGGTTGAGCAACACCTAAGGGCCATGTCTAAAACCTTGGAATTTGTCTCCATTCTACTTATGGAAAATTACTTTCCACTACTTACCCCAAGGGCACATATTGTCTCAGACTAGCCAGTCTCTTCCTGCTGTACTCAATATGCCTTCTTTACAAAATAAATTTGTCCAAGCTATTCCTCAGATTTAACTATCTTTTTCACCTATTCTAATCCTCCTTATTCTTTATGATCCGAATCTCACATCTGTGAAGACACTGTTGACATGAGTTACCCTGATGTTCCCCTTTCTTGAACTCCTATGTTGATCACAGGCTTAATGTAAAAAGTCTCTGTGTGTTTGATAACATATTTCCTCATATTATTATTTATTGCACCAATTCCAAAATTCTAGAATTGGAAGGAATTTGTGGAAATTCCAATGCTAAACTTTAAAGTCTGGCACCTCTGAGCACTGTAAATCTTAGATTGAATTGCTTTACATATAGTTTAGAAGATCCTTAATATTCTCAAGAGGTGTGTTCAAGAGTCCTTGCAAATCAAAAAACAGATGTGTGTGATCAGCTAGGCTTACTTTAGGAGTTAAGGGATTTACCTCTGCCCAAAAGTTTCTCAGAACATGAGATCCGTGCTAGAAGTTTTACATATTTTAACCACCCAACCATCCAATGGGGTAGATGTTATCAAGCCCACTGGAAATAACTACATATCATGGACCTTCACAAAGCAATTTTCTATCACTTCATATGAATTATTTATCTTAGGACAAAAATTTAAGATTTCCTACTTGTATTATGAAAACCAAATTGCATCTGTTACTTTACAAATTATCTTAGTCTATTAAGAATTCTGATTATCTGCATTAAAACAAATTGTCAAAATATAAAAAAGTTTTCAAAATATTTTTTATCATTAGAAATCAACATGGGGATTTCATTTTCATTTGGAATATTTTCTAAAAAGAAATAATGGGTTCATAAATAAGAAACCTTTCTCATGTGAATCTGATAGTATGAATTCAGTCTAATAGAAAGTTTTTCATTCAAATATTATTATTGAATAATTACTAACTTGGTGAAAAGTCTGTACCTACTCAGTAAGAGAGACATGTAGATGAATGCATTGATGTGTTGATTTCCAAGGCATTTTAAGTAAGATAACCAAGTTATTTTTATTTTCATTAAACTGTGAATATAATTCATAACAAAGGAAAATCATATTCTCGATACACAGGAAATACTAAAAGGTTTACTCTTTAGGGTTAAATGCTAAGGAAGTTATTATATAAATGTTTTCCTTACAACTCTATATTTTGAAAGAAAAAACTCTAACATTGTATTATCTGAGACTATAACATAGGTAGACTGGTTTCGAGCAAAACTAGGGGATGGGAAGTGGTATTAAAAATCGACTGAAGGTTATAGGATTTGTCTGAAATCTTGGGCATCATTAATAAATCTCACTCTCCTTGGTCTTATTGCTCTATTCACATCCTTTCTGGAAGATAAACTACCTCAAAATTCAAGACCTAATAGTACTATACTATCATTGCGGAGTTGCTGTGAAACATTCCTGGGGCTGTGATCAGAATGATTGAGAGGACCACTAAATGCTGAAAAGTGGATGTGACCAGGGAATAGCTTGGCTGTTTGCCAGGGTAAGAAATAACTTGATATCGACATTAAGCAGCAGCTGAAGAATCTTTTCATAGTTTAGGCGCTTTTTCTAAATCCTCCAGTTATGCTTCAGTGATTAAATTATTAAGAACCTCTGATATAGCTGTTTCATATTTTAGATGTGAGTTGAAGATGTTTTGAAATGATTTCCATTATTCATGGTTTCTTGTTTTTCAAAATTAAACTTATAGGATGCTGACATAATCCCTTTTTATTAGGTCTGCAGAAACTGAGAATACACTAAAAAGCAGAATAGTTGTATGAAAGTATCATTTTCCTTGACGATATCTTATGATGATGAGCTTATTATGATGGTTTTTTTCCTTAGCTGAGCTATATGCATCCCAATTAATGTTGTTAAACCAAATGCTAAAATAAAAAATAAATGGCTCCTACTAACTTCCAGATTTAGGCCAAGATAAGATTCAGGCAAAGGTCAAGAAAAGGACAAGACACAAAATTTAGGAAAAGCCTCCCAATGTGAATGATTAACTTGTATATGATTAACTCTTTTAAAAATCTTTCTCATTGTCACCTACTTTACACACAGCTTGAAGATAAGACTGTCTTCCATGGGTTCACTGAGAAAATATTAACTACATATCTTTAGGCCCAACACCATGCCAAAGGAGTGAATACTGTGATGCCTCTTTCTACTTCGTAGGGGAATTCCAATTCTCTTCAGGCTTCCATGGACTCCACCCCCAATTCTATAGGTGGATTTAAATTCACTTGAGGTTTAGATTGTAGGCCGTCAAGATAATCCCATCCTCTGCTTTGGTGATGGAACTCAAAGTTTAAGTGAATCAGTCCATGACATCACTCTGAATATTACAGGTATAGGAGTAGATATATATAACCTAGATTGACTGATCTGACTGGTAGATAAATCTCTTAACCTATCCTTCAGGTAAGAGATTCTGTCTCTCACAGTAACAAAAAATCGTGTTGCCCTATTTGCTGCTGGCAACCATCTTGAAACCTGGAGAGAGACTAGTGAGGATGTCCGAGCGGACACGAAGTGAAAATCTGAATAAAGAAAATCATATAGAGTGTCAGGGCTCTGTTTGTACTGCATCTGGAGTCCGCTCTAATCTCTGAACTTCCAGTTATATGAGATTAATTATTCTTATTGTTGAGCCCCTCTGAATGGGCATTGTCTTTCTTGCAGGGTTACAAAAATAAAGAAGACATTATTCCTGCATTTAAGAAGTTTCTATCTTAGTTGGAGACATATATGCCAACAACAAATTTCAGTAAAATATAACAATACTTGCTGAAATAGAGGTAAATAGCAAAATGGTAGTAAAGAGGAGGACCGGGCAGGAAGGAAGGTACACATGCAAATAACATCTTCAGCTGAAACTTTAAGGATGAGTTTACCAAAAGTGAATGGTGACAAGTACATTTCTAGTGGAAGAAACCATATTTGTTAAAGTAGAAAGGCAGCATTTGGTGATTGGGGAACTACACATAGTTCAGTACTATTTGATTAGCAAGAGAGTGATGGAAGATGTAAGAAATAACACAGACATCCTAGGAGGATTAAATTGCAAAAGACGCTGTGTATCAAGCTGAGGGATTTAGCGTTTATCCTGGAGAAGAAAGGTAACTGTTATACAACCTAATGTAATGTGATTAACATGTTAAGAAGTTCATTTTCAATGAACTTCCCGTGTGCAAGATAGGTTGAGAGAGACAGGAAGACCAATGATGTGGCTTGAGATGATCCCTGAAACAAAACGGTGGAGCTGAATTAAAAAGTTCATGTTTGTTTGGCTTATGGGATCAATAGTATTGGTGATTGGTTGCATAACAGTAAGAAATAAAAAAAGGGCCAGAATGATTGCTCGATTTCTAAGTTGGTGGAGAGTAGTACCACCCACCAAAACAGAGAGTATAGTAATAGGAGTAGATTTTCTGAAGATAATGATAATATCAGATTCAGGCACACTGAGTTTGAAGTATGTGTGGACAATCTAAATGGTAGCTGGCTGGCAGGTAGAAATACGAGTCTGGAATTTAGGAAAGAAGTTTGAGCTAGAGATAATCATTGGCATAGTTTTAGTAGTCTTTAACTTAGATTCTGTAATACACTGAACTGGTATTAAAGTGATTTAAGATGGTAAATTTCGGGTTATGTGTTTTTAACCACAATTTAAAAAATACAGAAGAAAAAAATAAAAATAAAAAAATTTAAAAATAAAAATACATAAGAAATCTGACACTAAGTACAGCATGGGATACGACAAATTAGAACAGATGCCAGCCATAAAAGGATGCAGACCTGGCAGGGGTTAAGTTCTAGGTGATACCAACATTTAAGGGCCTGACAGAGGAAAAATTTCAACAAAGTGGGAATGGCAGTGAGTGGCCATAGAGGTCACTGAAAACAAAACTAAACCAAACCAGAGAGGATCCAACCTCAAAAATTAAGAGAGAATTAAAATGGAAAAGGGGTGGGTGATGCTTGGCTAAGACCATCCAAAGCACTGAGGCTAAAGTTATAGAACCATAGCAAAGAGCATACTAACAACAAAGTCTCGCCTAGTGGATGAATCCAAATTATGTCTTAATACTCAAGGTAGAATGCAATTTAAAAAATTTATATCTACCAAGAATGCTAGGTTAAAAGTCCATAGAAAATTAAATGAACTGATCTAATATATTCATAATTCATGTCAAGAAGCTAATAAACCGTAAAAAAGGATGGGAGTATAGAAACTTAGAAAACCAGTGGATTTCTACAGAGCACATGTGACAGGACAATAAACACTGGGAAGACAAATATATTAAAGGATTTGGGCTGGCAGATCCTTTATGTCACACAGGATGACAAAGGGAGTAAAAAATGAGGGACTGAGAGCAAAAATCAAAAGAGACAAGAGACATGTTTGAATGAAATATAAAGAACCGAAAAGACTTAGAGGTGAGAAAGAAATGAAAGTGACCAGTTTGTTTCAAGGAAACAATGACTCTTCAGCGAGCAGAGCTGGAGACAGGGGTCGTGTGACAACTTCCACAGAAACAGTTCAAACTGAATTTTTCTACCACTGCACTATTTTTTTATTCTCAAACAATATCTTTGTTCTTCTTTTACAGGTAGAAATGCTGGGGATGATAATACACTGGAAAGGCATTTCATAGTTCTTAGAGTCAAACCACAAAATAAATTGGTTAAAATTGGGTTGAATGATAAAAATACTTGAAAACCTCCCCTCCTCCCCTTTTTAAAATTGCTATGATACTTCTGAGTCTAGAAATCAAGGCCAGACCAATGCTTCTGATGTTCACAGATTTTGTTCTAGAGGTTTTATCTATTTTGTGGGCATAAATTTACCCCGTGGATTTAGGGAAGAAGATGAGTATTTTTTTAAAGCCAACAGTGAGTCAGCAGGAGGTTCAAAGTTCTCCACATGGAGTTGTCACTCAAAGCACTGACATCAAAATCAATGGAAAGTGGCTCCAGTCTTGTTCAGAGTATAATTTGTAGCGGAGAGGAAGTTGGGGGTGGGGGGGAAGTGTGAGGGGAAGACAACTGACAAAATATAGATAGACAGATATGCAGCAAAGATGGGAAAAGAAACAGTCATAAAACATCAAGTTGGCAAAATGATCCAAACTCCATATGGGGTGAACGCAAGCATCACTGTACTAAGAAACGTTTGACAACACTTCTGCGAGCCCACTGGCTCCTGGGCACCCCCATTCTAGACACTGAGGATAAAGTGGTAAACCTAACTCAGCCTGTGGCCTGAAGAAGCTTATATCGTGACAGAGAAGAGACAGGAAACAAATACAAATTTTAAATGATTTTAGAGAATGGTAAAGGGGACAAAGGAAAACAGAGCCAGGCAAAGAGCACCAGAGTGAGAGGGGTGCAGTTGGGTCAGGATCTATTAAATTAGCCCTTAGCTTGCTATTAAGGCTTGGGCAGGGTTTTTAATCCCTCTGAATTTCTTACCTTCTCTGGATAACTCTGCGTGGAATAAGAAAAACAGTTCATTACATGTTCATTTCCACTTCTTCACATACCTCCTTTCTTACAACCACCATGCATTTTCCACTTCTCTTTTCTGCTCCCCTTTGACACTTTCTTTTGTTTCCAGAAGCCTCTGGGGCCTGGACTCAAGGACTCCCTCTTTGTCCCTAGTCCTGCTTGCAATGATCGGATGTGATCTCAGAATCTATACTAGAAAGAGAAACCTGGTTTCTATTTCTTATCTCCTCATTCATTCTCAGGTAATGTGGATTCAATGATAAGTAAAAAAGGTCCAAGTCTGTCTTCATGAAGCTCACTATCAAGGGAGAAGACTGGGCACCTGGGTGGTTCAGTTGGTTAAGCATCTGCCTTCAGCTCAGGTCATGATCTCAGGGTCCTGGGATCGAGTCCCTCATCAGGCTCCCCGCTCAGCGGGGAGTCTGCTTCTCCTTCTCCCTCTCCTGCTCTCTCTCTATGTCAAACAAACAAACAAAATCTTTTTTTAAAAAACGGAAAAAACCAATATAAATTCTTATTGTTTCGGAAATAAATGGAAGATCTGATATGTGCTCTGTAAGAGAACTATGAATGATGCTATTTACATTGGCAATGGAGGATTTCACCTAGTCTGCCAAGTTAGGGGAGTCTTCCCTGAGTATAACATTTGAGCTGAACCCTGAAAAGCAAGTATGTATCAGATGGGAAAATCAAGGGGAGAGTGTCCTAAACAAAGGGGTCAGTAGTAGGCTTGTCGTAGGCGAAAGGTGTCACTTAATCAAAACAACAACAACAACAAAGCAGAAAGCAGGCCAATGTGAAAATAAGACAGCAAACAGTACACGGCATCTGTCAGAAGGGTGATGGAATGGGAAGGATCACACTATGCGGTATCCTATAAGCTAGTAAACATTTTAACTTTTATAAGGAGGGCACGTATTGTAATGAGCACTGGGTGTTATACGCAAACAATGAATCATGGAACACTACATCAAAAACTAATGATGTACTGTATGGTGACTAACATAATAAAAAATAAAGAGAGAAATAAATAAATAAAATAGGAAAGAAAGAATGAAGGAGATTAGTTTCTCTTGGAGTGACCATATTATTTATCATGAAAACTTGGATAGTGTTAAGAGTCAAAGAGGGCACTATCATTTACACTTAGACAATGGACATAACCCATGTCTGCCCAGGGCAAACCAGGACTATGGTCATCCCAATACAAGGCTACTGTAATGATCTAGGAAAGACACGATGGATTGGGAAAGGGCAGTATAGGAGAAATAAAAAGAGGAAAGCTGATCCAAGAAATATTTAGAAGAGAAAATCAATTTTGGACTTGGTGATGGATGTCCAGCAGAGGTGAAGTGGGAAGGTGTTGAGAATGATTCCCAAGGTTGTGTTACAGAATGAGGGGTGCTACAAACCTGAAGTGGAGAGGAATGGCAGGGAAAGATCTTGAATTTGATTATAGGAGGAATCATGAGGTTATTTTTGAGACATCTAAATGGAACTCTTAAGTAGGCCATTAAATATACTGTCTGGCATACAGAGAAAATTTCTTCACCTCCTATGATCTCTTCCTCTATTAGTCCCTTCCATTTTTTTTTTATTATTGTCTTTGGGCCCCCCTGACAACAGGGCCTGGACAAGGACTTGGTTATAAATAGTTTATGTGGGAGTTGATCCCTGGGAAGTAGGAATGAAGGATGAGACAAGTGAGACAGAGAAGGCAGAAATGCCAACATAACGTATATTATGGAGATCACTATTATGGGCAACAGGGCCTGGATTCTGCCAGAACCTTTCCATGTTCCCAAGAAGCACAGAGAAAGCTGTCCCAAACTGTCTTCTTGAAGGAATAGAGGCTAAAAATATAATCATGAGCTCTCATTTCCCATTGGTTGAGAGTTGCTCATCATCAAAAGTTCTAGGCTGGGTTAGCTCACAGGATTTATGGGCTCCTAGCATATCAGAGAAATCCCTTGGGCAGAAAGTGGGGAAACAAGAGTCATTCCCTTGATGATCAGCTCAATGTAGCGTTATCAGCTAAAGGTAAGTCTGAGCTCAAACAGGCCTGTCCACTGCACCTGCAACCAGAGGTGGGTCAAAGGCATGTGACTCCAGGTACCAGGGGTATCAACCACATTTGGGATGATCATGTTTTGGAAGCTGTGTGTTTTCCTTTGATAGTGAGATTTTTCTTACCTATAGATGATTACACAGAACATACATGTAGAGTTTAACGAACAATTATAAAGTAACACCCCATATAACTACAACTCCGATCAAAAAAGAATATTACCTATACCTTGTGTTCCCCATAGCACCACCTGCTTTATCTTCCCAAGATAACCATTCTCCTGAGTTTTTCCTCTTTGCTTTCATCTGCTGCCTTCTCCAGCTTGGATTCCATGGTTCATCACTTCAGCCAATCCTGTAGCCGAGTATACTTTCTAGTTGCTACTATTCTCTCTCCTCCCTCCAGTATACTTTCATAGCACATGTCTGGCAAAACAACCAGGGATGAATCTTCCTATCTTTCCAATCCTGCCTCCCCCTATTTAAAGAGAAACTTGAATGTCTGGCTTCATTCTGCACTGGCTTTCTATTTCTGACTCGAGCCACTCCTCAGGCTCCTTTGTTGGCTTACTTTACTCTGGACGTCAAATGTAGGAATTCCTTAGGGTTCTGTCCTAAGTCCTTTTCTCTTCTCATTCTAGATACACTCCCTCGTTGATCTCCACTTTTGAGACTTCAGTTATTATGTGTTACTGTATGTGTTGATAACTCTGGTAACCATATTTTGAGCCTATACCTCTTCCCTGATTTATATGGCAAGTCTACTTGGTGGTCTTGCTAGTATCTCAAACCTGGTGTACCCAAAATTGAATGTGCCATCCCCTGAACCCTAAAACAGTCTACACTTGAGTAATTTCCACCACCATCCACCCAGTTTGTCAAGCTAGAAGTTTGGGTAATCTATTGGAGTTCTCTGTATCTCTCCCCTCTATGTCCAGTCAGTTCCCAAGACCTACTGTTTCTCCATACCAGTACCTCTTTAATCCGTTCACTTACCTTCATTCCCTCCCCACTGCCCTGGTTGACATCATCATTGTCCCTCACCTGGACTACTGGCACAGTCTCCAGTGTTACTCTTCTCTCACCCGTTCTCTACTCTTTCACCAGAGCAATCTCTCTAAAACCCAAATATGCTCACATCACTAGAATGTTCCAGTAGCTTTCAATTGCCTGTGTCAGATGCCTCTAGTCTTTACTTATGCCATTTCTCCTGCCTGGAATATTCTTCACCTCCCCTAACCTGTTTGTCTATGTACACTTATATGTTCTTCACGTCTCATCTTCACAGTTCCTTTTTCCCAGAAAGCTTTCCCTGACATCCACCAACTATACCATTCCAGAATTGGTTATGGTTCTTCCATAACATTCTATATACTAGTATTTGTCATATATAGCTATTTAAATAACTGTCTTACTTTCTTAAAGTCCAGGAAGTGTGTTTATCTTGGTCAATACGGTATCTCTAGCATCTAGCATACAACAGGGCACACATTATTTGTTGAATTAGTGTATTGACAAATGAATGATACCAATGCATACCAAATGCTCTTTTTTAATTAAAAAAAAAAACTTTTAAAAGGCTTTTTAAAGAGGAGTTTCAGGTTTACAACAAAATTGAGAGGGAGGCACAGAGTTTCCCCATGTACTCCCTGTCCCCACATCCATGGCCTTCCCCATTACCAGTATCACTCGCCAGAATGGTATACTTTTTACCCAGGATGTACCTACCCTGATCTATCATAACTGCCCAAAGTTTATAATATGCCTTAGGGTTCATTCTTGGGTTACAGCATCTATGGGCTTGGAAAAGTGTATAATGACACACATCCATCATTATCATACAGAATCATACAGAATATTTTCACTGCCCTAAAAATCCTCTGTGCTGTCCCTATGTATCTCTCTTCCCCAAGTCCCAAACCCTTTCTGCTGCACCCTTGGCAACCACTGATCTTTTTACTGTCTCCATAGTTTTGCCTTTTCTAGGATATCATGTAGTTGGACTCAGACAGTATGTGGCCTTTTCAGATTGGCTTCTTTCACCTAGTAATAAGCATTTGAGGTCCCTTCATGTCTCTTCATGACTTGATAGCTCATTTCTTTTTGGTGCCAAATAATATTTTATTGTCTGGCTGTAACAGTTTACTTATCCATTAACTTACTATAGGACATCTTGGTTGCTTCCTAGTTTTGGCATTTACAAATAAATCTGCTATCAACATCCATGTGCAGGTTTTTGTGTGGACATGAGTTTTCAGCTCCCCTGGGTATATACTAAGGAGTGTGATCACTCGATCATATGGTAAGAGTATGTTTTCTTTTGTAAAAAATAAAAACAAAACAAAAAAAACCCCAAAAAACAAAACCCAAAAACCCAAAAAACCAACAACACCAAACTGTCTTCCAAATTATCTGTACCATTTTGCATTCCCACCAGTAATGAAAGAGAGTTCCTATTGCCCCACACTCTCACCAGCATTAGGGGATGGTCAGTGTTCTAGATTTTGGCCCTTAATAGTTTGTAGTGGTATCTCATTGTTCTTTGTTGTTGTTTGTTTTTGTTTTATTTTTTCTTTCATTGTCTTAATTTGCATTTTCCTGATGACATATGATGTCATGCATCTTTTCATAGGCTTATGTGCCATCTCTGTATCTTTGGTGATGTGTCTGTTTAGGGCTTTGGGCCATTTTTAATCAGATCGCTTGTTTTCTTATTGTTGAGTTTAAGAGTTCTTTGTTTTATTTTGTGTAACAGTTTCTTATCAGATGTGTCTTATATTTTCTCCTAATCTGTGACTTGTCTTCTAATTCTCTTGAAAAAAAATGTTCTCCTTTCATATACAAAATTAGAACTTACAGTTGGAGAAGGAACCTCACCATTAAGAGTGCATTGGGAAATAGCTTCCCATCTCCCTGATAGTGACATCTCCCACTGGCTCTGGCTAGTACTTTATCTGGTTTCCAACTTGTTCATTATTTAAGTGTTAGCTAAAATGGCATTATGATAGCCTTTTTCTGCTGGTCTATGATGCTTCTTTGAGAGACCCTTCCCCTTTGTAGAAGTGTGCTAAGGGTTTCAAGGTTCAAAGCAGGCTCCAGTGTGATATATAACACTGTTATCCCTAGAACTGGGAGCAGTAATTTGATTTTAGACAATATAGAAATGATTACCTCTATTTAGGTACACCTAAGGGTGTCTCAATAATTAAATATATGGGACTTAACGTTTATAAGAATAAAAACATCTGATATCTACTTATCCCTTGTTTTTATATTTTCACTGCTGAGATGAGAAAATGTTCTCTAAAGAGAAGACAAAATATTTTAGGCTTAATTGTCTTTATATAGGTATTACTAAATGCTTTTCAAATGACAGTAGAACACTCATTAATACTTATAGCAAGTATTTTATACAATCTCTTCATTTCTACTACAAAGGCTTTTACAAGTTTTCATCCTATGCTAGGCACATGGTATTCCTATTTCTGAGTAAGTCTTTAAAACACTATTGATGAGAAATCTTTTTCTCCTTGGAGGAAGCCTTAAAAAGATTAGAGAAATACATTTAACGATCTATATTTCCTTTATTAGCTACTATGAGTCTATCAGCAAATATTTATCTAAAAAAAAGGGTTAGTAAACTACATTTCTCTTGCCAAATTTGACTCAGGACCCATTTTTGTAAATAAAGTTTTATTAAAACACAAGCACACTCATTCATTTATGTACCATCGATGGATGCCTGTGCGCTTGAGTAGCAGAGCTGACCTTCTGACTGCAAAACCAAACATACTTACTATTTGGCTCTTTACAGGAAAAAAACAAAAACAAAAACAAAAAACAATTGCCAACCCCTGATCGAAAACCTTCTCAAGATAATTTTTATCATTAACCCAATTCTTACTGAAATAGTACATTCTATAAACTAATAACTTACTTTATGTAAGGTAAGGATTTTTTATTGGCCCCACCAAAGTATATCTTCCAAGCTTCAGAAGGCATCCCTTAATGGCAACATGCTATGATTTGGTGAATAAATTCCTATCCTCACTAGTATAGTTTGAGCAACAATGCACTAGAAATAGAAAGATAAAACCTTCTGTTTTGAGTCCCTTCTTATTCAGTTTCCCCAACTACAGAAAATAATAATCCTCACTCTTCAGGGATATTTTTAAGATCAAAGTAGATAATAAGCACTTATAAAGAATTTTATTGTTTATGATCATTTGGATTGCAATGTTTTGTTTTCTCCATTTCTAGCCTCACTGACTGTAGTCACAACTTGTTTTTTTTGCTATTCATGTGTGAGTCTGGACAACCTTATCATTCATTTAGTTACTGTGCCACTGCCAATTTATTCCTTGAGTGTACACGTTTAGTATGGCTTATTACTGTCCTCATCTTTTCTGCCCATCATTTATTTCAACCCACTTGTACCCACTGCCTTTCTCACACCGGCTTTTACTATAATGCCTTGGATTTATCCACATGTGAAAAATACGTACTGGTTTAGGGGCACGCTTAAGTGGGACACTGGCTAAGTGAAGAGGTCAGTAATATCCATTTTGATGAGTTCTAACAAGGCTGTTAACTGTGCTCCCTTTCATTTTCACAGAAATTTCCATACTGTCTAGTCCAGTGGCTCTTAGTATTTTTTTAAAGCATATAACCCTGGGTTCAAGTGAAATAAAGAAAAAACCTACCATAATAACCAATCACAAAAAGGAGAGCAGGGGACAAGTTAAAACTGGAGACAAGAGGTAAATGGAGGTAGGGGGACATATTAGAGGGGCATCTATCACTTTGAGAGTGGAAGGGGAGGCTCCCCAGAAGAGATGATGAAGCCTCGGTTCCTGGTTTTTGTGCTTGGTTAGATGAAGTCCAAGTCAATATTCATTTCAATTATTTCATGCTGAAGTGAACAATAGGGTCCACTTCTTCACCACAACTACTGAACAAGGAAAACACCTGGTAATATTTTTGGAAAGCCAGGTCTGACCAAGAAGGGTGTGGTGTTTCTTAAGAAGAAATATGAAGCACTGCTTAACTAGGTTTTTAAAAAATTAATTTTGAATTGTAGCAGGGCACTGGACTAGAGTGCTTTGTGGTCTTTTCCACATCTACTTTTTGTAATTCTGCTGCTGTACTGGCTGTGTGACCTTGTACTGACAGATACGAAACTGGGAGAATAAATAAAGCTCAATAGTTACATTGTGGGAGAATGTGTGGGGAGCCTATCATCTCCTTGCCTTTTTTTTTTTTTTTTTGTCCCCATGTCCCTATCTTCCAGGGGAAGGGGACAAAAGAGAGAGAAAGAGAAAGAAAGATGAAAAAAGCCCTACTATATATTTCTTCTTACTGAAATCACTTCCATAGGTACAAGGTTAGTACTAAGCATCAAGGGTGCTACTATTTAAGACAAAGTCCACACACATAGCTTTAATACAAATTTGGATGTTATGCAAGAGAACAAAGAAGGGGGACAGAATATTGCTATTGAATTGCACTTGGAAAATACATTACAAAAGTATGAACAGTACAATAGAACTGATTCTATACTCTGTGGAGTCTACTGCATCATCTGCATAGCCAAGATCAAGTGTATTTAACATAAACAGTTAGAGACAGGCTTGAGGAAGATATGGTTTCAGGAGCCATGCCATGTCTGCTTTGTACCTGGTTGTCTTTGGGATAACAATGTTAAGTATTACTCTCATCCTATGGTGAAAAAGAAAATAATGTTGTACCTATCTCATAAGGCTGTTGTAAGATCAAATGGAATGATGCACAAAGAATAATTAGAAACATGGCTGGTACAGAGTAAGCATTAATGCATGTTAGCTCTAAGATAAATATTAGGTATGTTTGGTAAATGCAAAAGCCAGAGGGAATAACTGAAATGAAACAGATATTATTTTTGAAAAAAGCTATGATATATCTAGGTATTACTGGAATAGAAGCCGACTGTGAGGCCTTTGGGACCCTCTAACAGAGTTCAACATGAAGTGACAATGTTGTTTTGCCTGATTTACATCAAACCTTTGTTGTTAAAATAGATTTTCCTCAATATGCTCAATATGAAGCATTTATATACTCAGATAATAGATACAAATCTGTGCATTCAAACGTTCCTCAGAGTCAGAGATCAAGATGGAAATCCCCAGAATCATAGAGATTTGTGTCTATAAACTTGCTTATTATATTCTCATTCAAGGAGGTTGGAAGGGATAGTGTCAGCTTTTTAACCAGAATCTTTTCATTACTTATCCCTGTTGGGGTTGCTGCACGTGCTGTGAGTGACCTCCAGAGATCCTCAAGCTGTGTGCAGAGAACAAATTGAATCTGAAAGCTTTATTAGACAAGTTTGTCTTTCAGCTGGTGGGAATGGATGTCAGCCGTATTGGAAAAAAAGTAAAATTTCTTGTGAAACTGGGTCCTGACCTTGAAAAAAATCTCATCCAAAGCATACAATTCAATTCTGAGTTATGTCCTTATTTGTTAAACACAGAGTGCAGGTTTAAAAGAAAAAGGCACATTTTACCTTAAACAAATAAGAATCAGGAAGGAAAATAATAGGGCTTCTCTTTTGATCTTGCTGGACTTAGTGATCCAGAAAGCTTATCACCAAATCATAGAGTCAAAAAAACAATACTAATATGGAGGAAACAACTTTTTTTATTCACTTTGAGAAGTAAAACTACCTCCTCCACTTATAACCCACAGTAAACATTATAGGAAGTTTATTTATATCTTTTATCCATACATTCCTTCAAAAATAAGGAATGATCCTGAGAAGCTAAAGTGACATCAAAGATTGACTAATTTGTTTTATTTAGTTACTGTTTTTTTAGTGTTGGAGAACAATGATTTTTTTGAAGTTATGATAATTATCTCAGAAGCAAGAATTGGAGGCGTTGTAATTTTGACTTTTTGTTTTTCTACTGTAGGTCTAGTCTGTATTACAATTTTGCTTAAATATTAGAATAGGTAGAGTGAATGCCTGTTCAATGAACTCATCATGGATTGGCAAGCACTTTAGAAAATGAGAATAAAATATATTTTCTCAAAAAACGTTCGAGATGAGAGAGGGAATAAAGTGAATAAATTTTCAGAGGGAGACAGCATGTTAGACCATTAAGGAGAGGTTCTCAATTTGGATATCAAGACATTGTCAAGAATAAGAGGTAAGGAATGAGATGGGGGTTGGATTTAGCCTGCAAGATTTGCATCAGAGCCATGGCATATCCCTATTTGATTGATACTGCAGTCTTAACAAAACAGGATTTACCACTGAGAATATGAGGATAAACGTATCTGTCAGTTGCAGCTAAACAGAAAACAGGGTTGTGATATGTAAGAATACTGAAGAGCACTAAAATCAGACTCAGCAGATGAGGGTTTGCGTCGTGATTCTGCCACAAACCAGCTGGACAAGCATATAATCACTTAATCTCTCTGGTATTATAATCACATGTAAGGTTGACTTATTTGATACAACTCCAAAATAAATGTACTATGCATCTAGTCAAAATATATTAGCTGACCATGTACTACATGCTAAGTCACATATACAAGAAGGCATACACTGATGAACAAGATATAAAATAGGATCCTCCTGGAACTTGGAGTCTACTAGGAAATGAAAAATAATTACATAAATAATTTAGAAATAAAAATAATGATAAGTCTATGAAAGAGAAAAATATGTTTTCAGATTGTGTAATAGGAGGCTCAAGGAAAGAGTTCTGCGGAATAAAAGGTGCAACTGAGATTTAAAGAATGAATAAGGGGAGAGACCATCCAGGTGAGAAAGTAGTAGGTGTGGAAACCCTGAGCCAAACATATATCAGACCATACGTCAGGAAGAAGCAGACGTGCGAAAGGAAGTAAAAGGCTTTGAAGAAAGCGGGGGCGGGGGGGACAGTGGAGCAAGAAGGGTAAACAAGGAACCATTACATAAGACCTTGTGGGACATGTTAATGATCTGGGGATTTATTCTAAAAGCAATGGGACATCATTCAAGGATTATAATAAAATGAGGTTTAAATGTTGCAGTATTATTCTTTGTGGAGCATGTTTCTATGGGGAATGGGCTAGAGAGAGGTAAATGACATCAGTTAGGAGGCAAGGTAAAATTTGATGGTAGCAGAAGGGATGGATATGGCTGAAATAATTTGGAAGATATTCAAGTGACATCAGTAGGACTTGGTGGTCAATTGGATTAGAAAACTGAAGGAGAAAGGTATCCATTTATGATCGCTTGCTGGTACTGGCTTGAATGGATGGTGTTGCCATTTCCTGAGATAGGGAATACAAGAAAAGAAGATGGGAGAGTAAATTCACTAGTTCAGTTTTGGACACAGTAGATTTGAAGAGTTGGAAAATGACCATGTCCAGATGGTGAGTGAGTTGTTGGATATATGGGTTCTCTTGAATTCACTAGTCAGTACTGTGTTCCTCTACCACTCCATCCAAGTTTGCTAAATCCAAGGTTGGTTCTCAGGTGATCTTACTAGACTGACAGGCAATGTGTGACATGGTTTATCAAGTCCTTCTCCTGAATTCACTTCCTTCACTTGGCTTCTAGGTTTTTGTCCTGGTTTTCCTATTTCAGTGACTACTCATTACTGTATCCCCAGCCTCTTACCACTGGAGTCCTCCAGGGTTGTCTTTGCGGATCTTCTCTTTTCTATTTGCATTCACCCCTAGGCTTTCACTGGCATAATCTCATGGCTTAGCTGTACACTAAAAATTACATATTTATATCTCTAGACTGGATCTTTCTCCTAACCTCCAGGGCATATATCCTTCTACCTATTTTACATCTCCATTTTGATAACTAGCAGGCATATGTAACTTAATTGTACAAAGCAGGGTTTTTTTTGTTTTGTTTTGTTTTGTTTTTATATTGCCTCCCACCACCCTGTACCTCCTACCATCTTCCCTCACTCAGTAAATGACACCACCATTCCTACAATTTTCTCAGGCCAGAAACCTCATCGCATTTTCTCATTTCCTTTATCAAATCTGTCAACTGATCCTGTTGGCTCTAGCTTTTAGACACATCCAGAACCTGTCCACCTCTCATCACTTCCACTGCCCCTACTCTGGATAAAATTATCATAGTTTCTCACCTAAATTATTTGATAAGTCTCCTAACTGGTCCTCTCTTGCTTCTCCACTAATCTTCTCCTTACAGTTTATTCTTTTTTTTTAATGTTATGTTAATCCCCATACATTACATCATTAGTTTTTGATGTAGTGTTCCATGACTCATTGTTTGCATATAACACCCAGTGCTCCATTCAGTATGTGCCCTCTTTAATACCCATCACCAGGTTAACCCATCCCCCCGCCCCCCTCCCCTCTAGAATCCTCAGTTTGTTTCTCAGAATCCATAGTCTCTCATGGTTCATCTCCCCATACCTCCCTGAACGTGCCTGACCTCATCTTACAGTTTATTCTTAACGCATCCAGAAAATTTTTGCCAAGACTTAGGTCAGATGATCTCATTGCTGGGCTCAAAACCTTCTACTGGCTCTTTCTCTTACACAAAGTCAAAGTCAAAGTCATCCCAGGGGCCTTTAAAACTCTCCTGATCTGACCTTACTTCATAACTGCTACCCTCTTCACTCACTGTGCTCCAGCCACACTCATTGTTCTTTTGACATTAGTTATGCTCCCCTGTCATGGTGTTTGCTAGAATGCCATCCCTGGAATGCTACAGCTAGAATGTTCTTCCCCCAGAAATCCACATGGCTCACATTCTGACTGCATTCAAGCCTTCATCTAAATTCCACCTTTTCAGTGAAGGTATCTATCAGCCTCACCCTCGTACTCCATACCCACACTCCTTACACTCTTCCCTGCTTTCTTTTCCATTGCAGTTATCACTTCAGAATATGTGAACATGTTGGGGCACCTGGGTGGCTCTGTTGGTTAAGCATCTTCCTTCAGCTCAAGTCATGATCCCGGGGTCCCAGGATCGAGCCCTGAGTCAGGTGCCCTGCTTAGCGGGGAGTCTGCTCTTCCCTCTCCCTCTGCCCCTCCCCCTGCTCGTGCTCTTTCTCTCACTCACTCTCTCAAGTAAGTAAATAAAATCTTAAAAAAAAGAACATGTGAACATGTTGTATCTATTTTCTTTATTGTCTATCCCCACAGAAACATTAGCTCCATAAGGACACAGATATCTATTTTCCCACTGCTATATTTCTGAATTAGTGTGCAAGCCCAGAACTCAAAAGAGAGGTGTAGATTTAAAGTAAGAATGTGAGGAATTTCAACGTATAGTTGGTAATTGAAATCATGCAAGTGGATGAGATTATCCAAGAGATTAAAGAATGTAAAAAAGCAAGCCTGCGTTAGTTTCAACATTGAAAAGCCACATAGAGAAGGTTGAGCAAGCCAAGAAGCTGCAAAAGAGTAGCCAGGGAGGTAAGAGGAAACACAGAGTGGTGCTATGTATGTGAAAGGGTAAAAGAAATGTTGCAAAACAGGACTGGCCAGGGGCGCCTGGGTGTCTCAGTCCTCAAGCGTCTGCCTTTGGCTCAGGTTATGATCCCAGGGTCCTGGGATGGAGCCCCACATCAGGCCTTCTGCTCAGCGGGAAGCCTGTTTCTCCCTCTCACTCTCCCTGCTTGTGTTCCCTCTCTCGCTGTCTCTCTCTCTCTCTCAAATAAATAAATAAAATCTTTGGGGAAAAAAAAAACAACAGGAGTGGCCAACAACATTAAATGCTACTCAGAGTTTAAACAAGATGAGGATTGAAACAGTATTTTAACATAGAGGTCATTTCTGGCCTTAGGGCATTTCAGTGGTCTGATGGAAGGATACAGCAAGGCTGCAGTGGGGGGAAAAACTAGACTCAGGACGGAAGAGGACTCTTTCTAAAATAGTGGCTCTGAATGAGAGGAGAGAGATTTGCTAGTACTGAGAGGAGAATGTGTGGTTGAGGTAGAACAGTTCTAGGATGGGGATAACATGATCATGTATAAATGTGGCTGATGAAATCATGTGAGTCAGTTTAAAGATACTTTATATTGCAAGGAGAAACTTTTTGGATGTTCCAGTATAGAAGGACATGACTGGCTAAGGTAAAATGGCAGAAAAATACCAGGTCCTCAACTAGTGGCCAAATTTATTATGAGCTAGTAGTACATTATAGCAGGCAGCATGATATCATCATATAAAAGTTGGAAAATGGTATGGAGACTTTGTGATTTGACTGAGTCATGAGTAGACCAGTCATTATTGGACAGGGTTCAACTCTGAAGCCTACAATAGAAAAACAATATGGAAACATACTTGGGGGGGAGTAGAAGGGGGCCACAGAGATGATTAAACATCTGAGAAACAGCTTTTTTGTTGACAGGCCATGGGCACTCACCTGATTTATGTGAAAAAAACAAAGTTTGAAGGAAGATTAAGTAACAGACTTTGAAGAATGTCTAATAAAGTGAGCAGAAGTGGGTTTTTTTTCTACTCAAAAAATGATTTAGGCAGTAATTGGAACTTGGGTTAAGCAGTTGAAAGACTGTCTTGAGTGTAACAGCAGTGGTGGAACTCCACCTACTCTTGATTTTTTAAGAAGAGAGTAGGCAGTTAACCTTAAGATTGCTTCTAAGAAAGAGAGAGCCTTTACGGAAGATAGTGGAGAAGAATGAATGACCTCTCAAAGACCTTTCAGATCACAATCTTAGAAACTACAATTTAAGTACAAACTGCTACAATTTCCTTTGGGAATTCTCTTTCTTTGAGGATAAAGCTATATTCGATTTCAAATTGATTCAGAAAAACTTTAGAAAATGTTAGGAATACAAGGAGAAGTCTTTCCTTTGTGGGCTGTGGGATGCCTATTTTCATGACATTTAAATAATTGTAATTTCCACTTGATAATAGCTTGAGAAGAAATTCAACAATACCATATATTCTGTAGTGATTTCAGCAAAGGTCCTTTTTTTGGAAGGATACAGATAAATAATATAAGAAGACTAAGGTAATTTTACTGAAATGAACAATTTATTTCTGTTAAAATGCAGGATATATACATAAATGAAAAATCTCTTATGATCAGAATACATTATTTAACCATTGATGTTATTCTCCTCCTGCAACACACACACACACACACACACACACACACACACACCAACACTGAAATTCCAGGAATGCTTCCAACAAGCATTACAAGTGATGGATTAGAACTTCTCTTCCTTTGCCACTTTAGACCTCAAAGCTTGGCCGCAACCTGAGATGGTAACCAAGCAATAAAACTGCCAAAAGTTTAAGAGAAGGAGAAGAAAGGGAACTTCATCATCACAAAATGGATAATTAACATCTAAATACTCTAGTTTTTACACTCTATCACCATCTTGCATATTAACAGCACTGTTGTATCCACCCTGTTAACTAGGGAACATTGTTGAAGAACCTGGCCTGGCACCAGGGACTCCCAGTTGCTTACATTAGAAGGACTTCCTTCAGATCAATGTGAGCAATACTAGGGCCTCCCCAGCAGAGTTTCCTGCTCTCACCTCCCCTTATATAGTGTGACACATCTCATTGTATTTCAAGTATCCTCCTTTTACCCTAATCTCACTGATGCATACAAATATGATTTAATTGATTAATTAATTAATTGCTGTCAAGACTTGGAGGGCCTCTGTAATTGCTCAGAGATTTGAACTATCTTGAGGAGGTTCTAAGTTTAATTTCTTATAACATTATTATAATTGAGTAGGGGGCTTCACATTTTTGGTACAAAATCTTACTCCTAGTGTATTAGACTTTGAGAAAGTTTTTAAGGTTTAAAGGTTTTAATTATAAAGCTGATGACCCTATATATGTGTCTAGGTATTTTCAGTACAGTAATCATCAGTTAATGAGGCAGAGAAAGCCTTGGATCCCCTGGAACTGATGTGAATTAACCTAAAAGTACAGCAGAAGCAGAGTCAATAGTGGGGAAAGAGGGGAGCCAGGAAAGGATATGGGTGGCACTCCTCCTTGTGTGTTTTTTGCTTGTTTTAAGTAAACTCTACCCTCAACGTGGGGCATGAACTCATGACCCTGAGATCAAGAGTCCCATGCTCTACTGACTGAGCCAGCTAGGCACCCCTCCTCCTTGTGTTTTTGAGAATGATGGGAACTCAAAAGGGGAGTAAGAATATGAGAGTTGACAGCTTCCTTCCTTCCTTAGACATGATCATTGCAGATAAATAAAGGGCATTTTCATAATAAATTATTTTATCACAATTTAAATTAAACGAATAAATAGTAGTATGCCGAGATTATATTTAGGCTCCAATTAACCTCACGCTTTTAGTGAACTGCCTAGATATTTAAAGTATTAATGAAGTAGCTTTGGAATGCTTTAATTCAACTCTAGAGAGGCAAGTGAAGTTCAAATAATAAGTGCATAAATAACCTTCTATGTATTTGATATTTAAATATAGCCTTCAAAAATTTGAATGAAGATAAATGAATCACTGCTTGAGATACTGTGTTCTGATTAATAGCATCAGCTTTGGAATCATAGAGATCTAATTTTGAATACCCACTCTGACACTTACTGGCTTTATAGCTTTGGACAAATTATTTAATCTTTCTGACCCTTGATTTTCTCATCTGCAAAATGGAAATCGCAACACAATTCACTCAAAAGGTAAAACAATGGCACTAATTCTAAGACCTGTTGTATTAATTTAGTTTCCCCGGAGTAGACTGTAAGACAGGGATTTGAGTACAAGTAGTTTCACTGGTAGATGATACCAGAAAACTGTGCTGGAAGAGTAAAGAAATGAATAAGAATGGGAAGAACGTCTATACAAGGCATGCTAATGAACAGGTTATCACTGTAGGCAACTGTGGCTCAACCCACTGGAGACATGTGCTTTAGAACATGCTCCGAGTGGTCTTACCCAAGAAGTGAAGATGAGATATTTATCCATCCCTTCCTGTCTATGAGTGGTTGAATGCTGTCCCAGGGATGTTTTCTCCCCAGCACTTCTAACCTGCTCTGCAAGTGGGTGAGCTTCTCCTGTGGAACAGGTACTTGAATTTAGAAGCCTTGGGGTTTATAGGAAGGACTAGTGCTGAGGGGATAAGAGCCAGGTAATTTGGACCCACCTGCCCCCTTTGGGTTTCTTAAAGTGTTAATGGACCACAGTCATGTCTGTTTATTTATGTATTGTCTATGGTATAGCTGCTTTGAATATACAGTAACAAAGTTGATTGCATGACCCACAAAGCTGAAAATATTTACTAGCTGGCTCTTTACAAAAAGTTGATAGCACAAGTGAGATTAGAATTTAGGCTTCTTGACCTCTAATGCAGCACTTTCATGATTACACTTGAGACTTGCTCTCTCCAAAATTAATTACAGGAAGGGATTGGTTTTACCAGTGTTTAATCAATTAGAAACCTCTATTAACGGCGGGCTCTTCTATGTGTCTATATATACAATGGTCATTCATTTCATAGTTATTACCCTGGGACATCTGAAGAACTCCAATATCCTGATTTGGAGTTTTCACATTAGTATCTTCTATATGCAGTTTATTTCGAAACTGCTAAATCGGGTATTGTGGAATGTGAACGTTCCCAGCCCCAGCAGCTTGTGGATAAGAAAGGATTCGCATTGACATTTACAACCAGATTTGCTGGCTCTTTGCCTCCATCTGCCATGAAGTCCTTCAGTCCCATACGAAGTCCTGTCTACCTAAATGTTCCCGAGAATCTCTAGGGAAGCTCTGTATAAGTGTGGCTATTCTTCCCTTAGATTTCTGAGCTGCTCGGCTAGGCCAAAGCTGCCTGGGCTTAGTGCTTAGTCCATCTTCTTGAACTTTCAAGTTACAGAGTTTGTGGGGGTGGGGAGAGAAGTGGAGGTGCTAAAATATCATGGAGTTCCCTCTGGCATCCACAGCGCTGGATCTCACTCAAATGCTGCTCCACGTTGCACACAGGAGTACGGATGAACTCCTTCCTGTCACCACTCAGGCCCATGCTGGTAGTTCTGAAAGTGCAACCCCAGGACCAGTAGCACCACCTGGGGACTTTTGAGAGGTGCAAGCTCTCAGGCCTCACCCCAGATCTCCTGACTCAGTGACGCTGGGGTGGAAGCCTAACAATGTGTGCTTTAATGAGAAATGGGTGATTTTCATGAAGGTAAAGCTCAAGAACCATTGGCATAGGACAATGGATATAGACCAGGACTTTTATCTTGGCTTTCCCCACTTTCCCCCAATGTCACTTGTGTGAAAAGAGGGCCCCGATAACATCTCCCATCCATGTATGCAGCCCCTTTGCAATAACACTGCAGCTCTTCTTTCAAGAGATGGTGTATCTCTCCACTCCCTGAGTCTGGGCTGGCCTCACAACGTGCTCTGCCAACAGAATGGAGCAGAAGTGATGTTGTATGAATTCCAGAGTCTAGGTGTCAAGAAATCCTGTGGCTCCCACTCTCACCCTCTTGATACACTGTCCTGAGGATGCCATACAATGAAAGCCCGGTCCAGCCTACTGGAGGAGAGGCCTTGTGAAGAACCAAGGTTCTCCAGCCAACAGCCGACTAGCAGATAATGTTTTTAAAGATTTTATTTATTATTTAAGAGAGAGAGGACATGTGAGAGAGCAAGCGCAAGTGGGGGGAAGGGACAGAAGGAAAGAGAGAAGTAGATCCCCTACTGAGCGGGGAGGCCTGACACGCGGCTCGATCCCAGGGCCCCGGGATTATGACCTGAGCCAAAGGCAGCCGCTTCACTGACTGAGCCACCCAGGTGCCCCTGGCTATCAGATATTTGAGTGAGTCCGTTTTCGACTATCTAGCTCCTGTTAAGGCACCAGAGAACTGCATGCCCATGAGCGACCCCTAGCAAGACCTTCAGAATCACCATCTGGCTCATCACAGCCCAAACTGCAAACCCACAGAATCATGAGCAGGTAAATACCTTTTGTATTAGGCCATTACATTTGTGGTGCTTTTATGTAGAGGCAGGTAACTGATACACTCAGCTATCCAAGCAACAGTGACTGTAAAAAAGTTTTTTTTTTTTTTTCCAGCATGCCTATTTATCTTATAAATTGAAACAATTTATATGGCTCAGGCAGGATCGCCTTATCATATTATATAATTTAAGTAGGCAGCCATAAGGGAGCTTAGTTTAGTATTTTTTAAAAAAGCCCTTGGGGCCTCAGTTTCTACACACATAAAAAATATTCAGCCAGATGAAAATTTCAATGATTATTCCAGGTTCAGAGTTCAATAGCTCTAAGAAATTCAAACAGAATAAATTGATTTCTTCTACTCCTTAAGTAGAAAAAACACAGCAACATATCTCACTTTTATTCCTCATACATCCAAGATTGAGTTAAATAACATTAACTGCTGGCTAGCTGTTTCCATATCTAGAATTTCCATTAGCTTCTTGGACGGAGAGATAGTGCAAGGCACAGCAAAAAACAAAACAAAACAAAACAAAACAAAACACAGGCTTTGGAGCCTGACATATTTGGATTGGAATCCTGGCTCTGTTTCTTCCCAGCTGTGTGGTCTTAATCTAGCTATTTTCCTCTCCAAGCCGTGGGATATTCACCTTATAAAAATTGCACATTTATGTATTTTGCAATTATTTTGAAGATGAAAGCATATATGGAAAAGTGAGTAGCACAGCAGAAGTGCAATGGAGAAAACTTGCTATGATGAGTTCTAAAAATATACTGTATTACAACATAGTCCATGAGGTAATAATCATATATATGAAGTATCCTACAAATTAGATTCTCCTTTTTTATATTGTATTTATTCCCGATTAACTTTCTGGAAGTCAGGAATATAAATAATTCTTAATTCTGATGTTTAAACCACCATATTAAAGAAAGAAGAATGTTCCATTTGAATAAAAGCGGCTCTGGATCTACCAGCCTCCTTATTGATGCTTTTCATTCAACTGTGCATTTCACATTTTTGCTTTATGCCCAGCGTTGCTTCAGTTTGCTACAGGGGATGAAAAGCCCCTGCTTTTGAGAAAATTCCTCTCTCCCTCAGTTCTTCTCCAGCTCTCATACCAACTCCACCAGCTCTCCCCAGTGGCTTGGAGCTTGAGGGCATTCCCAGACTCTCCCTACTAGCAACGTGGAGGGAGTAGGGGGAGGTGGGACTCTTAGGTGGGGGAGAAGGAAGTAGGGCAGGAGTTGGGAAAGATGCTGTCACCCAGTGCTTCGGCCACATGTCCCCTCGCCCTCTGCTCTGGTATCACTGGTCTTTTTGATATTCCCCCATCTTGCGCTACTTCAAGGCCTTTGCTCTGTTCTCTCTGTGCCTACTAGAATAGTTTCCCCCACATAAATGCATAGCTCACCTCCTCACTTCTATCAGCTTCCTGATGTTCTCAAATGTTCTCTTAGTAGAAAAGCTTTCCTGACCAAACTACAGACAATTATGTCTTCATTCCCACTCCCTTTCTCTCCTACCCTGGTCTCTTGTTCTCCTTAACTGCATTTCTCAAACTTCAGTGTGTACACCGAATCACCTGGGGAGCCTATTAAAATGCAGATTCTGATTCACTGGGTCTGGGGTAAGGCCTGAGATTCTGCATTTCTAACAAGTGCCCATTTGATGTCAATCTATAGACTGCACTATGGAACACCTGACAGTATCGAGATTGTATCTATTTTTCTTCTTTATTAGCTCATTATTATTCTCTTCCAGTCAGAGTACACGTTTCATGAACGGAGAGATTACCTTATTTGATTTATTATTCTCAGCACCCCGTATGATGCCCACTACACGAAAATTACTCAATAAATACTTAACAAGTGAATAAATTACCTGTGTTGTTGGAAATCCATACTGGAATTTGAAATGCATTTTCCATTACAAACATTATTGTTACATTTAGGTACTTTATAGGTTAAATAGATTTCCGTGCCCTCGCTTAACAAGCTTCCTACCATGTGTAAAGTGGCTTAAGTAGGAGCATAAACCCATAATTATGTTCAGAGTTCAACAAACTTATAAACAGATCATTGGAGCCCAATCTTTTTACAGAGTTACAGAGTGAGGCTGAACATACCAGAGAAAGCTAGAGAACAAACACCAATAAATGATTATATAGGAACTAAGCTATGCATATGTGCTGAGGGAACCAAAAATTACAGGTCATAAAAAGAAATAAGCCTGATACAATTACTTGAAGATAAACGCTGACATAGCAATTTTAGTGTCCCAGATTGACAAAACAAAACCAAACAAAATAAAGCAAAAGCAAAACAAAACAAGAACGCTTGCATATCTTTTTTCAAGTTTCCAATGTCATGAAATGGAACTCTGATGAGGACTCAGAAACCCCAGGGGACACACGAGACACACTGTCCCTAGATTCTATGACCTCTTTTTTTTTTTTTTTTTAAGATTTATTTATTGGACAGAGACACAGCAAGAGAGGGAACACAAGCAGGGGGAGTGGGAGAGGGAGAAGCAGGCTCCCCGCAGAGCAGGGAGCCTGATGCGGGGCTCGATCCCAGGACCCTGGGATCATGACCCGAGCCGAAGGCAGCCGCTTAACGACTGAGCCACCCAGGCGCCCCCTCTATGACCTCTTTTAACCCAAACGCTACTTATGCCTTCTATTGAATTATCAGTGTGCTCCCCAGGGTGTGATATTACCAGTGTGGTTTATTTCTACTTGATATAAAATAAAAATCATCTTTACTTCAAGAACCAGTCACCAGGCTTTAATACTTCAATCATTTGATCTTTGAAAAATAGACAAGGCAAAAATACAAACAACGCCCCCCCAACCCCCACCACCCCCTCCTGCGCCCCCAAGATGTTTTTAATTCTGCCTAATTACAGAACTAGCACAGCCAAGTTTTCTGGTTCCTTTCCCGAGATCCAAAGCCAGCATTAACACTGCCACGAGATTTTATGCATACCTTCCATTAACAGATGAATAAAAAGTGAAGTAAAATAAACTGAAAGTATTCAGGACAAACAAGTCAAAGCTGGGCTAAATGAAGAAACATTCCTTCCCTAGTCTGCTTTTGGTAGTCAGGGTCTACTTTTCTTTTTCCTGAACCAAACATGGAAGAGCTCTTAAAATTGTTTTCCAAAGGGATGGGGGTGGGGCAGGAGGACCATGTGCATTCCTGTGGTTTCAGCGATTTGCATCGGCATATTTGAAGAATACTGTCCAAATGATAGAGGATTCACTGAGACAGAATCCTCACGTACCTAGCGTTAGTTGGTACTCAGGTACCCCACCCTGATCCCCTCTTCAGGAACAACACACCCATCCCTGCTGCTGGGAGTATTGGTTGTTGCTGGTATTCCTCACTAGGAATTCAGCCCCAGAAATACTCTTTCAAGGTCTCCCTTTCACCCCACTAGGCAGCCCCCAAATGGGCAATGACTGGCTGGTTCAGGAATACAAAGGCCATCCCTCTCCTTGCCAATCCGGACAGCCTGCAGAGTCAGCCCCACTCTCAGGCTCCCTCTATTACAGTCAAATGACCCTTCAGCCTCTTCCATCGTCTACTCCCTTGTACCTTTCTTTGTCATAGGTGTAGCTCCGGAGAACACACCCCAATATACTTTTGTCATCCCGCACTCCGAATCAGAGTCCATTTCCAAGGAACCTGCTCTAAGGCATTTTGCATAGTAAATAACACTAAAGCTTATTCCTATTTTCATAACTGCAGCCGATTTTCCCTTATATCCAGAGATCACCTCACTGTTGTGCTTCTGAAATGGCTGCCGCCAAACAGCATGTGATCGGGCATACTTACGGGCTCCGACAGTGCTCAGTCCAGGAGCTGGGCCAGGCTGCTTTGCCCTCAGCTCTTGAAGTAAGTGGGTTACCGCCTTCCAATCAGAGCTCAGATCTTCCAGCTTTCTCTTGAAAAGAAAAGCATACGTGTTATTTATTTCATTAACGTCTTGAAGATAACTCATGTTGTTATGAATTCATTTTGTGAATACATTATTGTATTTCTATTGTATTTTACTTCTAAATTAATTTTTCTAGGTACAGCTCCTTTCAAAGGTATTATAATTATTTTAGCCAACCGCCCTACAAATCCAGGCACAATTTCATTTAAAGGAAGTACAGCGCAAACCTTAATGAATAGAAAACAAACGCAGACAAAAAACATTGTCATCTCAGCAACTGTCTTGACCCTCTTGAAGAGTATCTAGTGTGGTTGCATAGAAGAATTATCCAGAGAACATTAAAAAATATCGTCATGTCCTGGCTCACCCCAGATCGATTATATTAGCACCTCTCAAAGGGAGAGGCTGGGGTACACATGGGGATAGGACACTCAGAGTTCACTTCAAGGAAGGACTCCTGTCCCAAATGGTGGAAAAGATGGCAGAGTGGTCCTTCAGGGACTATCTCAGCTGCAGAGCAAGCCCTTCCCAGGGCAGCCCTCATTCAATGACCAAGGTGAGGGTATAAAGGCTCGGCCCATTTTGCTCAGAGCAGGACAATTCTGAAGTGTCATTTCAGCTGCAGGGCTCCCCGTGGAATCACCAAGCCTGTATGTGACCAGCAGCGTGCTGGTATAACAACTGACTCTCTGGAAAAAAAAAATCCTAATTTTCGTGTTTGCCAATTTCTGGGGTGGCAATACTCCCACTATAGCCAGTTTCCCTTGACCCAGATGGCAAGTGGCTCACAAAAAGCCTGAAAATTTGACAAAAGACCCTGATGAGCAGATAGGAGGTGAGTCCAGTACACCAGTGGTTAGCCATATGGTTAGTTATTGCCAGTGGAATGTGAACAGAAGTAATAGATGTCAGGTCTGGGCTGAGGCTTTTAAAGAATCTGTGAGGCTTCTCTACCCTTTCTGCTGGCTGGAAGCAAAGAAGTCTAAGGTCCTAGGGAAAACTTTTTCAGTGGACTGGCGGGGAGGGGAGTGGTGGTAGAGAATTAGTCCTAATGCCCTGGAGCAGCAGTTCTCATACTTTAGGATCATCAGAGTCCCCTGGAGGCTGTGTGAAACCACTGAGAGCTGGGCCCCAGCCCCAGAGTTCTAGATTCAGTAGATCTTGGGTGGGACCCAAGAACTTGCACTGCTTACAATTTTCTAATTGATGCTGATGCTGATTGTCCAGAACCAAAGCCTACGGTGATCATTATACCCAATGAGTTATCTAAGCATTGACAATCGACTGGATATGCACCATCCTTGAAAGAAATAAGAAAATTGGTCCTTAAGTCATTTTCTGTAGCACTTAATTCTCTTAAGAAATCCCACTTAAGGGGTGCCTCAGTGGCTCAGTCGTTAAGCACCTGCCTTCGGCTCAGGTCATGATCCCAGGGTCCTGGGATCGAGCCCCGCATCGGGCTCCCTGCTCCGCGAGAAGCCTGCTTCTCCCTCTCCCACTCCCCCTGCTTGTGTTCCCTCTCTCGCTGTGTCTATCTCTGTCAAATAAATAAATAAAATCTTTAAAAAAAAAACAAAAGAAATCCCATTTAACAAAAGCTGCCAAGGGAATAAGTCCTAAAACAAATACTAAAAATTCATCACTTCCTAATTTATATCATCTCTGCTCTTGAGGTTCCTTATGTCTATTGTGTCTGACATGACAGCAAACCAGGGCTTTTAATTTTTTTTAGTCCACAGTGCATGTTGTGAAACATTTATTATCACATCAATGAATATAACTCTTTATTTATTGAAACATAAGTCTTGAATCCAAAAGGAAACAAACAATACCTCTGATCAGTGAGGAATACTACCATTGAAAGTCACGTCATGTGGAAGATATTTTTCTATTCTGATCTCAGAGCTAAACGCTGAGAATTAAATATTATAAAAAAGCTAATGAATTAATACAGATTTGGTCTCCTGTTTCCCTTGCAAAGTTGCAGTGACTTCACAAGGACAGAATATTAAGAATAACCATGCTGATAACAAAAAGTAGCAACAGATAATAGGGAGGAGATAATAAACATAAAAGTAGATATTGAGAAAATGTAGAGGTCTTGGTCATTTCTGGAAGGGCTAACAGGGCAACATACGGTGAGGTCTCATCATACATCATTTAACTTACAGGAAGTCACCTACATGTGCTGAGACAAAGAGACTGCATGATTACAGACTGATTTCAATACTGCTGGCATCTGCCCTCGCTTTCACTCAATGAGCATATGGCTCCAGTGTGGCCAAGGAGAGACGGGAGCTTTCTGTTCCTACGATAGCCTTAGGTTCAACTTTCTTCTCATAGTGTAAGCCTCTCACCGCATTGAGTTTGCTTCTAATATTTAAAGATATGTAGTTATCTTACAATCTGGCTTCTAAAAGCAAACTATTTCATCTGGCTCTCAATTGTATTAAACTTCATATTCCATGTGCATCAGTGCACAACAAAACAGAATGGTAATTGACATTTATAACGATGCTCCTGAAAATAAGGAAAAGCTTCAATTCCATCGTGTTTTAGAATTAGAAGTCCCGGATTTCAGCCTTAACTCATTGCTACGGCTTACATGATAGTTGGCAAATCGGATAGGTCACTCAGATTTATCATCCTTGAAACGTGGAGATAACACCACCACTTGACTCATAGCTTTGTTGGAGAAACTAAATGAGATATTTGATGAGAAAAGAACTCCATGAACTGCAAAGTACTATCAAATTGTTGGTTAGTTATTATGCACTACTTAATGAAGCAAAACAGAAGATGGTCAATAAAAATTTGCATTAAAATATTAAAATAAAAATATTTCAATGCATAAAGAACAAGGTTTTGGTTATCCTAAAAATACCATGTTTATATATTCAGTTCCCTTTTATTAATATATACATTCAGAACAGTCTATTCATTTATTCGAATGTTATCTTGCCCACTGTTATTTTCAGATGGGTAAATTTCAATGGGTATAATTTCAAATGCAGAAATTTAAAAAAATGAAGAAGAGCCCCCGATGTACCACAAACATCTGAGGACCCTGTTCGGTGTCAAAAATGCAGTAAGCTCAGAATTGTATATTCCCCAAACTTTCATAATGATTAGCAATAGATTTTGATTCAGCTGGTGACAAAAATATTCTCTCAACTTCTTTAAGTCTCGCACGTACTTCAGAGTTGAATTTGATGATCTATGTATTACAGAAGTTTTGTTTGTTGGTCTGGTTTGCTTTTGCTTTTTGGTCCTCTGGCAAGTGCCCAAATTTTCTACTCTCCCATCTTTGCTATCAGGCCGTCAACTCCTTTCAGGTAGGAAAACACATTTGGTTGCAGTGAATAATGCAGCGTTCCTCACATAACGAACTTGAAGTAGGGCTCAGTACAAATCTATAGAAGGTAATGATTTCTTCACCATGTTAATACTCTTCAACCAGATTTAAGGGAATGAAATATATGTCTAAATTTCAACATCTTTAAATATAAAATGAGTGGGGATAATAATGATCAAGTCCCATTCCTGGATTAGATTTCCAGAATTTGAAAATTTTGAACATGCTAAGTCCATTGCAGACCCCAGGCTTTCCCCACAAGAGCCCCTCAAAAATCGGCCATCGTAGGAGATTCCTATTTTACCCAGAGGGAGAAACTTGGAGAGCATTTCTTAAAAATGGTAAACTGAGTTTCATTAGAGGGGACCTTTGCAGCTGAGCATTATGTTCCATGATATAAAAGCTGCTTGTATATAATCATTAAATGTTAAGACAATTATCTCAAACAATGTGAAATTTATTCTTTACCAAGAGCAGAAAATAAGCATAAGAAAAAAAAATGATTTCAGAGTATAGCTTTCCTTTTTAAATTTAAAACAGAATACAGTTTTAAACTCCATGCGAGTTTGGGATTTTCCAAATCTAAAAATCTTACATGTTTCTCCTGTGTCAGTATCTGGCAAGAAATTAATATTGGCCACATAAATAACTGAATCCACCCATGGCTCTATGTACACAGACATGCATGTGAATGTTGTAATTGAGACATATATGTCTCTATGTCTATCTTTATGAATGCAGTTAATACAACTGGGGGCCAGGAGTGAAATTCAAATCTCTAAATGCTTGCCCAGTTCCAGCACAAGCTACTGAGTAAGCCTCAAGTGAGACCTTCCCTCCAAGTATTTCCTCAGACATGAGTTGACTCATATTATTAGAGCCCTCATAATGTCTCTTCTGTCTTGTTTGTATTATTGTGAACAAAAAAAGCTGGAAAAAAAAGTAAAAAAAAAAAAAAAGGGCCATGTGTCAACAATACAGAGATGAGGCCACTCTGCCACCACAAAAAGGACTAATATAAAGCACTGCTACTTCAACAGTCACAGCTCTGTCCCGCTTCAATCCCCTCACCTTCTAGATAAAAATCATTATTAAGTCACCCAATTAAAGATACCCAATCACCACACTGACTCTGTTGACAGCATCTAATCCAAATGGGCTTCCATTTCCCTAATCCCTCTTGAGAATCATCTAGCCAACCGAACCCCATAAGCAGCTCTTTCTAACCCCCTCTTACTGAGATGCCCCACAGTCTCCCTGGAAAGATTTCTCCCTTGCTGCGGTAAGCTAAAAATCCTAACTTTTTCATTATAGGTATGTTCCTAGTAGTCTTTGGATGGACAGGTTTAATGGCATCATACGGGAATTCAAACTGTGCCTTCCATTTTGCAAATAACTTAGAAGGAAGATGGTGAGCTCTAGAATTCTGGAATATACATATGAAGAGTGTGAGTGAACCTGTTTCATAAAATATAACACGGCAAAAGCAATATTTCTCAAAAGTGAGTTATTCTGTAAAATGAGATTTAATAGATGGAAATGCTGTTCAATTAAGAAATTAAATATAATCCGACATTTGCAATCTCATTCTCATTCCTAAATGTTCATAAGTTGCTCAAAAATCTATTATAAATCTTATTTTCCCTGTGGGAAGGTGGGGCTCTCCTTATTTTCAAGCATATATAATTAGCATTTATTCAGCCTCTCACAGTCAAAGACTTTTCCTCAGTTGTAAACCTAATTTATATGCTTAAAAAATGAAATTCTGAAAAAAAAGAAAGTCTGCTACTCATGTATTAATAAATTATCAAATATCTCCAATATTGTTACTTTCTTTATGTATTCTTCTCCCAACTTTTTCTATAAGCACTGACATGGAAATTATGTTCACCAAATGCGTGAGTCAAAATGGACCTATTCATTCCAGGGGGACAGACTTAAGACTGTTATCTCTCTACTGATTTCTGATGTTATAAAAAACATTGCACCAGATAAACTAGATCATGTGCCTGACAGAGCATGTATGAAAGCCAAATATTGTTATAAATGTAATATTTCGTTAGGCAAGATTTTGACCAATAAGACACACCATTCAACCTGCTATACCATCTAAAAATCTTCAGACACACATCTGTCGCAATGTATTAAAAATTATCAGGCAAACAAATAAACCCTAAGGAAGTTCTTGGAAATTTTATGATGTTGATAGTAGCAGTAGAACAAACTTGCTGGGAAAAAACAAGCTTAATCTAGTTAATTAACAACAAAACAGCTGGGAAAATGAAACATCCCTGGTTGTGACTGACTTTAATTGAAAATGACTAATGATGCTGTCATTCTGCAGCTACTATTTGAGGAAATGATGCCTGGGAGATTATAACTGCCCTCTTGACCATTCGTCTATGGCAATTCTTTTGTGTTAAAGGATGGAGTGGAACATTTTGGCCAAATCCAGAAGGCCCTGAACACCTTACGTTTTCTGTTACATTTAAAAAGGAATTCAAGAACATTAGTAAAATATATCATTAGATTCATGGTAACCAGATTTTGTTTTTATAATCTAAAAAGTTAGCAAAGCAAACCAGCTGTCTTCATCTCATCACTTCAGCAAGTAACCAAGACATTTTAAATTTCAATGATGCTCTCACTTCTGATATACAGAAGTTGATATAAGTATTCCAAAATACATATACACATTGAAAACATTTTAATAGAAAGAGTAGGGTTGCACGTTGAGTTAAAGAACGAGTATCAATAGAAGAAAATGTCTTCTAACTGCTTTAGTTCAAGAGAGAGTTAAAAAAGAAAACACCTTAAAAACCAAATAACTGCCTTTTTTTTTTTTTTTTAGTGGTTGTCAATATTGTTGTTACTGATGGCAGTTGTAATTGCTGCTTTTAAACTGCAAAATTACTCTGTGGAAAGTGGAATGTATTAAAAAAGATTCCATCAGCAGCATTATCATAAAATATTATTACCAAAGGGATAACTTAAGCAAAATGTTTAACAATTTATCTAATTTATCTGACTTATCTTCACTTTCGGAAGATGAAGGAACCAGATACAAATCAAATGAAAGAAAACTGTGCGTGTGTGTGTGTGTGTGCATGAGCATGTGTAGGGGGGAGAAAGAGGAGATAGAAAGCAAAACAAGAATGCTTATTTCTTCAGTCACATTATTCTAAAAATTTTCCAGTAATTTTGCATCAGAGATCTAGTGCTACGTTTATGTCATTAGTAGAACTGTCTCGTAACAATATATTTGACCTTTAATGGGAAATTCTCAAAGAAAATAAGGAAGTGGGTTAGTTGGGGATGACAAAAAAGGAAACTAAAAATTTACTATCTCTGAACGTTAAAGGAATCCTAGAGAACTTGATGAAGTGAGGGAAAAGGGGAAAAAAACTCAACAGGGATGAGGCCAGCTCCCAAAGAGAACTCAGCTTGGGAGGTGAGCACAGGAGCCGGACAGACAGGCTGTCTGATGCAGCGTGTGGAGGTGCCAATAGACAGTTTCCTAAGAAACAGAATCATGCTCTGCTATGTCCTCAATTAGAACGTCTGTAAGCGGAGGATATACTAATTATCCATTTAAACACTAGATCTTATGTATGTGTGTATGTATATGTATATATCACTTTCTTCTCCATAACTTATCATTTCCAAATGAATCTTCCTCCCAAAACAGAACCAAACTTTTTCATGAAAATATGCTACAGGCTACTCAGACCCCTTTCCCTTCTATGAAGGGGTGAGAAACCTGGATGTTAAGGAGAAAAGGCGTTAGGAATAGCACAATTTTTAAACCTGGATATATAAAATGAAAATTGAAAGGGGCTTTATGTATGTATTTTCAGAGCAATGGATCACACGTCAGAAAAATCATCCCCTGACCTTGAAAAAGAGGTTTTTGATCCATGCAGAGATTTAAACAGTCTCTACAGCTTGTCGTCTTGCTGTGCTGGATTCCATATCCTGAACTATGAGGTGGTTTCTGAGCCTCTAGTGTTTCAGGCTCCCACAAACCCCAGCTCATGTTCAGGTGTTTCCAAGGTCATGGTCCATATGAAAAGTTGCATGTGAATCAACTATTTCTCCACACCCCCACTCTCCCAAGTCAATCTTGCCCTTCTGCCTCTATCAACTTGATAGGTTGATTCTCCTCGAAACCCAAGGGATAAATGATAGAACCAGAATGAGTTTTCACTTAAGTTCTAGGTCTCCAAAATGAGCTGACTTAAAAGGAAATGTGGAAGGAGAGAGAGAGACCAGAAGGAAAGAAAGTGCTCACTCTACAAAATGGTTTTAAGGAATGCAGATGAGAAGGAAAGTTAGCACCTCCTTGCTCTTCCTTTTATTTCAGAAAGCTAATTCCCCTTTTATATCAGTAATGCGAAGGCAGAAAGTAGATAATGCTCACTAAGACACGGTTCTGATCTCCAAGTGGCCCAGGAGTTGAAGGCTTGAGTGGGAGGTGTGATGTTAGCATCAACTGCTTGGATTGTTTACATATAATTAAGATAAAAATTTTCTCGTTGACTTTCAATTAAGAATTTTCCCTCTGTTGTTTTTTTTTTTTTTTTTTTTTAACAAAGGCAGAGAAGTGAAAGACAATTTCAGTGCATATCTGTAATGTGTAACAAGTGTGCCAAACCCTGCATCAAGTCTTTGAGAAGCAAGCAAGAGTAGACAGAGTAGACCTCTGGAATGGTCCGTTTGTTTGTTTCATTGCTTACTAGGAGAGTCACTCTGTTAACCAAGGAAAGTGTCTGCTTAGGGACCGGCTTTCGTCAGAGCATCAGCAGAAACCCTGAAATTTGCTGCTTTTGGGACCTTCTCCAGCTCTTCAATCTAAATACTGAACACAGTGTTGCTCCATGAAAATTATCATACCAGCCTTGGAACTGGATGCAAATGATGATGATTATTTATTATTATTATTATTATCTGGATACTAGGAACGGTAACAAGGTATTCCTGAATAAATGTCTATCAGTTTCTACACACAAATCTGTGCCTTTTAGCATCCGGTGTTTGGACATTGTATGTTTAGACTAAAACTTTACATTTACCTAAGGAAAGGCCCCTTGTAAACTCAAAGAAAAACAATTTTCTAGAAATGAAGCTTGGGCCAAGCATAATCAGTGACCTTAGAGACAGAGTCTAAGTCATGGTAATGTTGTTTGCAAGGACAAACTAGTTCTGTATAATGAGGTTATTGACCTGTACTGTTTTAGAGCAGTTTTAAACATGAGGGCGAGGCTCACTAAATCTCAGCCTGCAATGTTAGCCAGAGAAACCGGGACTGATCAATAAACAGCCACCGTTCCAGGCTCTTGGGAACCTCCATCATAATGGGACACATTATAATTTTGGTCAGGTAGAGAAAATAAGGTAACCTATACCTAACGTCTATTTATCACTGCATTCTCATTTGCAAATGGAAGCCACTGATTAGCTATTTTTCGAAAACTGAGCTGGCTCTCCATTTCTCTCCTCGTGTAATAGCCTGTGAATAAATGTGTCCCAGACTTCAAAATGTACATGAGGAAAGGAAAGAAGGAGAAACCTTTCTCCCTGGACAGCTTTTTACCAAAGAGAGAAGCAATTACAGACATTTCACTAAAAATTCTTGACCCAATAAAGTACTAGAGCCTGAATGCCAATTTTCCTCTTTCATAAGAAAAGAGTGTCACAGAGAAAAGAAAGGTCACGGACCATATTGTGATTCTTTACAGCTGTTGGAGACAGACAGTATGATGCAGTAGCTTGATTCGAATTAAGCCAAACAATATGAAAAGCATCAAGGCTGGCAAGCAAAGCAATAAAGCCTCAAAGAATTTAATCTACCTTGAAGGTGGGACCACTTTCTGCATTGATGGTAGCACACCAGGACAGAAATGAGTCCTTTAATGCAATGACTCGTTAATAGCCTTAAGATCACAAATATATGAATAGGATATGTTGATCAAAAAGACAGCTCAGCCTCTGCTATTGCGGTATGGACAATATTTCTTTACAAGTTATTTCATTGATTATAAATAGACCACGTCAATGGCGAATGTACAACAGGGGAAGCATAACCCATTATGAAGTAATGGATATTGCTAGAGGTTGCTTCATTACCTTCACTGGCTGGGTGGCTGGTTTTTCCTTGTACAAATGCTGCCCTTTAGACAAAATCCCTTCCACATCCGGCTGTTTAGCTTGAACTGCTACTTCAATTTCCTGGGGAAAGGGAACACATACAGTGCAGATTAACTTCACAGTTGGCAATAAAATTACTAAATTTAAATATACCCTTGGAGACTCCACATGTATTGCGGATCAATTTCTGCATGGTACATCGGGGCACAAAAAGGTAGCTTTGGTGCAGAGAAAAGAAATAGAGGTCGTTGTGGAACATAGTAAAGTTGAAAATATTTATCCCAAATCTCCTTGAATTCTACTCCAATACTACTAAATAGAAACACAAACACTAACTTTGTTTTTCAAAAAAATAAATCTCAAATGCAATAATGAGAAATAGGACTTACGAATATGATTAATATAGATAAATGCTATCGTTAGCTCCAATAATCCCAGTAATCCTAACGTTCATTTTACTTTACAAACTTCTTATTTTAACAGGATTCTTTTGGGCTTTGGATCCAAAATTTAGCTTTGAAATAAAACCAAGTAATTCTTACCACATCACTGTCAAGATTAAGCTTCTTTCCGAAGAGTAAACACTTAAAGCACCATGCCAAGGCTTATTAATTATTAAGCAGTCAAATTAAATAGGCCTTTTGAGGAACGATTTATTTAAAAAAGTTTGTTTCCCCTTAGTCTAGAGAAGACTGAAGAATGACCAAACAAACAAACAAACAAACAAAAACCTCTTTAGATATGAATATAAAGTATTCTGTTATTGGCTACTGTCTGGCTGGCTTGAAGAGAGAACAAAACAAATGTGCATACATTGAAGCTGAAGGAAGTGAAGTTAAATATTACAGAAGACTTTTTGGTTGAAACACTTGTTAAACACTAGGATGGAATATCGATTAATCAATGTCAGGCGTCAGTCAGGGCCTGGGCAATCTTCCCTAGATAGCAACTCCTGATTAACCCATATCTCCCTTCCTCCCTCCCCTACCCTGGAGCCTCCCAGCACTGCTGTGTGTACATGTCTTCATGCCACTGCTTCCTTTATATACTCCATTTGTATCTTTCTCTCTCAGCCCATCAGGGCAGGGAGTCCTCTGAACCCAAATCACTGTAACTTATAGGGCACAATAGGGTGTCTTACAGTTTATGCATGTTCGGCACATACTCATGAAAGGGATCATTTCTTTAGCTCTCATTATAATAAATACCAGTGGAAGGTGGGCACTTGAGTTAAAAGTGTCTATAACATTAAGACTAGCCCTGTGCCTTGATGAGTATGCGTGCAACGCGAACATGCACACACCACCTTTAGGAACAATAATTACGGAGGAAAACAGGACCTAAAATTATAAGAACTTTCTGAATGATAAAAAAAAATTCTAAAAGTTATTTTAAAAAAATCTTGTGAACTTGTAATGAGTTCAAATTCAGCATGGACTTTGTGAGAATTGAGTATTTCTTCCTTGAAAACTGCTTATAAGCGCACCCAGTATAAATTCTATACCTTCCGAAAATTATCACAAATAGTCAATAATTCTGCCGATGTATCAGGTATGCAGCCAAATGATGAACACTAATATTTTTCTCTCCCTGCCCCTCTTCTGCAATCCCAAATAAATAGTTCTAAAGATTGCAATGCACTGATGCTACTATTCAGAAGAGTTAGGAGACTGCATTTTTTATCACAAGGAATTCCCTTAGGAAATAAACACATTCTAATTCATGCAATTTTCATTGGCAAATGAACATGAACAGCAGCAAGTCTGACATTAGGGCAGCCCAGATATTACTCAGAGCCGAATCTGAAGCAGGTGCTTGCTAGATGAACTGAGGAAAAGTTGGCACGTCTTGTGAAATGTCCCTGGTTTGCACCTGCAGAAGGTAAGATATTTCCTCTTCAGGCCATCAAGTTAGCCCCAGATTTAGTCCTCTGATGAATGAGTACTGCAAAGTCACATCATTTCCCTTTATAGAAATGTTTCCTATTAGCATGTCCTTCTATCACCACTAATGTCATCTCTTTGTCCTTCAATGAAATAATGAAGAGTTTAAGTACCTGGATGAGATTTACCCTTAGTCCCACAGAAATAGAGCAATGGCAAAAGAATCACGTTCAGCTCTAAATTCTTTGTTGTTATTTCTTGGCAATGTTTTGGAGAACCTGATATCTAATTACATGTACCTTTGATAAATCACTTCACAAAGGCCATTTGTGAAAATAAAATTCTACAATTTACCTCACTACATTTATTTGCGGTGTGAATTTATTAAATAAAATGTAGGTTAGTTGTTCAGGGTCAAATATTATTGCTTGAAGGGTCAGCTGTAGTAAATCCAGTTAAATTCACTTAAAATACTCTTTAGCGTATTTTTCCTTAGTGTGAGAAAAAATGGAAGTATAAGTGAATTAAATTAAAAAAAAGATTTGGTATCTCTCCATGCAATGAAAGCTTGACACAGAGAAGTTGAAAAGCACAGCAGAGCAAACAACCCCAGCCGAAGCACGGGACTACACAAAAGTAAAAAATGCTGCTACAATCCCTAGCTGTGCGGAAAATGTCAAGAAACTGCTATAATGATATTAACTGCTGTAATAATATTTACAAACCAGAGTTGCTAACAGTTTACTATGTGTCAAACAGTGTGTGTTTCATACATTTTTTCCCTCATGCTTAACACTCCCACAGAAAGGGTATTATCTAATTTTACAGATGCTGAGACTGAGGGAAATTGGGTCAGTTGTCCAAAACCACATGGTCTGCAAGTGGCAGAGTTGAGATTATAACCAGGAAATGTATGCCACCAAACGTCCACTCCACCCGTCCCTCGGCTGTTTATATCATGTGTGTACGCGCTCCAAAATTGGCAGTCGCCTCTCTTAATACCATGCTATTTTTTTCCTCTTCCTCTTCAACTCCAGTACATTCTGTAAGAACCTTCTAGGGTGTAAGTGAGAGAAAATCTGGTCTCTTCCCATAGAAAAGAAATAAATTCTCACATAGCCTTTAAAATGCACCAAGGGTGTCTCTTTGTGGGTTTATGATTGCCAAACTGATGCTATCCAGGTCAGAGAATTGGTTTGAGTAAACCTTTTATCTCACGAATGGACTTACATCTTTATATGATTTAAGATAAGGTGAAGGAGGTCACCACTAAAATGGAAACATAGCTAATTATAGTGGCCAGTTTTTGTAAGTAGAAAGTGTTCAACTTCAAAGAACATTCAGACAAGAAAGTCTTGATAGAATTTCAACCAAAAAAAAAAACAACCCACCTAACCTCTAATAATAGCACCTTCCCATTTAGGGTTGTTTTTTTTTTTTTTTTATTTTCCTCTGCCTTATTCTTAATATATCCCCTACAGTGTAAGATTGTTCACCAGGAGTCAAGACCCTTATGATGTGACTAGAGTTTGATTTCCTCATTTCACAGAACTGACAGCTCACTACAGTCTCATGCATAATTTTAAGAAAATAATTTGTAGTAATTAGAGAATAGAGAGTAATCCTTCATTAATAATCACTAGGAGAATATCATGGTGTATTTTAAAATCTAGCCCTCACAGGTTTTCCAAATGGAGTGACAGTCTAAGCACCTTCAGTCTTAGTTATTTCTTATGAAACAGTATTACTCATTGGGGAGTTGTTGGTCTGACGGGCCACAAATCAAAGGTCAGTGAAGAAAAAAGACAACACCTGTGAGGGGGAAAGCAGCAATTCCAATGCAAATTAACGCACACTTACATTTGCTAAAAATTGACGTCACTATTATATTTCTCATTTCATATTATGCTGATTATACACATTTGTCTTTTTTTTTTAAAGATTTTATTTATTTATTTGAGAGAGAGAGAATGAGAGACAGAGAGCATGAGAGGGAGGAGGGTCAGAGGGAGAAGCAGACTCCCTGCCGAGCAGGGAGCCCGATGCAGGACTCGATCCTGGGACTCCAGGATCATGACCTGAGCCCAAGGCAGTCGCTTAACCAACTGAGCCACCCAGGCACCCCCACATTTGTCTTTAATTAGAAAGTTGCCCCAAGGAAAGTGTAACAGAGAGGCATTTTGCCTCGTTTTATTTTTTTTAATTTTTAATCGTGTCTCCATCATTTTACCTATTGCTAGCCTCATAACACATGAATAATATGTATATATGGTATGCTATCTATCACCATGTAAGGAGGATATAAACAGCCTCTCACATATGTTCCAACATTCACTCATTCTTTGTTCATTTGACAAACATGGAAGGAGTATTTACTCTATTTCAAAGTCTTGGCTGGGAACTGAATACTACAGGGCATAACATAGTCCTTTGTGAAGGATAAAGAGAAACGATCACATATTAAACTTACAAGGCAACAAGTAGAACAGCCAGCAAAGTGCAAAGTCCAGGGGGGGCATAGAGAAGGAATTGATAAGTTCTGAGTTGAGGGACGAGAGGGTGGGGGCCGGCCTCACAGCTGAAGAAAGGCTTGAGCAAAGGCTTGGAACACAGAGAACTCATGCACCTGGCTGACAAAAGGAATAGATGATATAAAGTACTGCAAGAGGGAATCTGGGATCTGCAAAGATAGGAGCCAGAGGCAGGATGGTGATCCCATGCCAGGGCAATGGGAAGAAATGGTACAGGAATAGAAGGCAAGAGCCAGGAAATAAGGATCTCTTACACTACCCTCAGAACCTTAGTGGAGACCCTACAAAAGGGTTTTGAATGAGGGAATCACACTTTGCATTTGAATGGATGTTCTAAAATGAATGTATATGAATATATGAATAGAGAGATAAAGAACCTACTACTAATGCATGGTTTTTCATTCAAATAAGCTGGTGTGAATGAGATATGTATGCTGCCACTGGCAAAAAAAAAAGCTCGAGTAAAAATGTCAACTTTTTCCTTAGCAAACTTAAGTGACCATTACCTTCGTTTTCTAATTTATAGAGTATTTCCTGCCATTTGGCTATTTTGTCAATCTCCACAATCAACAATTTTTCTATGAACTCTAAGATATCATGGATTCTAAGAACGACTATTATTTTATGAACTGCTAAGAAGGTTAAAGAATGATTTTGTAGACACTATTATGAGATATAGCTCAATTTCAGAGAAGCTGAAATGTAAAAAAGTGCATTTTTGAAACTACGGAAATTCTAAGATGTTGGTGAATACTACAACTGGTTTATTACTTCATTATTATTTGCTCACTCTACAAACATGGCTACGCTGTGAATGAATACACTTTCCTCCCCACTGACTTTGGTCTTTACCATGTGCCTTACTTTGATCCATGAACTGTGAGCAGAAGAGCCTGTATGACAGCTGTGAGCTGGGTCTTTAAAGACAATTCAAGATCAGCTAGTACCCTCAGTTCCGGTCTTCTACCATGAGAGAATAATGTACCATATATGAGTGGCTCTTTCAGCCTGGGTTCTGCAATAAGAAGACATTTGAAGCAGATCCACAATTTATTATAAGGAAACCTGAACGTGATCCGCAGTGTGAAGTAAAGATGCAGCTGATCTACAGACACATGAGTAACAAATGTTTGTTTTTAGAAGTCACTGAGATTTGGGGCTATTTGTTGCTGCAGCAAGAGCTAACAATTACAATATTCTAGTGAAACAGTCGAACAAACAAACAAACATATGGGTTCCTGGGATGAAAAACCAAAGTAAGCCTTTAAAATAAATGTACACCGGGCACACATTTCGGCTGTACCATCTCTCATTCCACATGCAAACTGCTTGCTAAAAAGGGTAGCAAGGAAAGAAAAATGAAATGGACCAATATTGTGTTAGAGCCTGATTTCTCTGGCCTAGATTGTCAGGCAGACTCTGACAAATGAAGGCTGATGGTTGGAAAAACACAACATTGTGCAGTTGCGTTTCTCTTTCCCCTCATACTGGGTGACTGTTCTTTTATTTATCTACAATTAGGTTTGTGAGACCACAGCAACGCAGCTCTCCTTCACTGTAACTGCATGCTGTCAAGTACGTGCCAAGCTGATTGACAAAGAATGACAGGTTCTCTCTTTCCATTCTGAGCTAATCAAGGGCAGCCCACCAAAGGGAGGTTTTGTTCTGATTTAGAGATTTATGGATTTCAAAAATAATCTGTCCAAATATACAAAGTATAATGCAGTATTGATTTTTTTTAAAGTGGCAAGTATTATGAAACCAAGAAGATATAATCTACCAAGGTACATACTTGGACTGTTCAAGGCCAATAAGAGAGTGGACATAGATGTGACCATTAAGTAATGAGACTGATATTCAGAAGCCACACTTAGAAGCCCTCCACTCACGAAGAAGGGGTTTCAGAGTCTTTGGGGCAGAATTATTCTGACGAATGATATCTTACCAACAAACCCCAACGTATTAATTCATTCAATAAATACTGACTAAATATAAGAACACTTCTTGTGTTATAAATAGCTTAGGCAATGGATATTTAACAGTGAATGAAACAGACAAGATTTTCCTGTTCGCATGAAGCTTGCCTTCTAATGGGGATGACGGACAATAAAATATAAATTATGGTACCTCAGAAGGTGAAAAGTGCTAAAGAGAAAAAAAGAAAAGCATCACGTAGAGATAGATTATATGTGTGGGGTAAGGAAAGATGGGAGGGGCACATTTGAGAAGGTGTGGAGGGGAAAGCCTCACTGAGAAGGTGGTCTTTGAATAAAGATTAGTTGGAAGTGAAAGAATGAATCGAGCAGCTATCTCAGAGAAGAGCGATCCATGCAGAGGAAACCATGAGTGCAAAGGCCCAGGAGCAGCGGTGTGTCTGGCATGTTTAGTGAGAAAAAAAAAAAAAAAATGAGGAAGCCCGGGTGAGTGGGAGCCTGGTGAGCACGGGGAGAGTAGCAGGAAGCAAGCCAGAGAGGTTGGGAAGGGTAGGCCCTTCAGGGCAACTACCTGAGGACGCTTGCCATTACTCTGAGATTAGGCCCTGTAAGAGGGTTTTCAGCACAGGAGTGATGTGACTGGATTTATTTTCTTAACAGATGATTCTGGCTGCTGTGTGAAGATTCAACTGGAGGGATGTAGGGAAGAGACAGTAGTTATAAGCAAATTCCCAAGGGAGTTAGTTGAAGCTACAGTGTTTGGAAGGAAGTACTTGCTTGTGGAAACCTAATACACTTACTCTGAAACTCTTTATACATACAGTTTTTGAATGAGGACTAAATCTCTGATCTGGTTAAAGCAATACTTTAGCCAGAGTCATTTACTGAAAGTGGTGCTCCCCAGGTTTTACTACGTTCCTAAGTCCTTAGGAATAAAGACTGTGGGCTCTTAAGCCCAGCTCCGTAAGTTCTGATCCTGGTATGCAGTGGTTATTTTCAACAGACACCACATGGCCCCAAAATCCTAAAGTACATTCCAAAACCTTTGCTATCTGATCCTTTTCAGAAAAAGTTAGCCAAACACTGATACATGTAGTTATTTTTAAAGATAAAACATGAGAAACATATTTTGCCTTTTATCTCCTCATACAGACTCATTGAGACAGTCAAACAATTTATAGTTCGACCTTAGAGCAGGGCTCAACAAACATTTTCTATAAGGGGCCAGACAGTAAATCCTTAGGCTTCATAAGCCACATGGTTCCTGTCATACCTGACTCTGGCCGGTGTACCGTGAAAGCAAACATAGGTAATGTAAACAAATGAGCATAACTGTGTTCCAATAACACTTTATGTACAAAACCAGGTGGTGGACTGAATTTTGTCCCTTGCACTGTAGTGTGCTGAGTCCTGCTTCAGTGTATTACAGTGTTGTTGGAAGTAATCAGATGAGGGGCAAGAACATCTGGGTTCTAGACTTAGTGATTCATGAGTTGGAGCAAGTCTCTGAGTTTTAGTATTTCAGTGTCTGAGAATTACAGATAGCATTACCTCTCTGCATGAAAAGTTGACCTCTGAAGAACTTTCTAGCTGTTTTCTACATGGAAATCTGACAAAGTTGGAATGTCAACTGTGTTAGTGGGCAACATCGCTACTGCTAAAAAAATAAATAAACAAATAAAGACCTGGCTTGGGAGTTCTACTGATGAACTACAAATGTTAAATGGAAAGCCACAGTTTGGGGGAACCCCTAAATGTAGTAACTCTTGTAACTGAGCATGTATCTTTCATGGATCTTGGAAACTCTACCTGTGTCATAAGACATTGGCTCCTGGGGCACATTAGGCTTCCAGGCCAGAGTTGACCCAGCACCTCTATGTGAGTCTCCTTCCTTTGCACCTGACCTGTCATCTGGGAGTGGGCAGATACCGGGGGGGAAAAAAAATCTCTTGTATAGCTCTGTGAATGCTGCACAAACCACTGTGAATTCTACTCTCACTAAAGATAGATGCCTGATCCTGCCTTCCTGGGAAGCTGTGTTTCTGTTCCTGTGCCCTTTGAAGTGAATTTGAACCTGAAGGTGGTTACTGGGAGCCTCATTCAGTTGCACCTAAGAAGACTCGTTGATGGGCTTTATAATAATCATGTCTAGGACCCACATTTTCTTTCCACAAATTAATTGCTCTAAAATTGGGACACATTTTATAAATGATGGCGTGTCACAATCTAACTGACAGCACCTCTTTCTTAGTGACAGATAAAATAATGATGCATATTCTAATCAATGGTGTCTTTGCAGCCATGAAATACGGTATGTGACCAGGATATTCATAGTAGGTCAGTATCAAATGATTTAGTATATGCAGAAGTAATACTAACTGCTACCACTTATTGAGAATTTACTAAGTACAAACACTCTCCTATGCACTTAACATAAATCATCCTAGTTAATCTCACTCAAGCTCTACTGCAGAGCCTTTCAACACACATTAACTGTCATTTTTTTTCAGATTAAAAAACTAGAGTCACAAGAGGTGAGGAAACTTGCCTAAGGCACAAGCTAAGAGATGGTAGATATAAGATTTGAACCCTGGTCTGTCCGAGTCATACCCTGCATGCTTAATTACCATACTATATATTCTATGAATTTAAGTATATTCCATATATACAGTTAGATTTTCCTTGATAATTCACAGGGTTTAGAACCAGAACAAAGTATTTTTGATTAACGTATAATTTTCAAGTAGGGTTTTTCAACCTCAGCATGACTGACATTTTGATCAGAACAATGATTTGTTGTAGGGAGCTGCCCTTTTATTGTAGGGTGTTTTGCAGCATCCCTGGTCCTGATTCACAAGATGCCAGTACCACTTCCTGCTCCCCCAGGTGTGGGAACCAAGAAAGGCTCCAGACACTGACAAATTCCCCTGGAGAATAAAATCAACCCTGGCTGAGAACTACTGAATTACTGAATATATAAATGAGCAAATGAAAGAATGTCTCCTCATGGTCTTCATTTCCAGTGTACATGAAATAGGATAATTTAATATTAATATCCTTTTTCTCCTTTTCCTTGTATGGAACATTGTTTGTAACGCCATCTTTTATATATATTTTTTCAGATGCACTACCACACACACTATGACTTACACCTCATTTGAATGTGGTTTTGATGAACTCTAACTAAAATTGTAGGTTTCAGTTTCTGGCTGAATTATTCCTGAAAACACTGCTTGAAATACCCAGATGGATTCAGGGACAGTGAAGGCATGTAGAACAGAAGGTAGTCTTGCTATGTCAGAGTTATCTTTTTCTTGCATTGCACATTCACCTTGGCCAGTGATATCTGCATTGCTTTAAACTGATACAGCACAATGCTGAATTTATTATCCATGTTGCAACTGGACATAGTTCTTGAAGTCTTGATAGAGAGTATTTTTTTAATGTAAGTATTATTAAACACTAGAAGTTTCTTTTTAAAATATAAAACAGCAGTTAGGTTAATTTTCAATAAAAGCAAAGAGCAACTCAGTACCCCTGAAACTAATATAATAGTGTAGGTCAACTAGATTTCGATAAAAAAAAATTCAAAAGAAAAAAGCAATTCATCTCTGACTTCATGATTGACACACTTCAAGTAAAATTAAAGATGCTTCGGTTTTTACTATTAAGTGCCATACCAAAATTATAGTTATTATCTAAAACAACTCTTTCTAAATTCTTCCATAAGCTCAAGCAAACAAATGGATAACTGGATTAAACTTGTGCTTAAAAAAAAAATAGCAAAGACAACAAAAAATCTGAGGTTTCTCTTCCGAATAGCCTTTCCTTAAACATATATGAAAAACAAAGCTAACATGAGGGTTGTTGAAATGAAGGAAAGGAACCCATGATGGAATAAAGCCACTTCTTTCGTTCACATAACATGTCACCCTTCATCTTGAGTCCCAGGGTTCCATTCAGCCTGCCAAACTTAATTCTTTATATTCTTTTAACTCTCTATGATTTCCACCACTCTAGCTAAGTGAACATTTTCATTGGTCTCCTGTAAAGTCAATGATAAGGTTTTGGATAAGGAATTCCGGACCTGTATTTCAGATGCATATAACTGTTAGAGCCCAGAATATACAAAGAACTCATATTAACCTGTAAGAGAAAATGAACAATCTGATTGAAAATTTGGCAAAGTATTTGAAGACAACTCATAGAAGGAAAAATCTGAATGGCCAACAAACTTGAAAAGCTGTTTAACCAGGGATATGCAAATTAAAATACTAAATTCATGTCATTTCCCGCTGCTGGTGGAAAGCAATTTACAATGTATAATAAAGATGTGAATACTCTAATGAGTCAGCATTTCCACTAGGTATTGTCACATGGGTTTGTGAGGAGACCTACAAAGAATGTTCTTTCAGCTATGTTTACATTAGTGAAAAACTAGAAACAACCTAATGATCATTCATTTCTAACCTTATAACTCCACTAATTGTTTTGTTCTTATTCAAATCAGACATACCTTTAATAGGCTACTTCTCTTCTCTAAAGCTACTTTAAATACTTGTTCTTATTTTGTACGGTGTCCAAAATTCTGTTTAACTTAGTCATAAGCAAAGTTAATGCTTCTATTCATAACTGACCCATTGAAGACATTAAAGATAATAAAGATAACACGGTCTCTAATAAACCTGACTTCAGCTATAATGACAAAGACAGTATAATATCTCAGATAACATCTGCCTCGTTTTGAGTAAAGCACAGGAGTGTGTGAGTATAATTTTGTATTTGTGTTATCTCTCCAACTATGTAAATCACTAGTACTTATTACTATGCTAATGCTAAGAAGATATATTGTAATAAATGTTACCATGAATTATTTATTTTGTGTTCCTTATCACCTACTTCATCAGATAATTTAAAAGAGATGCCTATCTATCCATATTTTCTCTACATGTTATTCACAAAAGTTCTCTCAAATGAATCTTAAAAATTAAAAGTATGCACACAGGTTTTGTAATTTCATGGGTCAATAAGTAGAATTTTAGTTGTACCCTATACATTCTAGTGAGTGCTTCCATATTTTGCCTTTTGAATGCTTAATAGTTATTAATTTCAGGAAAATCAATCTCATCTTAATGACTAGCATGCTACCTAACCAGTTATTATAAATGCAGTTTGCATTTTTAACCTTAAAATTAAAACTGTTATTAAAATGCTAAGAGTTAAATAATTATGGGTGCTTTTATTAACTATAAACTATGTACCTTCTTATGATCAGTAATTGCTGAATATTCACTATGTCCAGAGGGGGCAATGAGGTGTTCAGAAGTTGGAAGCTATGGCTTCAGAAATACTGGACATGCAAACTCTTAAGTTTTTAATATATTGATCTGTATACTGAAATTACACAGCAAATTAAATGCATTTACGCTAGGGGATAATTTGAGTAATTTACAACTAAGGTGTCTATTTTTCAAAATATATATCAGATACAGACTGAAGTATTTGATATCTTCCATTCTATGTATAATTCCATATATAGTATATCTATTTTCCAACATGTGAAGGAATGAGCCCAGAGACACTACAGCTCTCGAGGGAGAGCCAGGAAGAATGAGAGAAAGGTATGACAAGGAGAACAGCAGGTAAGTGGCAGTTTGGAAGTATTTGGAATACAAAGGTGATATCTAAGTCAAGTACAACTGACTAAAAGTAGTAACCACCTAATTTTGTCTGTTAGATGACAGGAAGGCTTACACAACATAGAACTATATTTTTAATTAGATTTATAATACACTCTTATTTTCAATGACATGGAAATTAATACAAGTGAAATCTCAAGGGAGAGAACTGTGTATTTAAGAAAAAATATCACTATGGCATATCTAAGCAAACCTAGTGCGCCAAATTTGCTTACATCTTCAATGGGAAGAATCATGTGACTTGTGATTTATTTCCCCACTAACACCATCTAAGTTTATTCTGAATTTGAATATTTCAAGTATTCCTTAAAACTTTATCTTGAGAATGCTACTGAGTTTCATTAGAAATATTCATCTCTAAATTAATTTCCACCATTTTGGTAAATTTTTTTAACTCTCAAATATGAGTAGAAGCTTTTATTAGTATAAGTTTATGAGATGGCAATTAAATAGCAAAATAGTTTTAATTAAAATAAGTATTCCTGAAAGTGTTATTTTTAGTGTTAAATGATTTTTCTACATATTTGTCTTTTTTCTCCTTTTTAAGTAAAATCACAAAGATTATGGCCATAGGTTCTCTTGTTTTTATTTTTTCCCACAGCACCTGATACAATGTTCTGTTAACACCAAATCCATATCCTCCCCTTACAAAAAAAAGGGTATTGAGTGGCTTTATATTGCTATAACTTCTTGGCAGTCGTGCTTACCCATAATGATAGTCACATTTGCTTTTAGAGGTGTCATAATTATGTATTTCAAATTTTAAGTGTTCTTCAGCAGTAACTCACTTACATAAGGATTCCTTTAGCAACCAATACAGTTTAGTGAGCAGAGCACAGCATTTCCTGGTGAAAATACAAGTTCACAGCTATGCGGTCAGTAGGGTAGGTACCAGGCAGACAAAGGAGACTGCTGCAGGGACTGAAAAGTCAAGGAGAGTACAGAGACTGGCATGGGGACCATAGGTCATACAGTCCATGTAATTTTCCCTCACTATCAATCCAGATGCCATCCTAGAGAGGAGCAAGAGGAAAGCTAAGGAATCTGAAAGATTTCCCATTTATTCAAGAGATGGCAACACATAAAAAGAGACTGATAAAATTGTTTCTGAGTGAGGTCCTTTTTTCTCACTGCCCAACATGGGGGAAGTATATGAAGATCAGTGAGGAATAAATAAAGTTTCATTTGTTTAATTCATTATATGACCCTAAGGTATTTATACAATTCTTCCCAATTCATTGTATGAGCCTAAGGTATCATTTATACAATTCTTCCCACATATTTATTATATTTATGACTATTTACCTACTTAAGAATCCATGAAAATGGTTTTCAAAGTGTAGGTCCCAGACTGGTAGTATCAGTATCACCAGGAAACTGCATTCTAACAAGATCCTCAGCTTATTCCACCCACATTAAAGTTTGAGAAGCATGGCTCTAGATAGTGTGTAGGAGAATTGGGAATGGGTAAATGTTAACCCTAGAATTTTAAAGTTTTTTTTTATTTATTTACTTGACAGAGGGATAGAGAGAGAGAGCACAAGTAGGCAGAGCAGCAGGTAGAGGGAGAGGGAGAAGCAGGCTCTCCATGGAGCAGAGAGCCCGACATGGGGCTTGATCTGGGATCATGACCTGAGCCGAAGGCAGCCACCTAACTGACTGAGCCACCCAGGCGAACCTAGAATTTTAATTCATTTCCATACTTACCTTATGGATATAACATTTACTTTCCAATGATACAATTTTATGAGTAAACAGCTTCATGGATATAGCTTTTGGAATCAGACAAGAACGGTGGCTGTACCTTTTTTAAAAAGTTATTAGAAAATGGTACTGTTTTGAGAATTCCAAGTTGCAGGTGCACAGCATTTCTGAATATATTTGAAATCTCAGCCTGCTATCTTCTACCAACACCCACTGTCACCAAGGGTGGTAACTTTCAAGTTCAAAACCTTTCTCATTTAACTTCCATTGATTCTACCCTGTGTTCTGTCTGCCAGTCAAAGTCATCCCTTGGGCGATATAGGTGGTAAACCAGGTGGTCCATTCATTCACTTAAACAGAAGTTGTTTGAAAACTACTGGAAGTGTTCCCATGTTTCTCCTCCACACATACTCAGAAAGGGATGTCATCCATATGCACAGCAGAGCTTTCTTCTGAGGGAAATTAAGAAATAATGATAACACTGCTTCTGAAGTTCTCATGCAACCTACTCCAAAGTATCATTATATAAATTTGCTATTAATAGAACAAAGACTTACTTTTAACAGAATGGAAGACTGGTAAGTAAAAAATTAAAATTGTAGTACAGTAAGAACATGATTTCAAGAAAGTATAAAAAAGATCTAGGGTGACAAAATGGCTTTTAAAAGCATATTTGGAGTAATAGAATGATCAAGGGAAAAAGAGGTCTGCTTTTGGAGAAGATGACCTAATACTGGTTAATGGAAGATAAAAGTGGGAATGCTTTAATTCCTATTGGGTTTCTTGTAGGTCAAGGGGAATGATATTCCAACTACAAAGAATAAAACAAATAGAAATGAGAGGGAACTGGTGCCCTAGATGGGTAAAGAGATTACAAAGTCCCCAGCTGCTCAAAATGAACTCTCTTGATCTAGACAAATTACATCTTAGGACACTAATAAAACTGGCACATCAAATCACAAACCTCTCTGGGTGGACTGGAAGATTGGAAAAGTGCAGTTTTGATTTTCACAAGGAAAAAGAAGGTGTGGGAATGAAATTTTAATCTTCCAAAAAGTTATTTAAGACTTGGCTAAAAAAAAAATGCAATGCAGGGAGAAACTACAGGTCTTCTTCAGCTAATGAAGTATTTTCAAAGAATGAGTCAGTTGACATAGGGGCTTTGGAAAGACAAACCATGTCACAGCCATTACCTGTTGTTAGATTGATAGAAAAAGCAAGCAAATATTTACATACCTGTTTCCAATTTTTTAACAAAATTAAATCTGTGTTTATCCTATAATTTGTCATCATGTTGAATTTCTGTACAGGACTGTTTGCTAAAAAGGGCAAAGACCATTCCCATAAAGTTCAAAGGTTTGTTTCAATATTTTCAGGTTATAACCTTAAGACTAGAATCTATCTGTCATAAGAAACATTCATTAGAATCCTTGTTGTAAAAAGAACATGTTTTCACTTCAGGTTGTAAACTGTATTTGTCTCTATGAGAAAAAGACAAACAACCTAACAGGAAAAAAAATGGCAATGAATAAAACAAATGGTGCACAAAAAAGGAAATATAAACCTTTCTATAATAATTTTTGATCCTGAAAAAAATTTATCCTCATTCAAAAGAAGAATACAAATTAAAATACAATGAGATGGCATCTTTTTCTAGCTTAGCAAAGATCAAAACGGTTGATGACACACTGAGTTGGCAAAGGTGTGTGGAAAAAACTCCTTCATATTACCAATTGGAGTACTCTGTGACGTGCAATTTGGCCATATTTACTAAAATAATAAGTGCCATCTTAACCCACCCATCTTATTTCTAGGAACTTATTCTATGGATATACTTGTAATGTGTGAGAGGGCATGAGCATAACATTCTACATTGTCATCTTATAGCAGGGACAAAGCTTGAAAACAAATGAAATGGCCCTTAATTGGAATGTTGGTTAAATAAACTATGGTACATCCTTAGGATACAAGAGTGCGCAAATGGAAAAAAAACAGAACACCCTTAAGGCGCTAATATAGAAAATAATTGTCAGTACATATCATTAAGTGGAAAAAACATAATGCAGAAACAGTTTATAGTATTCTACAAGATTTTTTTTTTTTTTAAGAAGACAGGAAAAGGAAGAATATAAACATGGAAACACATCGCATCCTATCCTCAGAGTGCCATCAAAGAAACTGATACTCTGGCAAGGCTGTGGGGAGAGAAATGAGGTGGTTGAAAGATGGAGAAGCAAGGGAGTATTTGTGCCCTTTTATGCTTTGCATTTTGTACTGCAGAAAGGTACTCTCTTCAATGAATAAATAAAATGATGTACACTTTCCAAGTTTGCCATGGGAAGATGAATTTATTATCTTTTGTAGTAATTAACCCAGTATGATCTTACTGACACACTACTAATTTATTGTGTATAAAAGGAATGTGAAGATTCTCTTAAAATTAGAAATAAAAATAAAGTGATACCTAAATGAAAACACATTTCCCGAAACACTACTTAACCATATCACAGGAAATAGAATGTGATAATGTGTATTATATTCTACTGTACCCTATGCTACCTTATTCTATTTCATGCCACTCATTAAATTGATTTCATAACTCATCAATAGCTCACCAGCAACAAATTAAAAAATACTTCTCTCAATGATCTCTTCTTTATCCCTATGACCAAAGACCTCACCCAAGACCATGTTGCTTCTCAACTACCTCAATAACCTCCTGACCAGACTCCCTTTTGGGGTACTACATGCCTCAATTTGAGAGTTTGTAAGTTACTTCTCTTTAATGATTCCCACATCTCTCGAAGATAATGACTAAGTTCCTTGAAGCAGCACAGAAGCCTCACCGAGACTGGGCTACACTTCAACATCACTAAATTTGTTTTTCTTCCCACACTTCATGTCATTAATCACTTCCCTATCTTTGTTCTTGTTCCCTCTCCTCTCTAGAATCCTTTTCCTTTCCCTCACACACATTTCACTTTCTCAATTCCTACTCATCTTTTAAAGATACAGATCAGGCACCATATCCTCCAGGAAGCTGTCTTGAGATCAGAGCTCCCAAACAATACAAAGTCAAAGTATCTTCTGGAGAGCTTATTATAATACAGGTTCTTGAGCTTCACTGCCATCTATTCTGATTCAGGAGGTTTAAGGACAAGCTCAAGGATCTGCATTTCTAACAAACTTCTAGGTGATGCTGCTGGTCTTGAGACCACATTTTAGTAGCTCTGCTGTGAACAATACTTTGGCTGGGCTGGGTATCACTCCTTTGAGCTATCACACCATTCTGTAAGTATACTTGCCACAGTGCAATGTAAATATTTCTGCACTGATTGCGTTTAGTAAACTGAGGTATTGTAAGGGAGCACTCCTTGCCACCCCAAGATGTGCCACTTTGACATGCAGATAATTTCATGCTGAAAACAATCAAGACCCAAAAGCCTCAGGCAGGACCTTTGACCTCTCCCCAAATGCCTAAAAGGATTTAGGTAGAGGACCTATTCCAGAAAGGAAATTACCACCATCAATAACTAGGTATGGTAGATAGGGAGGAACCTAGCAAGTCTGGTTTGACTCAAGTCCTCTCTAAGTGCCATTGTTTCTGGATGGCCCAGAAAACATTTCTTTACCAAACATTTACTCTATCCATTCTTCTGTGAACTCTTTTCCTTCCCTTTGAAATCCCAGGCCCTCACTCCTTTTCCTTAGTTTAGAATGACATATATATTTTGCTTTGACGGAATCTCTTTGGAATCTCTCATGTTTATGTGGATTCTCTTCATGTATGTAATTAAATTTGATTTTCTCCTGTTAATGTGTCTCATGTCAATTTAATTCTTAGACCAGGCAGAAGAAACTTGAAGGGTGGAGAAAAATGTTTCCTCTCCAACAGTATATTCATACATCAGCTTGCCTCTAAGCAAATTAAGAATGAGAGTCACCTTAACATAGTAGGACATTGTAGTTAATAAATGGTTTGTTAGCTGAATAGAAATTTCATTAGCTTAGCCTCATGTCTTTCTCTGCCTAGAGGGGTTGATCAGGGATATATGCAAATGAAGTTGATGTGCATATCACTGATACATTTGATAAAGTCTGAAAATTAACGCTTATGGACAAAATGGAACAATATGAGCTGGATAGGAAATAAAGCAATTAGAGTTTGGTAACTAATTGAACAACTGCCAAAGGAAACTGAAGGTGGAATTGATGTCAAAATAGAGGTAAGGTTTTAGTGATGTGTTGCAGGGCTCTCTCTTAGAATTCAGGCTATTTGAGAAAAAAAAAAATTTTATAACATAGATGAAGTTATGGAAGGCAGACATGAAATCTGAAGTTTAAAAGAAACTAAGAGATTGCAATACACTATATTATAGAATCAGGACCTGCAGATCACCTCCTCTCCATCTCTGCTATCAACTGGATTGATGGGTTAATTTATTAAGGTCTCAAACAGTTTGGGGTTAAAAATAGGTTTCCTTTCTGGGTGGGGGGCAGAGTGAGAGGGGAGAAAACTAGGAGGGCAGAGCAATCACAGTTGAGGCGGGGGAGGCTGTAAGCAGAAGGTGACAATGTCAATGAAAATGTAGGAGCTCAAATCACCAGAGATGAACCAGAAACCAGACACAGAACAGTACTGCTAGTTACAGATGCTGCCTCCAGGGGTAGTATGTTTCTTGTGTATTCACTGCATTGGTCAGGACTGAATCAAGAAATGGGAGGCACTGGACCTAAGCTCCAGGCATCTTAGTGGATAAGTAAGATAAGCAGGGCAAGGGAAGGGGCTGATGGCCTTGTATCCAATTCCAAAAAAAAGCAGATGACACAGGAGCAGGATGGAGAAAAGGTCAACTAGAAGCAGCACATGTGAAAAGGAACTGGTGACTTGAGACACTAGTAAGTTTAGTGTGAGTCAACACTACGATACAAATATTGCTGGAGTAAGGAACTATGCAATGGTTAAAGGCATGGACTGTGCTGGATGACCTCAGTGGTATTTTGGTAGCTTAACAAGTGTCCATCCAGGTACTAAATTTCCCCTCTCTCCTTCTCATAGCATACCCATCTTTCTCAGAGTGGCAGTCTGCAGACTGGGATATGCCCCTGGGGGTACACAAAGACTTTCTTAGGGATATGTGAGCATAGATGGTGTTCATGGAATCAGTTTCCAAATTCTCAGCTTCAACAAGGTTGAATGTATTCCTGTGGTACACAAACATCATACCAATTATCATTCTCACCTTTTGGTTAATGATAGTCCTCCAACTTTACAAAATAAAAGCATGCCTCTTCTGTTGTATCCCAGTGGTACACTGTGCCCAAGATACATTTATGAAAAATCAAAATAAGATTCAAAATATTGATGACTGAAATTCTCTTTTAATCAAGGTACCCTATCAAGCACCTACTCATCCATTTCACTAATAAATTTCCAATAAAAATCTATTGATTATGTTTAACAATTACTTACCAGAATTTGTATATACTTAAGTAAATTGACTATTGTTAGGTATATTTATTATTAATAATTATATGTACAATGCAATTGTACCTATAGAATATTCTACCTATTGTAGAATAGGTACAATTCTACAATAATAGAATACTGTATTAGAATACAATTCTTTGGGGGAAGTAGAATGGAAATATAAAGAAAAAAGAAAAATGATATCAAACTTAAAGATGAGCTTGTTTTGTGTACTTTTTCAAGTGGATGATGGTAGATATCATATTGCTATGGTATTTGGAGTCTACTGGATATATTCAAAAGAGTAATGTAACACGTTTTAAATGTCAATATTTACAATATGCCAGGGGAGAAAACAGACATTAAGTTTAGAAAGTTCAGGAGGATACTCTGTTTTCTACACCATTTGGAGACTTTTCTAAGCAGAATGGTCTGCCTACCACTGTAATAGAGAATTTTGGGGAGCTTTCCTCTTTGGCTCAGCAGGGGAGAAAGAAAAGCACTCTTCTTTCCTCCCTCATGAAGTAAATAGGAAAAAAAAACATACCAGTTTCCTCTTAGGCAACAAAATCTTAGTCCTACTTGAATTCTCTGTTCCAGGAATTCCCAATTCAAGAAACTTCTCAAGTTTATAATCTTCTCCTTATATGGGCAATTTGGATGGGTGAACAATGAAAATCTCATGACTATCCCCAGTCTTTTTTGGATCGGTTTTCTGGTAGCAACTTACCCCTTTCTTTTGAAAGGGTGGTGTATTTGGCAAGCCTAATTTTTCTTCTTAGAGGCTCTTGTCAAAATTCCAGCTACACTAGGAAAGGTCCCATTCACCATCTTTTTCTATTATTTTAGGAAAATGTGTTCTCACTGTAGTTGTACCTTAATCCAACAAGTCCCAGAGAAATTGGCCCAATTTTTCATTATTAATCAAGAGGCAAGTCAGGATAAGAAAGGTGAATTAAACAGTGTCATAAACCCAATAAGTGTCAGAGCTGGGATCCAAACTTGGGTCTTTTGTTTCTCTCCCCATTATCATGCTACCTCAACTAAGGAATGGTTTTTGGAGTTGAGAGGAGGGGTGAAAAGTAATAGATAAAATTATGATCCCCAGTGTTCCAAGAGAAAGGTCAATGCCTAATTCCACTAAAATATTGACTTCTCCACAAACCAACAATCTTTAAGATTTTATTGGAGCTGGAATTATAAATACCTTTGCCCAGAACCAGCCTAAATTCGGGTGTGGGGAGGTTAATTTCCAATAAACCTCTGTTGAGTTGCATGGTGAATGAGAATATTGTACCTTTTTGTCCAATAACTTTCTTTTTAAAAAAGATTTTATTTATTTATTTGTCAGAGAGAGAGCACAAGCAGGGGGAGCAGCAGGGGCAGAGGGAAAGGGAGAAGCAGGCTCCCCACTGAGCAGGGAACCTGATGCGGGACTGGATCTCAGGACACTAATATCATGACCTGAGCCGAAGGCAGATGCTTAACCATCTGAGCTACCCAGGCATCCCCTTGTCCAATAACTTTTACCCACTGTTTTTCAGGACTCATTTCATGGAAATATTGATGTACTTAATAGAAAACACTGAAACTATTTTTCTAGGAATGAGGATTAGACATAAAAGGTCAGTGTCCTCTTCTCTGTTCCTTGCCTTCCCAACACCACCTCTTAAAAATTAAAAACAAATAAATCAAATTAGATCTCTTATTCTAATTCTGAGCTAGTATAAATCTATCTAAGGGAGGAACTATTGGAATGCGAATAATCTCATTGTATTGCGAATTACCTCCCTAACAGTGGACTAGATGACATTAACCTCCAAAAAGCTAATTATGTGAACAGTGACACACCCCTGACTGATTGAGGATCCACTGAGGAATCGAACTCAAAATCCAGTGCTCCTGATGACAGTCTCTGGAAGCATGGTAAGGACAGATTTTTTTCTCAGGAGTCTGAATTGACTCCTGATGCTGGGTTAGAGTCCAAGATTTTTTGTTTGAAAGCTACCAAGGGTGTAGGACATATTACATTCTCATTGAGATCTCATTTGCTTGAACTTCAGTTCTTTGGCATTTAAAGCACTCTCTCTCTGGCATTCTTACTTTGTTGTTGTTACTTTGGTTCCTCCCCCATGGTAAGTTCTCACTCTTCTCCCATTCAGGTACTAACCAGGCTCGACCCTGCTTAGCTTCCGAGATCAGACGCGATCGGGTGCATTCAGGGTGGTATGGCCGGAGACAAGTTCTCACTCTTCTGATTCTCTGACGAGAACAGCAGCTGTGGAGCTGTCCACTTCCCTTTTTGTTGGCATTTTTTTTTTTTTTTACTAAAGATAATTTGGAATTTCAATGGTCTTTTGGGGGAACCTCTGATCTCCCTACACTGGTTCATCTAGAACCTCTCCCCTCCCATGACCTCTGCTATTCTTTCCTTTTGTCACCTTTGATCTTTCTGTCAGCTCCCTTGAATTCTTTGATATATTGCCTTTCAAAACCCTCTGTTCACCTCTGCCAACCATTCCCTGCCCACCCTGTCCCTCAGTTCATCTATGAGCTTTATGCTCCCTGCCCCCATGGGGAGCTCTCAAGAGACTTAGGAACCCCAAAAGTAATCTCTTGAAGCTGAAAAGACTACATGGAAACAAACTGGATATTTTATATACTCAGATGGGCTTTGGAGACACCCAGATCGCCCTTTGCTACAGCTTTAGTCACTCACCCAAATTTTAGACCATGGCCTCCATAAGATTACCTATTAAGTCCAAAGAAAAGCCTCCTACGCAAATACTGTTGAAAACGTTTAGCCTTCATATTGAACAGGTAACCTCAGCTTTTTTTTTTTTAAGATTGTATTTATTTGACAGAGAGAGACATAGCGAGAGAGGGAACACAAGCGGGGGGAGTGGGGAGAGGGAGAAGCAGGCTTCCTGACAAGCAGGGAGCCCGATGCGGGGCTCGATCCCAGGACCCTGGGATCATGACCTGAGCTAAAGGCAGACGCCTAACGACTGAGCCACCCAGGCGCCCCTCAACTTGTTTTCATAATCGGTGCTAGTCTGCTACAAAATGCCAGTATATGACAGTTCACATTTATCTGCTCCCTGTTTTTTTCTATAAAACAAAGTTACTAATGGTTAAAAGGTATAAACAATATATATAAATGAAACTTCTAGAAACATTAAGGTCAAAGAGAAACAACTTTGTATGCAACATATACAAGCTGTGTAACAGCATTGGTTTTGTTAAGTAAGAAGAGAGTAATTTTGTCCTTAAGTGGAATGACTGATTGTTCCAGAAGGAAGATGAGGAAAAGTGTAGGACAAAATCTGAGTGGATATTGAAAGCTGTAGAAAGTTTGTGGAAAAGAAATTTTGTCTCATGTGATCACAGCTGACTATGATTGAGCGGGTTTATTTATAAGCTTTTTACAAATGAGCTTTAGTATCAACAGTATATTAATGCAAAACTAGAATTCATTTTTTTCTTCATTAAGATGACAAAATTTTCTCGGATTATTGATTTGTTCTTAATAAGAGCCTGTAAAAGCTTTTTCTTTACCTTCTGAATAATTTAGGTAAGCAACAGTGATTGTGTCTTATCAGAATAATTTCCTGTGTTTTATGTTGATTTTATCATATCCTTGATTATTTAAGAATCATCTCACTTTCTGGAGAGCCAGTCTTTCATAATCATGTTACCTCCTATGTTTATTTTTGAAATCTTTCCCTGTCACTTTGGTTAAGTAGGTAGTCAAACACTGTTTCAGTGACCCATGATCCTATTTAACCAGGGGTTCAAACCTTTTCATATTTTTGACAACCTTTGATATTTTGCCCTCCACAAATCAAACCCAAAATGAAATCTTGATCTCAAACTGATGTGAAAAATCTCTAGATTTGTTCTCTCACATTTGTTCTCTCTTAATATCTAAAAAAAATATGAAGAATAGTTAGACTTACTTGATATGTTGAGTCAACATAAAAAAAGCATCATCAAACAAGAGATGCTTAACCTTCCAGAAGTTACATTTGTATGGGCCACATATGATTAATGTAAATGTTTCAGTAATTATATCAAGCTACTAGAAATTAGTCAACGCCCTTGCTGTCCATGATATGACTTGGTTCTGCTTTGCCTAACAGACCACAGTATAATGTCGTCAGTGATAATTCCAGTTATTACTCGAAAATGTTGTAAGCCACAGAAATGACTGAATTCCTTTCAGTGAACTCTCATCAGATCTTTAACCATGGCTGTTTGAAGCCTTTTATCATTTACAGAGTTGTTTTACTCTGAGGCTCCCCTGAAAGTGCTTGTAATCAGCTAGAGGGCCAGAATGCTTGTCTTCAACAACAAGGGACTGTCTTGGAGACCCATGTAAAGGACTATTTCAGGTACTCTAGGGCACAAGCTTCTGCAGCTTTGCTTAAATAACTTTGACTGAATCAGGATTTCCAGAACTCCAGTGGAGAAGCTGATCGGTTTATGTAACTGCTAACCCGAGATCAAGCAAAATGACAATCAATTACGGAGAACCGATTCAACCAATGAAGAATCATTTGATTACGGCTTTTGTTTGGAATATTGCCGATGCTTCAATGTTCTATTTTCTTGATATAAGGAACTCCTTTTTCTTTTCTCTTAAGCCATCTCTATCTCAGAGCAATTTAGTAGATTATACTTTTATAAACAGAAATGAAACATTTATCTTTTTCTCCCTACCTCCAGAATTCACAAACTCCTATTGAGTAAGTTTATTTTCCTGGCAATATGTTTATTTGCACAAATTCAATAAGAATCTGTATTTCTTGTAACAGGACATAATTGAGAAAATTGATTATATAACCAAGGTTTTGACTGGAATGTCATATTTGAGAATGATATACATAAAATCGGATATAACCAGATAGTTTTAAATAACTACAGTACACTTTTTGGAGACAATGTTTACAAAGCCCTCTTGAGAAAACCAGCCTGGCTTATGGGATGTCCAGTTTTACAGGTAAATAGGGAAGGTCACTTCCTGGCAGGCCCAGGAAACCTTAGGATATTTTGAGGACTTTGACTGTAGAAAAAATCACCCCAATCTATAGGTACTGCTGGTAACATCTGATGGCAAGTTCTTGGCGTGGCTTCCTAATCTCGCGAAGCTTTTAAAAGTCAAATCTGAGATTCTTTATAAAAACTTACAGCAACACAAACTTTGAAAGGCCTGTGTAGTCAGCTGCTATCCTTGCTGCACTTACATAAATACAGCCCGGCTTTATTTTGTAAACAAGAATAATCTTACTGGGAGGTCCTTTGATCACATGGGACGTGACTACAGAGAAACCCAAATTATGTTTCAGTAGAAAACTGGAGCACGGTTACCAGATTCTAGTCCCATTCTTTGCCTTTGAGCTCTTTTGTATTTCCCTGTAAACTACGTGATATTGTTACCGACCTGCAAATGGACTGTCTCACACATTTTGTTCGTCCTTACCAAATTTTCAAGTCTTTTAGTTTCCTTCGATATCTGACTACAACTCACCAAACTCATGTCTTCATTTTTTTTTCTCCTCTTCTCCTGACTTGGCATCACTGAGAACTAAAAGCTAACTACCCAGATCCTTACTGAGATTCTAGATTGTCCTATAGCTGAACTTTCCTCTCAGACTCTAAAGAAACCCTGAGAGCTGAAGCTGGACATCTTGATATTGGCTTCAAAGGACTTGTCAGCACAGTGAATTATGTATGGACAACCTGCATGCCTGGAGCTGCGCCTATAAGGGCCACTCAGGAAGTTCACTGGAAGTCCCACAGCTTTTATGCTCTGTTCCAGGAAATAGCTATGACGGTGGACAATCTTATAAAACCTGATATCTGTGCTGTCACCCCAAATACTCAAATAGTCATAAAATGGGGCACCTGGGTGGCTCAGATGGTTAAGCGTCTGCCTTCGGCTCAGGTCATGATCCCAGGGTTCTGGGATTGAGTCCCACATCGGGCTCCCTGGTCCTTGGGAGCCTGCTTCTCCCTCTACCTCTCTCTCTCTGTCTCTCATGAATAAATAAATAAAATCTTAAAAAACAAACAAATAGTCATAAAATGGCCACTGCCATTGTCACTTCACCATCTAAAGACATCTCCAGCCCAACCTCTAGGAATCTTCTTCATTGGCTGCCCTCTGGACTCGGAAACTGGGTTTATACAAAGATGGCCTCGGCATTCTCCTTAAGGTTGACTAAAGGATTAGATGGGTTTCTTCCTGATTATAGGCCTGAACTCTCTTTTCTTAGTGCATGTACTTTAGAAAACTTTCAACTTAAATTCTTTATCTGCCTCTTTGAGAGGTAAGTCTTCTTTTTTTTTTTTTTAGTTTTATTATGTTATGTTAGTCACAATACATCATTGGTTTTTAATGTGGTGATCCACGATCCATTGTTTTCGTATAACACCCAGTGCTCCATGCAGTACGTGCCCTCCTTAATACCCATCACTGGGCTAACCAATCCCTCCTTCCCCCTCCCCTCTAAAACCCTGTTTGTTTCTCAGAGTAAGTCTACAACCTGGGAATGTCTTTCTCAAATACCTGGGAGCCACCGCATTGAAATGTAAATATCAGGAAGGCTAGCCTCGGTGCCCCATCTCAGTGGGGGTGGGGATAGTAACCTCCCTTCAGTAAGGGACAATTGGCAAACACGCAAGGCCAAATCACAGTGGCCAACAGCCCCGCCAGTGTCCCCCAGTACTTTAATACTAGCTCACCCCAGTGATTAAAATCTTTGCTGCCTTTTGATTCAATGGAGTTGACTTCAGTCTCTCTCTCCTATTTCAATAGTCTTGAATATAGTCTTCCTTGCCTATTATCTGGTGCCTTTTTTTTTTTGACAACACTCACAGCAACATGAACACACAGAAGGGTTTGGATGCTCATGTACTTTATCATTCCGTCACTCCAGTTGTGTCCTTTGGTAGTTTTCTGTGTGGGTTTGTCATTATGGGCAACTAAGTTTCTTACATGGAAAAGAAGAGGCAGTAGAACAGTATGTCATGTTATTTATAGATGACAGAAGCAAAGTCATTCTTGAAGGGAAGAAGAAACCCTCCCTGTCTTCAATATGAAGATATTTCAGTCAGTAAGACTTAACATTATGTGCCCCCCCCTCATATTCTAATACAAAGTTTAGAAAGCAGTAGTTAGGCAGTTTTATGTCAGATAAATAGTATACCTACAGCTCATTATTGACAGCATTCATTAAAGATTAAAAACATAAGACCCTTTATAGAAATTCTAACTGGTCCCTCGTTCCTAGCATTCAATTATCATTTCTAAAATCTGAAATCAACATATTTTATGTCTAAATTGAGAGTACATTTGAAAATCTAAATTCAAAGGCATGCCTTCTAGTGGGCTGACTGAAGGGAAAGGTCTGTGATTATGCCTACTTTTCACCTTCTATATCACGATCTCATTGATTATGTTTCTCAGCTTGCTAAGGGTTCTGTGAGGTGATTTTCAAGATAAATACTGCTATTTGCAGGATTTCCTGAATAGGAATATTTCGGGAGTAAATTGCACAAGCCAAGCGATGTGCAGTCAATTTTCACTCCAGCATAAACAATGTATTCAAACAGAGCCCTTAAGGCTTTTTTTTTATTTGGGTTTCATTACACAGCTAGCTGCATTTCATCAATAAGCATGAAGTGCCAAGCAGGCAAAACTGAGGCTCACAGAGGTACTACATATTTTTCTACTAGGTGCTCAGAGTTTGACTAGAGAAAACAAATGACCCAGATGTCAAGGTCTTAGGCTCTTTGTTTCAGAGGTAGCCATGGCCACCATGGACAGACAAAGACAATTTCTTTACATTTAGGAATTGGAGGCTCCTTGTGCATCTATTTTCTTTGCATTCATTCATTCATTCCTAAGAGCTTAGAAAGGAGTTTCCTTCTCTGTGTTAAAAAATGGATATGTCCACAACAGTGTTTGAAAACTATTTTTGGTTTTCAGTAGTTTAAAATCCATTTTCCCATCTTTCTTTAACTGAAAAAAGAAGTTTAATCTCTTTAAGTAGAGGGCTATAGCAGGCTGTACAGACTAAAATCACGTATCTTATAGTAGAAGAACTGTGAGCAATCTTAATAAATCATTTGTTAGACAGTGAATTTAGATAGAAGCTAGACAAAGAGGGATAAAGGACTAGGTAAGTTAGTAAATTATTCACACAGGTCGCTATTTCCTGATAACAAGCTAGGGGTCTGAGAATTATGGCGAGAATATCTCAAGTCATCATATATATGATTTTACAATCTTTTTTGCCTTGGATATAGCCACAGAGAAGAAGAAAAAGGCTAAGGGAATATTTTTGAAATCTGCACTCCAGAGATGAGAAACTCAGAATATGCACAGAGGACTGAAGCCAAGGAATTTTACTGCCAGGGAAAAAGCAGCTGCCTCTCCCCTCAGTGATTTAGACCAAGCTGCAGGAGGCAAATATCATGACTCTCTGAAAGTACACACAGCAGTGAGAGTGGGGACTTGTAGCTTTGATAAAGCAAAGTGATTAACACAGCTGAGAGGAGCTTTCACTCTAAACTGCAGGGACCTGTTTGGCCTGGATGTATGGGCCATGGACAAACAAATGTCCAATGCAAGTTTTCCATATTTGGGAACCATTGTCAGTTGGGGGGGTGGGGGGGTGAGACTGGGACTAAAGTCACTTTGGTTGAGTCAACAGCATCCCTTTGTATCGAAGGATTTCGTTATCCTTCTTATCAAATGTATTCCATGTACAGAGATAGCTAATATTGAATATATTTTTTCTTTACGTAAATGAAGGAGCTCATTTTAACTAAAGATTATATTTAAAAGTAAAGGAATGTGTTTTTACCTGTGAGTTACAGAAAGCTCCTTCCAATTGGGAACAAAGAGTTTATGGCCTTCCTCTTTATAATACTAAATCAAGAAATACTTAAGATTATGCTAGATCCAACAGAATCTGACTGAGGTTATTGATTGTTGGACTAAGTAACTGTACTTCTTTGTTGAGATTACTGACTACAGAAAAATGAGCATCGAGGAAATGCAGCTGCACTGGAGAATGCACCGCAGTCAAATACCATTAAGGACACTGTGCTAGCAAGGTGAAAACACTGAAGGCATTCCAGGACTGGTGGCTTCCCCAAATGATGATACGGCTTTGCCCTCACCCAGGCTTGTCCCTGTGACTACACCTAACCCAAATGCAGGGTGAGTGGTTCATCAGAAGCCAGGGCTTGGTGTCAAGACCTCTACTGTGTCACCACTGTGCTAGATGTGTTTTTCCTTGTCCTGTATACTTTCATAAAGCCAACTAAATTTGGTTTGGGTAAAGCCTACTGTGACTTGACTTTAATCGTCAGACTTGAACGGAAGACCATGCCACTGGATGAACAGCCTGGGTTTTGCAGTGGTGAAATGATGTCTATCTGCGATGTACATGGGATCATCTGTGCTCAGGGGCAGCTAACAGAACGGTGGATATACACATCAGAAAGAGGTAAGGTGAAAGTAGTGGAGTGCGCTTTGCAAATATAACTCATTTTAGTTGTTCCCAACCTCTCTCTTTCTCTCTCTCCCCTTAACCTCACTCAAGCCCATCTTTCCCACACTTGGACTTTCTCTTCTCTAGAATATCTTCACACTTAATTTTATCCTTGCCTTATCTCCCAGCAAAACAGCACCTACGTGGAGATAAAAAAACATGAGGTTGTGATAACCCTGAAAAGCAAGCAAATTGAAAAATCAGGGTCAGTGAACTAAAAGAAAAACTTTACTCAAGATGTTACTTAACTTACTTAGTCTGAAAGTGCCCATCCTTACATTAATCAAGAGGTTGAGATTTCAATTTAATTGGTTTATCTGATTAGCTGTTTAATGTTATTGGCCCAAAGGAGATGCAAAGCAGGGTATCAAGTTGGGCTAAGTCTTTGGAATACGCTCCTGGGAGGAAAGAGAAGATAGGGACAATCCATGTCTACAGGGACCCTAAAACGAGAAGATAGTGGCGTCCAATTGGCATGTTGGTCTAGAGCACTAGGTTTACCTGGGGCAACACATTACCATTCTGGGTGTCTCATTACCACCTTTATTCTTTTATTCAAAAATACAAGTACCCACCAGACACTGGGCCCTGAGATGGGGGTGTTCAGAAAGGAGGGGAATGAGGCAGGTAAGAAGATGCCCTCTGTATCCAAAGAAGAGTGTGATGAGGTACTCAGGTCTGTAAAATTTAAGTGTAAATCAATGTACAAAGGTTACAGGAAATGGACACAGAGGGTTTATAAGAAATCCTAAGAGGGTTTTTTATTCTACCTGGGGTATAGAAAAAAGTTTTGAAGAAGTAAAGACATGGAATTCAGTCTTGAAGGATATAGAAAAGTTCATCATGCCAACAAAGGAGAAAGAAGTAATTTAAGGAAGAGAGATCAAGAACACAGACATGGCATGAAACCACACACATATAAACATAACATATAATTTGTTGTAGTTAGAATATAAAGGGAGGTTGTTGGCAGAATAAAAGGATACAAAGGTAAACTGGAGTCAGTCTGAGAGAGTTTTCTAATATTTACTGAAGAGCCTATACTTTATTTGGTAGGCACCTAATCTCCTAAACAACTTTAGTTTTAGATAAGGAGTCTACAAACATATATTGATTGCAATTGAAGTAGGGATGGGAAACAGGTCATAATAACAAAGATGATGAAGGCATTCTAGTGATAAGAGCTTAATGAATATATTATTGCTAGTAAGTGCTGTAAGACAAAACAAAAAATGCTAGTCAATTTATTATTATTATTAACATAACAACAATGATGATTATGATAATGGATGAGAAACTTAGTTCAGTGATGCTGCCATTTTTTGGAAAACAATATTTAAAGCAAAAAGCCCCTACCTTAATGTCAAATGGTTCCGTTTGATTTGGCTTATTGTAAATTTCCAACTGATTCCGAATAGGAGACAGCCACAGAAGCAGATGATTTAACTGCTCTTCCAGCTGCCCAAGGTCTTTTATGTGTGCCTCAATTTCTCCTTGTTTCTCAGGCAAATCTCTAGAAACCTGCAAGGAAAAAAAAGAGGAAAAGATTCCCATGGTTTAAATAAAAAAGCAAAAAATAAATATATTCTAAAGTTATTTGCTTTAAAATGTTACAGAAATTTACTGAATTTGGTATTTTACAGGAGGATACGGATTACTCACATGGGTTACATGTTAGGATTTAATTCACATATTACAATCATTTATTAATAGTCTTCCCCCAAATCCTATGCTTTAAAGACAATAAGCATTTTTTTTTCTTTTGGAAATTCAAAACACACACTCTCACAAATGCATACCCAACTCCAACCAATAAAAGTAAAGAAGTATATTCATTTACTAAGCATAATGATGTATTGCATACTAGATGCCAGACATTCTGCCTTTATACTTCCTTCTAACTTTCTTTTATGTTAAGGAAAATTGTACAAGGGAATTCTTTTATACGCAACATAAAATGGGAAGGTAGGCTATAGTTTGTGGGTCTAAGTATAATCAAGTAAAACAAAATAAGATGATCGGAATGAAAAGGAAAAAAAAAAAGACATGTGGATTAGAGTAGAATATATCAGTATGATTATAGGCTATTTTTATTAAGGGCTTACAATGTGCCAAATACCATGTTAGGAAGTTTCACATTTACAGCCTTCTTTAATCCACCCAACAATCCTATGATACAGATATTATTCTTTTCCCCATTTTATAAATGGATGATGACACTGGGGTTGAGAAACATGAAATACCTTGGAAAGGAGTAGGATACTCTGTTCAATACTGTGAAGTCTAGAGTTAGGCTGCTTGGTTTAAATCTTAATTCTAGTTCTTTCTAGCACCTGAGCCAAGTTTTCTTTAATTCTCAGTGCCTTCTATATAGAATGCAGACAGTGACCATATCTGCTTCACAGGGTCACTATATGGATTAAATAAGGTAATTCATGTAAATAGCTGAGAGCAATATCCTGCATGATAGGGAATGACAATAAAGCCATTACATGTTAGTGATTATGGCTTGAGCTCAAAGTGTAAGTAGGGAGCCAGGATAAGCAAGAGTAAAGACTTTTTCTTCCTATTGTCAAGGGCCAAAACAGGCACACAGTAGTAAAGAATGGGAACCTGTAATGGCAACTCTTTATGATATGATTAATACTATTCTATTAATATAAATATAACATTACATTATAACATGAACACACATGCTACAACATACGTCTATTATAAGATAATATGTTATTATAGATAACATTTTAAAATTTTAATTCCAGTACAGTTAACACACCATGTTATATTAGTTTCAGTTGTACAATATAGTGATACACCACTTCCCTACAACACCCAGTGCTCATCACAACAAGTGCACTCCTTAATCCCCATCACCTGTTTCACCCATCCCCTGCTCACCTCCCCTCCGGTAACCATCAGTTTGTTCTCTACAGTTAAAGGTCTGTTTCTTGGTTTCTCTCTCTTTTTCTTTTGCTTGTTTGTTCTATTTTTTAGATTCTACATATGAGTGAAATCATACAAATCATATTTGTCCTTCTCTGACTTATTTTGCTTAGCATTATACTGTCTAGCTCCATCCACATCATTGCAAATGGCAAGATTTCATTCTTTTTCATGGCTGAATAATATTCCATTGTGTATTTTGTGTGTGTGTATACATACACACCACATCTACTTGTCCATTCACTTTTTCATGGACACTTGGGCTCTTCCATAATTTGGCTATTGTAAATAATGCTGTTATAAACATAGGAGTGCATGCATCCCTTTGAATTAGTGTTTTTGTATTTTTTGGGTAAGTACTCAGTAGCGCAATTACTGGATTGTAGGATAGCTCTATTTTTAAGTTCTTGAGGAACCTCCATACTATTTGCCAGAGTGGCTGCATCTGTTTGCATTCCCACCAACCGTGCAAGAGGGCTCCTTTTTCTCCATATCTTCACCAATATTACAGAGAATATTTAAAAAGTAAACTAGATAAGTATATTAATATACTAGTGCATCATCTAAATAATGCCCCATACTTTGGACCATCTGCTTTAGATACTTTTGAAAGAACTAACTGAAGAACATTATGTTCCTTAATTGCACCCAAGAGGTATGAGGAGAAAGGGAGATACATTAATGGACAAAATAACTCATCAGTTGATTTACAGGAGAAGGAATTTTATATAAGCTCTGATTATATGTAAACAATATGTATTTTGAAACCTATAAAGGCATTTATATATATTGTGTAAAATGCATGGGTTAACATTTAGCCTGAGACTGACCTTAGGGTCCCACAACAATGTTTCCTTGGAATGCTAACTTTAAGATGATTGGGAAACATTGGGCCTGCATTGTTTGTTGTATAGAACTGTATCTGCTTTGGGAAAGCTGTGAATTGGAATACAGCCTATGGCCTCCATGACTAAAAATGGTATAAAAGATGGAAAGGAAATAGAGCCTGTGACTTCTATTTATTTTTTTATTTTTAATTTTTTTTATGTTATGTTAATCACCATACATTACATCATTAGTTTTTGAGGTAGTGTTCCATGACTCATTGTTTGCATATAACACCCAGTGCCCCATTCAGTACATGCCCTCTTTAATACCCATCACCAGGCTAACCCATCCCCCCAACCCCCTCCCCTCTATTGAAAGTGACCTGTGCAGACCTTGGTGTTCATCCCTGGCAGCCTTTCCCTCTGTGAGTAAGGAGTTAAAAAAGCAACGTGTGCAGGGAGCATGCAATGCTTGTTCATGGATAATGAACTGTGATGCTCTTATCTGCTCTATTTGACTTGTATCCTGCTATAAAGTCAGGTAAACAAAGTATTAGGTAAAGGCCTATTTGTGTTTCGTGAGTTCTAACCCATAATGACATCAATGGTGATGGACAATGTATTTGTGTGTGCATGTCTGAGTGTTTGTGTGTCTGTGTGTGTGTGTGCATGTGCGTGTGTGTGTGAGAGAGAGACAGAGAGTTGATATCACAAATGTAATTCCAGGTCTATAATACAGAATCTAATAATGCTTTCTACTTACCTTTTCCAGCACTTATAAGGAAGTTATGAGTTTATTTTTATCGGATTATTTTCTAGTCACAAGTACATGTGAAAAATACTTTATAGCTTCAACTTGTAGCGTCTAAAAGCCTCTACATTCTGAAGTTAATGGAAATAACAGCCATCATATTTTCTTAAAATCTCTAAAATTGAGCTATGAACTCATTTATATCTGATCACAAATAGGGTTCACATATCAGCACAGAAATCCAGGTAACTTTCAACTGAGATTGTTAGTCTTCTCACACTCGCAACCCATCCTTTCCTGGTTCTAGAGGTAGAACAATTCCAGATAGCAAACAGTTCAATGGGTGAGATTTGACTAATATCTGAAAAAAGTAAATGATAGCTTATAATGAGATTGTGGGGCACATGTAGTTTTCAGGTTAGTTATGACATCTGCACTGGGTATATCCTCACAGACCTTGTGCTTCCCACCATCATAGCATTTGCCTTATACTCTTTGTTATTTACATTGACTTCCCTCACTGAGCTTTGATTTCTGGATGAACTGAGTTCCTACACATGATAGGTTTTCAATAAATGTCTGGTGAATGAAAGATAAACAATTTCAAAATTTAGGATTAATTTTTTTTCAATTTAAGAAGCAACGCATGTCCAGAGTAGTCAACATAAAGAAGGTAATTTTATCCTCAAGTGAAATAGCCTTAATTAACAGACAAAGATATTAGTCGATTGGACTACATAAAAATGAGAGACTTTCGAATGGCAAAAAAAAAAAAAAAAAAAAAAAAAAAACCCCAAAAAAAAAAAAAAA